>NC_138732.1:5075901-5213401 GCF_965113295.1 Leuciscus leuciscus
GGATCAAACCACTATCTGCACCACCCTGGACTTTCGATTGTTCCATCTCTCTCCCGGATACCCGTCTTCCACCTGAACCCCCTCCATCCAGCCACGAGGGCGTGCCTTTCCAGGGGAGGGGGCGTAATGTCACAATCTCACCCTGTTTGGACTTTGTTCTCAGTTTACACTGTTTCCCTTAGTTGAGTTTGTTGTCATGGTTACTGATTTAATTTGTCATCACGTTATCATTATTAGTTCCTGTGTTTTCAGTTCACCTTTGTCCGGTCTCATCAATGTATGGTTGTGTTTGCCTGCCTTTCTTCATCTAGAATTACTCTGTGGACATTATTAAAGATTGGTTTAAACCCAATTCCTTTATCTTTGTATGTTTATATGCAGCCAACCGTGACAGTAATGCAGAGATTCCCAAACTATTTTGTCTCACAAACTCCTTTAACCTAAAATTTTAATTGGAAAACCCTTAAAAGATTTTAAGTAATTTTTTTCAATATCTTAACAACACATTTGCATGTTCACAGTTCTCTGATGTCAAATAATGGTCACAGTGACTATATATCGTACACAATAATTCCATTTAAATCTAGGGTGATAAACGAGTTAGGTCAAAAGTAATCTAAATTCAAAAAGTAGTCAGATTACATGAAATGAGTAATCTAGTTTATGTTACTAACTACAATTTTCGTCATGTAATTGGTAACTAATTTGTGAGAGAGTGCAGAAATTGAGTTGCAGTGGCGAGATCATTGCATTCGTGCTCAACAGACGTGACTATGATTTGCTGCAATGCTCAGCGATGCAAACTTTGATTCAATGGTATGGAGCAGATCTAAATAAAATGCTATTATCACCATTTTTCATGATTGGTTAATCTCGGCAGCTGTACAAATGTAGTAAAAGTAAAAACGTAGTACGGTAAATGGTTTCCAGAGTTCCACATGTAATACTTATTTCATATTCAAAGATGTTAGCCAATCATAGCAGTGGGTGTTTACAAAAAAATATTCAAATAGACACGCCCCTTTAAAGGGAGTGTTTAAATAAGAGGCCTAAAATCAGGACAGTCAGAAAATGTCGTTTTAATTCTATAAGACTATTTTTGGTGTAAAATTCTACTAGTAAGAGCACCTCAGGAAACAGTATAAAAAAAAATGCAATTCATGACCCCTTTAAACTAAAATTATTAATACTACCCGAGTTATCAAAAAAATTATTCAATATTGTCTGTAAATTATGTACTAACACATCAGAAAACACATTCTGAAACTTTTGCAAATCTTCTTCCCTTCACAGATCACTTGACAATAATTTTTCTGTTCTATTTGCATTTTAAAAAGTTCACAAGATAAAAAAACACTAAAATGTAAAGCAGAACAGTATAAAATATCGTATATATGCATAACTGAACCCATTATAATATTCACATTCTCATAAAAAAAATAAAATAAAAAAAGATTTTCTAAAAATAATGAGTAACACTTACAAGAGTTTTTTTTCAGGGGCGTCACCGTAAATAAATAAATAAACTAGATTCTGATAAAAATGTGAGTGTTGTGACTAAGAACATGCTATAGGTACTAAATGACCGGCTGCTTTCTAGATAAATGAAGCCTCAACTCTCTATGATATTCTGATTCAGAGATACAATCTCACCAATTGTCAATGTCTTTAAGAATTTTTCACATGATTTGCACCCGATCATAAAAGTGGAAGCACATCTCTCCTGATTAAACCACATTATTTCAGTCATGAGCATTAAAGACTTAATACTTACGAGGGTGGCTTCTCATTTTCACTGTTGAGGAAAGAGAAAAAGTAATCATTAAAACTTTTCCTGCCACTGTATTTAGACTCAAACAAGCTTTTCTATGTTTAAATAGTTTGAGAGTGACTGACTATCATGAACATGTTCAGTGAGCTTCATACTTCAAACTGAACTAGTTAACCCTGGATCATTCATTTTTGAACCGATCATGATACCGATCTATTTGAAGCCTTCTTTTTATCATGTAGAATTATTTATAGAAATGCTCCAGTTTTTACAGGCATTCATTCAGGGCCTGAATTTCATTTTGGAAAATGGGGGGAATTCCCCCTTATAGGCGACTTTAATTTTAATTTGAGTTTTTATTTTATTTTTATTTTTTACAATTATCTCACCTAAACGTTTGATCACGCAGGGAATATCTGTTTTCACACTGGGGCAATTGTGTTGCACAATATCTTACACACATCACAAGCCTGATTTTAAATGCTGAACTGAATTCACAAAAAAACAAATAAACAGTCAGTAATAAAATAAGAACAAATAAACAATTTACAAGCAATAGCACAAATAAAAATCAAATATCATAAAGATACAAATGAAATGTTTTCATGTTTTTTGTATGGGATGATGATAGACTCAAAATGATTAACAAATGCATGCACAATTATCCAAGAGTTTGATAAATGTTGCAGATGTTTTACTATCCACAACCAAATGTCTTTCTACTTGTGTGTGCAAAATTCAGAATTAAATGAATGTGCAGCAATTTGAACAAAGAGAGACATTTTTGTGAATACAAATATTTTCTTTTGTATTATGTAATCATAATTTGCGCATGCAACAAAAAAGATGTGCATTTGCAAAATCCTGCAAAATCCAGTTACATGAACGTTTTTTACAAATAGAGACATAGTTGTAAATACAAAACTTCGATATTGAAATAATGTAAGTCAGAATTTGTGCATGCAACAAGATAGATGTGCATTTGTGGATCCGGTGACGCGTGCATTCATGTACTCGTTTCTGAGTCGATCCTATTTGATTCATTTGGATTTGAACCAAATTCAGTACACACCTTATTAATAAAACATAAACAAGCAGAAAAATATGTACTCAAAACACTCAAAGTTTTACATTGAATGTTTTTAATATCACCGTCTTACTGCATGAAGCCATTTTAAGCGTTTTCTTTATAATAGGCTCTATGGGAGGAAAAGCTTAATATGTACAGACGTTTTTTCTCATTTCAAGAGACAAGAGCCTAATATGAACACGATGCACAAAGTTTCACGTTTTTTCTCATTTCTCACGTTAAAGCCTGTTAAAAAGAAAACGCTTTCATTGATTAGTTGGTAATCTCGTAGTTTGCATCTTATGGCCATATTTTAAGCATATATAATGTTTCATTTTTAACATTGCCAAAACATAGTAATAAGAATCCAGCAAAACCATAATGATTTATACTTACTCAATTTTCTCAGCCTCAGCAGGGCTGTAAAGAAAAAAACAAGTTAATGAGTTTCCACACACTATTTGGAGTGTGTCCACCAAATTTGGAGAAAACGTAACGCAGAATAAAGTTCCAGACAGAGGTCGGATTTTGGTGAAAGTATTTGGCCCAGTTCATTTTAAGTGTATTATTAAACGTACAGAAATCTAGCATATTGAGACCATACAGTAGCTATATAAAACAACTGAATTCTCGATATAATGTATGCCATTTTCTCATATGAAATGAAATGACATTTTGCCAATACTTTTGAGAGTGTTGTTATCAGCATGGAGAGATTGAGCAGTGAAAGTCTCTAAATATTCTTCTCCTCAGAGACAAATCTCTCTGCAGCCATGAGTTACATTTATGTGCGTTTCCTCGATAATAGGGGAAAAGTTAAATAAACATCTATCTTTTAGATTTTTACATACAGAAATACCTAAATAAGATATCTTATCTTTAATTGGAATATTTTTCATTGTAGATAGGTTGCATTCTTTAACTGAAAGAAGTTAAAAAGTCTTTATTTTCAAACATTAACACACATGACTGACAATAACTTTATCAAAGTTATTATTACCATTACTGTCTGAACCCCTGGTGGCCATGGTTTTATCGCTTATTAGGCCGGCGACACACTGGCTGCGTGGCATGAGCGTGGCGTTTCTGTTGCGTGTGGAAGAGAGTTGTGGAAGGCCTATACTTCATGTTAAACATAAATATATAGCAGCAAAGACAACGTCGGCATTCATGTCAAAACCTAGAGACTTTCAAACATCAAAATGTCATTTATTAATATGTATTCGTGTCAAAATGACATATAAACATCTTTTCCTATTCTATTTTGCCTGGAAACGCTTCCACGCTTGCGTGTCGCGTGAAAAATAATAGGTGTCGGTTCTATTTCTAGCATGCACCCGTTTTCTGCAGTAGCACCTCACTGCAGTACACGAGATCCAGGGGGCGGAGTTGGATCCAGATCTAATGGGTGGAGATTGGTAGGTTTAGGGATCAGGGGGTGGAGATGGGTAGGTTTAGGTATATATAAGGTGGGAGGAGTTGGATCTGGATGGTTTGGGGTTAGGGTTAGGTCCCCCTGGATTTCGTGTTCTGCAGTGAGGACCATCACGTTTTCCGCGCGGCTCGAGCCACGCCTGAGCAAGTCACGAAGGCAGTGTGCAAGCTCTAACCTGGGAGCTGAAATAAAAACGGACAGGCCACACAGCCTGTGTGTCGCTCTCACTCCCAAGGCATCAGATAAAGATCATGAATATCATGACCAACTAATATCACATCATGATGACATAGTCATAATTGAACAGGCTGATAGTTAATTATGAACACAAGACATTTATCTGTCTTTGAGTGATCAACTCCTCCTCTCACAGAATAAAGCACATTTACACCGGAAGAGTCAGTCCTGCAGAGCTTGCTCATCATTACTTCATCATCGTCATCATCATTACTTCATCATCATCATCATCATCATCATCCTCCTCCCCCTGCACAGGGTTTGAGGAAATCACACTAAATGACACTGAAGCATCACTTTATTCACTGATTACTAGCAGCACATACAGTAACTGACTATAAGAGTAAATCATGACAGTCAAAGTGTCCTGTGTTTCCTACTATATTTTCTGTAGTTTGTGTGACTAGAATGAAGATGAACTATTAAGGAAGGACAATTATTTTATTATTATAATAATAACCCCTGCTGGTGGAATGATCTACCTAACTCAACCCGAGCTACTGAGTAAGTAGCCATTTTCAAGAAACGACTGAAGACGCATCTTTTTGGCAACACTTGAACCATTAATACAAACACTTTCTTTGCTTTTCTTTTCTCTTCTATTCTATATCTATTTACATAAAAAAATAGATATAGCTTTGGATAAAAGCGTCTGCTAAATGATTAAATGTAAATGTACATGAAAAACAACTGTGACATGAAAAAAGGTTTAGTCCTTAAATATGTGGTTACTTTGGTTAAAACAATATTTTTTAAAGTTTTTTCTGCAGATCAAACTTCACACAGCAATAAATGGACTTTCTTGAATTCAATCTCAACTAAGTTTTGCCTGGTGTTGGTGGTTGCTGCTGCTTGACTGTAATTTCATTGAACTACTTTGAGTTTCATGTTTCAACCAAAGAGAACAACAGAGTCAGGAAAGAAATTTATCAGTATGAAAGAACAAATACTTACAATTCTGCCTTAGAAAGGCTGCAGCTGTTGGGGGGGAAATACAACACGAAATATTAATAAATCATAAACTTTAAATGGGTTCCTCATTCATAGACCTAGACAGCCACTTTTCTGCACAGACCAGAAACATGTGTGTGTATTTATTTGTGTGCTGCTTCAAGGTCACTTCAGCCCTGTCATCTTATTTAAACACATGACAATTCATCATTCTTCTGTGAATTCTGTTTGGTCAACTTGATTAGCTAAACTACTTCATTAAAAATTCATTCTCATACACTACTAGCAGGTAGGGCTGTCACTTTTGTGAAAAAAATCCTGTTCGATTTTTGAGACATAAGTGTTCATTGAATCGATTGTAAAATCGATTTTCCATGTCTAAAGACGTTTCCATTTTAAATGCCGAATATAGGCAAATCCACGGACAACTAACAGGCATTGGGACGAACATAAAGAGGGCGCGCCGCGCTTGAGAGGCGCACAAGTCTGCAATATTCCTGATGATTTATTGGCGTGAAGTTTCGTGCACAATGACAAACAGGAGTGCAACATTCTCAAAAAACAATAAGCAGAGTGGACTGCCATAACATCAATGAGAAACATTACTACAGGCTTCAGCTTGGCTGTGTTTACGATTAGAAAAGTCAAACAAATTTGTAGATTTGTAGACCATAGTCTGTATCTGTATGCATGAGACTGTCTGAATACCGGCAGAATTCACATTTTTGTAGTAAAAAGAGACACATTATCCAGAAGGATAATTTGCTGTTATGTGTGTTTGTCAGAGACTGCAGTTGCTGTGTGACGCGTGAGAAGGCCGTTAAAATTGATTCCCTATTTTCGTTTTCGAAACTTGTGTTGGTTGGTCCGATCGATTGTGCAATCGATTTTCGAATGTAAAGGGACAGCCCTAATAGCAGGCTGTGCATCCAGCCCAAGTCATCGAGAATAATAGTAGTTATCCTACTTTGTCCTTCTTTATTAATAGTCAGGCCAAGCTGTTGAACTCTATCATGGCATTATTGTAGTGTCAATAGGGGCTTTCGCACCGGGTAGTTCTAGGAACTAAGGGGCTTTCATACCGGAGGAACCTTTTAATTTTTCCTAGAACTATTGGCGGAAGTACCCGTTTTTTGGCGTGTTTGCACCGCAGGAACTTGGAATGATTTTAGTTCTAGGAACTCCTTTTGAAGGAACTAATTTACTCCTACTTCAGAGTCAGTCTAAACCAGCACTACAGGAACTATCCGTGGACACTGCCACATTAGTTTAGGTACCATTACTTAAAATTCATCAAGGAGTTTAAGTATTTAATTGATTGCATATATGTCTGTAGGTTTCGTATAATATCTGAGTGATATGTATGTGTACTTATTTATATGTATTTATCATGTTTACTTCCACTGTGTGTAATGGTATAGACATGGGTGTTTTGTATAAGGACACTGTTCGGCCGATACGCCTCTCACCTTCTATCACTGCGCACCCAAACTTATATATATAGGGGGCGGTATGAAGTAAAAGGAAGTGTGTGAGACCAGAATGGGTGGCGCCCGTACTCAGTGCTGCATGCTATTAGTTATTGTAAACTGTTTTCTCTTGAGTGGTAAATGAAAAGAAAGCATCCCGACTGGAAAAACGGACTGCATATGACCTAAAAGCCGTTTGTAGTGGGTGGAAGACGCTATTTTTGTTTGCTACGTCATGGGACAATTTACCGGCATTGCAGTCTTAGACATACGTATTAGACAGGACTGTTCGACAGATCGTAAAACTAATGAACATGGAGAATGCGAGCACAGCCTCTGGCGTTCTCAGTGCTGTCTAATACGTTATTAGATAGAACTGTTAGACAGAGAAAGTAGACAGTATATGAAAAGGTATTAACGTATGCCGTGTGGTTAATGTCCAGTGTTTGCCAGCTGAGCAGAAATACATAATCATGTTTCTCCTGGTCCCCTCAAAGTCATGTTGGATTTTCTCCTCAGCGTAAAGGTTAAGAGGCCCATCAATCACGGTTGTCCATGTTCGTAGAGTTAGTTTCTGGAGTAAATATATAGGCTATAATCTGTGTGTTTACACAGCTTTTTTAAAAATGGCAGGTGCTGGTGTTTCGCGTGCGTTCGGCCAATCAGTGTGTAGCGTCACAGATAGTTCCTGTAGTGCTGGTTTAGACCGACTCTGAAGTAGGAGTAAATTAGTTCCTTCAAAAGGAGTTCCTAGAACTTAAATCATTCCAAGTTCCTGCGGTGCAAACACGCCAAAAAACAGGTACTTCCGCCAATAGTTCTAGGAAATATGAAAAGGTTCCTCTGGTGTGAAAGCCCCTAAAGAGGGTGGTCATATGTTAGTGGGTAGTTAGAATTATAAAGTAATGCTTTATAATTGTAGTTCAATTCAAAGTTCAAAATGGGGCTCTAACATCACTCTTCACAATACATTTTAGTCTAGGTCATTAAAAGCGTCTGCTAAATGCTAAATGACTAAATGTTATTCACTGGCCTATAAACAAATGCACAGAGAAGGATTTTGTATGCAATACATAGCCCAGTACCAAAGTCCCTTTAAGACAAGTCATTTCACTTGGCAGCCATCTTTGAACCTTTCAGCCATGCTCAGTGCAGCTTCTATCTTTTTGAATGGGGAAACAAATAATTCTCCAAAACTGTTCGCCAAGCTTACAAATAAATTTCATATTTGAAATCACCAATGAAATCTGACAACAACAGTCTCATAAATTTTGTTTTAAACGCTCGAATCATGACAGAAAACAAAAATGTTCAGGCTGGATCAAGCTAATGCGCATGCGCAGTGGAAGCGCGCGTCTGATGGCAGCTGCAGGGACGCGATGACTTAGTGACATAACTTTTAATAAAAATTATTATGGACCAACCCAAGGAATGGTAGACACAAGGTACGCTTTTAATCTGCTTCAATCAGGGTAACTATTTTCTGGATGGGCCTTTCGAGGTAAGGTGGTTTAGTAACACGTTTGCCCTTTTTATCCAGTGTCGAATCACTGATCAATAACTTCACTGTTCTCACACAGCCATCTGTACCACTGTGCACTTCTGTTACCTTCGCTAGCTTCCACTGACTGCGTGGAGCTGTGTCATCTTTCAGAATGACAATGTCATTAACCTTTGCATTTCTACGATGTTTGTGCCATTTCTGCCTGTGTTGCAGGTTTAGAAGATATTCCTTTCTCCATTTTGACCAGAACACATTCGCTAAATACTGCACATTACGCCATCTCTTACTAAGGTAAAGGTCTTCCTTGACAAACTCTCCAGGTGGTGGTAAAATTATTGAAGTCTTCATAGTCAAGATATGGTTAGGTGTAAGAGGCTGCGGACCAGATGGATCATTCAGATACTCTGTGGTTAAGGGTCTGCTATTCACGATAGCCATGACTTCAAAGAGAAATGTTCTTAGTGAGGCATTATCAAGTCTTTGAGCTAATTGATCCAGAATGGATGTCAAAACACTTCTTACTGTTCGAATTTGCCTCTCCCAAATGCCACCCATGTGACTGGCTGATGGGGTGTTCATGATAAATTCACAGCCAAACTCCTTTAGGTGTTCTTGGTTAATTTCCTTTAGTGCTTCAGCAAATTCTCGTCTTGCACCAACGAAATTAGTGCCCTGGTCAGATCTAAGCTGACGCACAGGTCCACGTTTGGCAATGAAAGCACGCAAAGCATTAATGAATGCGTCAGTGGATAAATCATCCAGCATTTCTACATGGACCGCCCTGGAACACATACATGTAAGTAGAAGCCCATAGCGCTTCAACTCCTTTCTTCCTTCTTTGACGTAGAAAGGACCGAAACTGTCCATCCCACAGTATGTGAAAGGAGGGGCTGTCTCCATACGTTCCTGAGGAAGATTCGCCATCCTTTGCTCTTCGGTGCATCTTCTCAGTTTCCTGCACCTAGTGCATTTGTAGATATATGAAGACACTGCTTTGCTACATCCCAAAATCCAGAAACCATTTGATCGCAGTTCATTAATAGTCATTCCTCTCCCTTGGTGATACACTTGCTCATGATAATGTCTGATGAGTAATGTCGATATATGACTATGTCGTGGTAGAATTGCTGGGTGTTTCACATGTGGGTGTAATGCAGCATGTACTAAGCGACCTCCCACCCTGAGGATTCCATGCTCATCTAAGAAAGGATTCAGTCTATGCAGTTTGTTTGTGCTGTTGTTGGACTCAATCTCCTTCTGTTGCCGGAGTCTTTGGATCTCATCACAAAAGGCTGATTGTTGAACCATTTTGATAATGGTAAGCTCTGCATCCTGTCTTTCTTTAATACTGGTGGCTTCATTAACCCTTGAACTTAGACCTTTGACTTCCTTGGAACATCTCTGAAGTCTTGCAATAGCTTTTACCACTCTTGTCCAATCCGAAAACTTGTGAAGTCGATCAAGCAATGATCTTGCTTCTTTTGTTTGAGTTTTATGAACTTGAGCTTTTCGTAGCTCTGGGTCATTGTCTATGATCTCTCCCACCTTAACATCTCTGGGCAGTTCATCTTTCCACAGAAACTTTGGTCCTGTGAACCAGTTGGAGGATATGAGCTCTTCTGCTGTAAGTCCTCTGGAAGCATAATCGGCAGGGTTCTCTTCAGACGTCACATATCTCCATTGTTTATTGTCTGTACTTTGTTTGATGCGTTGAACACGGTTTGCAACAAAGACATGAAATCTTTTGCCGTCATTATTAATGTACCCAAGGACAACCTTTGAGTCAGTCCAGAAGTACTCTTCAAGGTTGTCTATCTCCAGCTCCTTTCTGAGCAAGTCACTTGTTTGTACAGCAACTACTCCCGCTGATAACTCCAGCCTTGGTATGGTTGTAACCTTAGTAGGAGCAACTCTGGCTTTGCCCATAACCAAGGAGCAATGAACATCTCCTGATATGCCAATAGCTCTGAGATATGTGCATTCTCCATATCCTAATGCACTAGCATCAGAGAAATGATGAAGCTCATAACGCTGAAGTTCCTTAAAGGTCGACGGGAGATAACATCTCTTAATCTTCACATCAGCCAGGTTTCACAGATCTGTTAGCCAAGCTTCCCACTTTGTCAACAACTCCTCTTTAAGTGGTTCATCCCAGCCCACCTTATCTTGACACATCCGCTGCAGTATTTGCTTACCAACAAGAATGAAGGGTGCTGCAAAGCCAAGTGGGTCATATACAGAAGCCACTGTGGACAAGATTCCTCTTCTAGTGAGTGGTTGTTCCTTAACGAATACTCTGAACTGGAAGCTGTCAGATCTGATACACCATTTCACACCAAGTGCCCTTTCCATGTGAAGCTCACCCAAAGCCAAGTCATGTTTCACAACACTTTTAGCACATTCTTCCTGAGGAATTGATGCTTTTACTTCTTCACTGCTTGACACAATTTTATGCAAACGAAGCTTTCCTGTGCTACAAAGTTCTCTTGCTTCCTTTATCAGTTTGATAGCTTCATCTACAGTTGAGACACATGTCAACCCATCATCGACATAGAAATTCCTTTCTATGAATCGAATGGAGGTTTCACTGAAGCAACCACGACCTTTAGCAGCAATATGCTTGAGGCCGTAATTGGCACACCCGGGTGATGAGGCTGCACCGAAAAGGTGTACTTTCATCCTATAGACCTGTGGCTTAACCAGTCTCGAGTCGATTTAGAAGGCGGGACTTATTCCATCATATTAAGCCTTGCACTTTTCCCCATTCAAAACAATAAAAGTGACACATCTTGTGTAATTCTATAGTCTTTGATAGTACTCACCAAAAATCCAGGATACGCATTGTAAAATCACTGTAAAACAAATCAATAATAAAAGTGAATTTTCTTTTCATAGATAACTGCTGTTCACAATCCTACTTATGAAAATTTATATTTTGAAGGGATGTTTCACAAAGAAATTAGAATTATGTCCTTTTCTCCCCCTCATTTTGTTCCAAACCTGTATGTTTTTATTTCTTCATGGAAGACAAAAGGAGATGTTTATTTCATTGTCTAAGATGCTGTTTTGCATACAATAAAAAAAAAAAAACTGGAGCTGTCAAGGTCCAAAAACAAAACAAATAAACCATAAGTGTTACGACTTGTGCACTGTATTCTGAGTAGTAATTAGTGAAATCAACATTCTGAATCATTAATAAAAATGAATCAGTGATTCTAGAATTTTTTTCAAACTAGATCAATGAGGCTTTGTTGTATCACGTAAACATTTTAAAATGTTGGTGGTTTGACACTGGTTGATCCCAAAGTGTAACTGTGAGCCTTTGCGATATCATAATCGTGATAATCCAAATCGGTTTAAGTGTGATTTCTTGTAAATTACAATTAATCGTGCAGCCCTAATTTATAGCAAGAACATATAGTAGTATTATTAAAGCAACTTAGTTAAGTTCAGTACAAGTCATATTTTTAGGAAAATGCAGTGGATGTTTTTGATGTCAATGAAAGAACCTGATGGTCCATCCATATTGTCTGCTGAGAATAAAAGGTATACTTTCATAAAAAAATAAAAAAATAAAAAACTTTTCTGGAGTAAAAAAATGACAATTAATTGTTCTACAGTGCAAAAGGTAAAGGTTAGACTGGTTAGCATGAGCAGTTGGCTCAAAATATAAATTGAAAATATTTAATTAATATTACAGTAGATTTTTTTTTCTCACTTCCTAGTTTATGATTTTGTATGACTTCAGAAGATATGGAATACTTTATGGTAATTTTTGGCAATAGACATTTCCCATCTACATGTTGTTAATGTAGGAAAAAGAGAATCCTGGACATTCTGCTAAACATCTACTTTTGTGCTTCACAAAGAAAGAAAAACATACTGTTTGAGTTTGGAACAACATCAGTTAGTACATGACAAAATGTTTTTTGTTTCGGTAGGTATTCCTACAAATTGTAAATGTAACATCCAACAACAAATAGAATTTTGATCAAAATGACAGCATTCCTTTCCCACAGTTTTACTTTAATCGTTTGCTCGCTATTTAGACAGACTGTTCTGCAAAATCGAAAAACATTAGGCTACTGAAAATTAAAAATACAGGTAAGAATATAACAGCAAACTGCAAGTCCTATAAATGTTCTGAATCTTTGAAAGCACTTGACACTGTGATCTGGCCACATGCAACTTTTGAAGCATCTGATATAAAATACTCTAACGTTTTGAACAGCTTTGTTCATTTTAGGACACTTTTTCAATGCAGCTCGCGGTCATCTTAGCTAATTTGCAAATTAGAGTTTTTTTTTTTTTTTTTTACCACGTGGCACAGCCAATAAATCTGACATCTGCTGCACTTACAGACTGTTTAAAAAAATTCTAAATCTAAATGCAAAATAAATCATGTCCCTTCGCATTTAACAATACTGGTAATAAAATAGTTACTTACATTGTTAAAGTCAAACAGGATTTCCTTTGAATCAAATCTCTTCAACTTGCGTGATCGAAAGAGCATCCCTTTAGAGGAAAACAAAATAGTGAATGTACATAATTTACGGAAAATAAACATTTGTCTCATCTACGTTACTTCATGTGTCTGTGTCATTATCGTTACAACATAAATGTAAAATGAATAAATAAAAATAATTTAGCTTATTCGGTAAAAGTCGCTAAACGATAGCTACAGGCAGGCGCATGCATTCCATGAGCACATTTATCTAGCTCACCGTTCACTGTGTAGACTAACTATAGAAAAGACTCACGAAAACATTGAACAGTCAGACACACTGTGATTAATCTTCTAGAAACCCACCATTTGTTAAAAAAAAAAATACGACAGCTCTGGATCCATCTAGCATGCGTATTTTTATTTTTTATATATTTTTTTAATATATAGGCTAGTCTATGGAACAACGTCATTATTATGCGCCAATAAAAAAAGAGTTCATAATGCATAATTTGAAAACATACGCAAAAAGATACACTTGTGAATCAGAAGGCATTTTAGCTCAGAAGTATTAAATCTAGGACAACATTTTCAGTGAAGATATAAATGTGTTTAGTTATAAGGCGTTTAATAGCCTATACCGTTTTAAATTTAATAAATATACACGTTATACAGCCAAGATTGCTTGGGAGCAACAAATAAGTGTAGCCTACAATTCAACGATATCCCATCCTGACTTAAATGCGAAACGTTTTCATATCTAAAATATAATTTTCTAAGTAAAACTGAAAGCGAAAGTAAAACGAAAGTTCTCCTCTTTCGGAAGAAAAAACATTCTGAAATGTCAGTTAAACTACATAATTTTACATTACTTCAGATTTTCAAAGTGGCAGACTAACAAACCAACGAAATATAACAGAAAACATACCATTTATTATATAAGGAAGTCATTTCTGAACTGATGAAAACAAATGAAGCAAAAAATATTTCTTGCTTTTCATCCAGAAGAACTTTATATACGCAGAATAAACGCAGCGAGACTTTACACGCTCGGATCCAACGACATTAAAACTGCAAATAAAGCCAAATTAAGTATTCTTACCTTTCAAAAAGCAAGTGTTTTTCAGGTGTTGTCGTCAGTCTTCTTCTTCTTCTTGTGATGTATGTGGTGCATTACCGCCACCTACTGAACTAAAGTATGGAACACTTGCTTGAAACCAAAACCAAAACAACAACAAAAACAGAACAAATAATAATAATAATAAATAAATAAATAACAAAAAAAAGTATTTGTGAGTTACTTAATTATATTCTCAAATATAATCCTGTTGCTTCTATAGCCTATATTGCCACACCTCTTTCATACCTTTTTTTCTTGAACAGATTTTTTACTGACATATCTTGGATTCCTTTTCCCTGTAATTTTATAAGCAACATTCGTCTTTCATTTTCATACAATGTAAAATATAACATGTCCAACTGTCTCTTCTACATTACAATGCTCAACCCATTATGATGCTTTTTTATTTTATATAGATTCCCATTAAGTCCATTCATAATCTTGTTAAAATCGATTCTTCTTTTTTTTTTAGTGTTGTTGTGAATCATCTTCCTATACCAACATTTTCTTGAATACTGTAAAAATGTCTTCCCTTTTTTCCTCTATCCCACTGCCAAATAAAATTTGTAGCTTTTCTAATAATTACCTTGGTTTTAGATTTGCTCAAGAGAATTGTGATATCAACATTATTTGAATGTTTTTTTGCTAGTTTATCCACTGTCTTTATATCAGATATCCATATCCTTTTATTCCTACATGAGCAGAAATCCCAAGAAAGTTCATGTTAATTCCTTGATTATACATACACTATAGTTGCAATATATCATATTATATCCTGTCTACAGTAAGAATGACCATATTTCAGGCTTTTTAGAGCTGGTAAAGATTCAGAGCATTTGAGCAACTTCCACACACTGTAGAGCCAGATATACAAGCTCAGCTGTAAACACTATCACTATCTGAATTTCTCTTTTTAATTGCTACTTCAAAATAGCTATTTCGGAACATATACTGTGGTTCCTACTTTTCCAGATTCTGGATCTTTTGATCCATCTGTAAACATTTCTAAAAAGTTACTGTATTTTTGTTTTATGTATTGGTTCAGTAAATGTTCAACTGTTGTGTCCTTATTTTCTTTAATTAGTTCTTGCACGTATGTATCTGTACAAGGCATAGGAAACAACATGGAGGCACTTCAGGTAACGGCACACTTTGAGTGTATTTCAGCTGATCTATACCCATGCTCTTGATGTTACCTTGGGTATGTTCCCAACTTTAAAGAAACACAGACTTAATCCATATGTCCTTTTAATGATATAATAATTCATATGTGTTGCCTTCTCACTTCTAGTGGCATTTCACCCATTTCAACTTTCACAGCATTCACAGGAGAAATACTAAAAGCCCCACAACACATTCTCAGAGCCTGCATCTGCATCACATCTATTTTCTTTAGTTGTGTATCCCTTGCTGTTTCATAAACCATACAGCCATAATCAATTGCTGATCTTTGAGCAATATATTACACTTTTAAAGTAACTTGGATTAAACACTTCTTAAAATGTCCCTCATCAATCTGGAATTATTTCCCAAATTATATATTCTCCCAGCTGGATGGCTTAAAATTTATATTATCAATTATAAAACTTAAAAACGACCTAGCTTCCATAAACAAATGCCTCTTGGTCTCTTATTTATAAACACAAAATAATTCTCCACACTCTTATTTGATATGGAACAATCAACTTTATACATTTCTTTTTTCAAATCTGTGTCACACTTTGAGTGTGTGTATGACAAGGAGACTAAGATGAAGAAGATAAAAGTAAACAGACTTTATTGACCAAAAGAGTATAAGCCCGACTTACACAATTGCCCCTAGGTTTTAGGATACTAATCAGGGTTGTATATTGAGCCAGTGTTTTGTGTTGAGTAATGTTTGTTGAGTGTTTATTGAGTAATTTTTAGACATAAACAGCACTTTGGCCAACTTGTGTTGTTTTTAAATGTGCTAAACAAATAAATGTTGTTTGATTGATTGACTCAATCGGCCCAATGGAGAAAACCGATCAGCCGGTGAAGGTCTCTGCGCATTACTGTCTTAATTTTGATTAAATGAAAATAATTGTTTTCATATGCATTACCTCGTTATTTCATCTGACTCCATAAATGAAAGGGTTTTAATGATATCTGTGCATCATTAAATGTGAGCGAATGTTTGACTATTCTTTTTAACTCTTTACGGAAAATAATGTCAGAGTCGATTAGAATAAAATCAAATGTTTACAATGTATTATGTCAGGTAAATGTATCATGCCAGTTTCATAATCAGTTCAAAGATTAAAGATACAAAACATCAAATGCTCTGGAATAAAGAGAGAAGATGCAATACCTTGACATTATAAAATACATGATGCGAAGTGTTTTGCTTGCACTTCACATCACAGGCTAGTCTGGGTTACAGAATCGCGCTGAGCCTCTTGTTGCATTTCATTATATAGACAGAAACTTCTTTTCACATGAAAACATGAGTTCACAGTGGGAATTTACATTAATCACCATCCCAGACTAACTGGGAGCAGAAGTTGATTTACATGGAAACATTTCCTGACTATGAGAATTTGCATTCAGAGGTTACACCTTTTGAGAGCAGGAGGACATTTGCCTGGAAGACACACCCTCCTCTCTGTGTGAGTTATCTCTAAACTATCTCTATTACCTTTTGGTTTACTTCTTTGGGAATGAGACCTTTGTACCAGTCGCACTGAGACATTTCAAATGATACCAAACATGTGTAATACTGTATGATAATCATTCACATTAAACCATATAGATTTTTGGGTGAATTTCAGGTGATCTCAGCATGAAAGAGAGATAGTGGGGGAAGTGGGAAAGACATGTAGATTTGGATGATTCTGAGGTGAGATTTGCGTCTCGAATGGTGATACTAGCTTCACAAGAGTGAACTCAAAGGTTAAATTCCTTTGTTCTCTCAGAGAATATAGCCCTCTCTTCCAGTTCTTCCAGTTTTTCCAGTCTTACAAGAGTACTACACCAAACTGAACATGAGCATTAACGAGAACCAACAACTGAGAACTAAAACACAGGCATATACAAACAAAGATGATTAGATTAACACAGGTGATACAAACAAGGAAACTGATGAGTAACCAGAAACAAACTAGAATGCAATAACCTGGGAGACAAACAAGTGGCGGGAAACTGAGAACAAATGAGACGTGTGACTGAAGGATACAAACTAAAAGTCCATGAAACTAAGAATAATCATGACAGTCTGGTATAATAATAATAATAATATAATTTTAGTGTGTGCATGATCTTTTTAATGGAGATGGTTTTCTATTTACATATGAGGAGTTTTTACAGAAATGTAAATTTCCTGTTACTTCTAAATAATTTGCCATTGTTTAGTTTTTAATGTTGTTCCCTCAGGAGTTACAGTAATACATTATTTAAAGGTCTTGAAAGAACCCTCTTCACATCTCTTTGTGATCCAATCCAAACAACCATTGGTAAGGCTTGTCTAGTTCCACATTCAAGTAATAAAAGATAGATTTTGTAATCACCAAACCGTAAATGTCTATTGGAGTAACTTAATATTGTAAACTGGAAAAATGTTTTGGCTTGCCACATAAATACCTTATTGTGAACAAAGTTAGAGAAGTATATTTCAAATTAAAATTCTACCCATGAAAAGTTAGGCTATACCTAAAGACGTTTAAATCTGACATTGATACAAAGTGTGACTTTTGTGATGTGCAAGATGAAACTATTGTACATTTAATTTTGGTACTGTAATTACACAAAAGTGTTTTGGGAAAGTTTTTGCAGGTATTTTATTGACTTACTTTCAATTTCTTTATTTTGGAAAGATGCATTGTTGGTTTTGTAAATTCAGACAAAATTTTCTGAAAAATAATTTTATCTTACACATTTATTTCTGCTCTTGGCTAAGTATCATATTCACAAGTGCAAATTCTCCAATCATAAGCCACATTTCTCAGTGAGTTGCACCAATATTTCGAAATGCTCTCTGTATCAAAAAAATGCCAAAGTGAGAAAAACACTTTCAATGATGTTCTTTTTTCAAGATTCCCAATTAGTTTATTTTTCTCTTTTTATTATTATTATTTCATTTCTATTTTGACTAATGAATCATTTAGGGATCCATGTAACAAACAAAACAAGCCCTGAAAATTGATATCAGAACACAAATTATACACCCACTTAATATTTAATCGTATTAGATGATTAATTTATTGCATTTTATAGATTTTACTGTCAATGAAACATTTGCAATGTGCTTGTAAAAGGTGTTTTTATGCGTGTTTGGGCATGAGTTTGTTGCATTTGTCTGTTCTGACCAGCAGGGGTCACCAGCGTCGAACACCTGATCGAAGCTTTGAAAAGCTTCGTTTCTCCCACTGACTATGTCTGTAGACATAATAGTAGACCGTAAAAAAGTAGGCCTATATTGTAATGCTTTTGAAAGTAATTAGCCTATAGCCTATCGTATATAATTTGCAGGCATCAGGGAGCCGCTTCAATATGCGTGCTCGGTTTTTACTTTCTTCAAGGATCTTCAAAACTGCCATTTTCTGTCTTAAATGTTTAAAGTAGCTAGCCTAGCCTATGTGGAGAAAAAAATCAAGGCTACTTAAAGGGTTAGAACAAGTTTAGAGCTTGACAGAAAGCTTCTAAAGCTTCATAATATACCGTATTATAGTAACTGTTGCTTTGGTGGAGAATGTTATAGGTTTTTTACAGTCGCTAGGACACATTTCTCAATACTTAGGTCACTTTTTCAAACCTCTTCACACAGTGAGCACAACAGAAGTATATGTGGGCTAAACTGTGGATCATTTATCATTGCTGTGGCACAAAATGCATTCAATGACTACACCTTTCAAATCACATTAATTATTTTCTCACTTCGAACCGTCAAAACTCTGTGTACCTACAGGCCAATTTGCACATGCTTACATACCGTTTTCAAAACTGTTACAGTTTTTTCCACTTGCTAACACACTAAAATGACACACAGAGAGCAAAACCTCTTCTCAAGTCTCCACACATTTGGCATGAGTGTGAAACCTCTTCTCCACAGTCTAAAGACATTTTCTGCTTTACACACATTTTGCAATTCAGAATGGTACTTTTTAAACACACTGAACACAGTTCTCTGTGTAACACACAACAATCTGACATAAAGTCACATGTTTGCCATTTCAAAACACACAAAACAGCTCCATGAGCTGATTGGCCGATACATGTGTCACCTGACCAAACACCTCAACACTTCATTGTTAACACTTCAATCTTTTTCAGTTTACTGTTTTTTTGTGAGTATATTTTTGTTCAGTCCAGTGTAAATATTTCTGCTGTGCATATGTTGCACGGACTTGAACCTGCTCTTTAAGACCAAGGAAACACACACATCAGATTCAGATTATTCACATTCACAGATCTCTGCCCACTATCACAGGTACAACACACACACACACACGCACACGCACACGCACACGCACACGCACACACACACACACACACACACACACACACACACACACACACACACACACACACACACACACACACACACACACACACACACACACACACACACAGATTCAGATTCTTCACATTCACTTCTGCTGTTCTAATCTGAACTCTGAATGTCCCAATGTTCTTTACATTTTTGCTTCTGTTTCTGCTGGTTTAACTATGAAGACAGACGCTTCATTAAGCTAATAAAGTTACTGAGGGTTTCCTCCGGTTTCATCTTAAACTGTAATAAAAATCAGCTCTGATTTCATTGAATGTGTTTGAAACAAACTTTAATGAAATTAAGTCATGATTTATGCCTTATATTGAACTTCTATAAATGTGCCTTAAAAGTTCTGCTGTGCTGTCAGCAATAAACTTATTTTGGAATCATATCCTGAATATATTTAATTATTAACCCTCGTGGACTGTTCGATTTCTGTGTACACCCTTTATGGAGCGACAAATTGACCCAAATTGGATTCAATAAAATTCCTCAAAAATCACACTATGAAAAACAACATTCAGGTACAAACTGTAAACTTTTAATATCAACATTTGTCAAACATTACAAAAACATATATATATATATATATATATATATATATATATATATATATATATATATATATATATATATATATATATATATATATGAACATATGATTAATTGGCATTGACTTTTTTGGCATATACATTTTTTTTACGGTTTCATTTTTTTTTTTTTTACATTTTATGCTTAGAAAATCCACCTGCTTGCACTGACTCAACCAAAGCTGTAATTTGCAATTAATTCTGAACACCGTGATTTATCTTTTTCAAGTGTGTTTGGTTAGGGTTAGATCACTTGACATTGTGTAGAAGTTGAAGTTGAGTTGACGCGCCCTGACATTAATAAAATAAATGTTTTTATTTTGTGTCTGTACAGTTGCTTTTGAATACCTGCCTATGAGGGTCAAATTGACCTGTGAACATCACAAGCGTAATTGTAATATTGTTAGTATATGTCAAAACACATCAGTATGTTGAAACTTTGCATGCATGTTCATGATGATAAATGAGAAAAAGCCACAAAATATCAAGAAAAAACAAAACAAAACAAAAGGTTTAATATTATTTCAGGTAGTTTGAAAAAATAAATGATAGCTCATTTTTACCATCTGTGGCTGACAAAATATTTTTCTGTATTGAAAGAAGTGTGGAAAAGCTCATTTTTAGTTCATACGGTAGTATAAAAAAACAAGATAGAACCAAGAAATGTTATTATTTTGGGTCGGTACAGTTGCCATAGAGCGTTAAAATATGTGGGTCAAATTGACCCGTGAAACTCCACTGTACTGTGGGTTTTGGAAAGCCTTCAGCCTCACAAATCAGGACCATGTTCACGCTTCAGGCACCACGATTCTTTCTGGATCACTGGAGAACCTTGAACTATTAATTCAAATGTTCGTGTCTTCTTGAGGCCAGCCATGGAAACAACACACTCATACACGCCAGAGTTGGAGAACTTCAACTTGTCAAACTTGGGCGGGCTATTCAGCTTGATATTGCCCTTTCTCCAAGATATTTGTGGTGTTCCTGAAGCCTCAACTTCTACGGTCATCTCAAAACGCTCGCCGAGTCCCTTGAAAATTTGACCAGCGGTGCTAAGAACCACATCAAGATATTCAACTGTGATGGGTACAGAAGCCGCCGACATATCCTCACTGTCCACCAGAGAACATTTGTATTCTCCAGTGCTTTCCCGGGTGACTTTGGTCAAGGTGTATGTGTTGGAGTTCTCCACTGTCCTTTTCTCTCCCTTCATGTAAAAGATGAAGCTAGAAGGTGGAGGGTTTCCGTCCGCAGTGCATTTGAGGGTCACGTCGTCACCTTCCTTAAAAGGACCCTGGGACACCACTTGAAGACTGAGCTTCTCGGTAGGGTAGTTCACAGTGAAGATAAGAGGGGAGGAAACCATGTTAGCAGACCGGATGTGTTGAATCTGACAGGTGAAACTGGCACCAATGTCTCCCTTCACTGCTGTATACTCAAGCTCAGATTTGGTTGAAGACAGTCCCGTCGCTTTATCAACATCCACAGTTGTACTGATTTTAATGGCTGCTCCATCAGACAAAAGTGGAGTTTTGTTCTTGAACCATGTGATGTCGGCAGCAGGATTGGCACTTTCAGTGCGACACTGCGCTAACTTAGTTAGTTTGCCAACGGCAATCGCAGTCGTTTGGTTTGTAATCTGAGGTCGTGATGGAAGCTTGTAAATAACCAGTTGAACAGGGTACTCAAAAATGTCATCTTTCCCCACCACCACGCAGGTGAAGGTTCTCTGATCTGCCATAGTCACTTCTCTGATGACGAGGCCAAAATCTTGTTTGATACCGACTCTGTTTTTGTAGTTCGCATCGTTTAAAAAAGAGGCATTCTGACCCACATGTTTCACCAGAATGTTGCTATCGACGTCGTATTTCCATTTAACAAACCCTTCCATGACACGGCCATTGTTGCATGGGATTTCAACATTGTCTCCATACTTTCCAGTGACAGTTTCCAAGCCACTCACTTGATTTATCAGGCATACGGTGAGCAGAGACGTTAAAGAGGCGGTACAGTGCATCTTTCGGCAGTCTGGGACTGTGTTGCACTTAATCTTGAGAAATAATATCCTTAGAGCGTCCTTACTGGATAAAGATGTGGAAACTACAGTGCGTCAATAAAATTCAAACGTTGAGGTTGTTCCCCACGTGTCTCATCTCAAGTCGAACAAGCCACCTTCTTTATGTGGACAGATGTGACGTGATGATGCAAAGACATGCTCGAATTTCCAGCGGAAATCCACCAGTACCACTGGAATTAAAAACATTATTACAAGCTTACCGTTTTGTATTGAGCTACGGCAAGCAGAGAGTTTTGAACACTGAGTGGTTATGTACTTGCTCAAAAATGTATTTTGGATCATTTTTAACCCAAAAAAGCTACGGACTGCAGCTTTAATTTAAAACTTACATTTTTACTTAAAAAATCGAAATGATCTGGACAAGTTTTTACAATCAATTAATGTTAAATGTGTGATTTAAAAAAAGTAGTGTGAAATTAAATGTAACGATTCAAATACTGTCATTTGAAAATAGTAAAATCTTACGTAGTCTTTCTCTCTTCAGGGGTGGATGAACTTTACTCTCTTTTAGATGCTCTACCTGGAGGATTCTGAAGATCATGAAGATAATTCTAACATAAATCCAACTGAATGGCAGATTAATCAGAATAAGGTTTTATTTTATAAGGTTTATATGTTTGTCAAAGTGTTGTCAGTTCCATCTTCACAAATAAGAGATCAACAGATCTTATTTAAAACATTGTATTTGACTTATTAATAACATGTACATTGCAATCTCTAGAATTCACATGTTATCTTACCAAATAACAGAAAAATTGAAAAAAATGAAAGGGTTTCAGCATTTTGAAAATCAATAGTATATGATTTTTTTTTTTTTTGGAACTGAACATGGAAGGACATCACATGACTGTCAAGTTCACTACTACTGTTTCTGTTAGTGCTTCAATCAACAGATCGTTACAGGAGGAAACAATTAATAGCTATTTAGCTCAATTTGAACAGTTAAATGTCAAATGTTACACGCAAAGAAATTGGAATCAATAAATTGTATAAAATTAAAACATATAAAAAGCATGTGACATCTTGACCCAGTTTAACATTTATACTAAGAACAACTTTTTATTATCCAGAATATATCACCCAATATGATTGTGGAATTTACATTGTATTCACAAAAGCTATCCTTATTAGGAAAGTTTTCAAACTATTGGACAAGCAAGCATTTTCATATTTGGGCCATTACTAAAATATAGACCCTAATGACAATGACTCTCGCTCTCCCCAAGTGAGAATATTGCTTTTCATGAACTGGCAGATTTGACGAGTGGAAAATAAAAAAAATACACTGGTAACACTAAAATAAGCTCTCATTTGTTATCATTAGTTCATGCATTATAACATAAAGTAACAATGAGCAATATAGCATTTATCAAACTATTCACTGTAGTTCATAAAAATGTCAGTTCATTTTAGTTCACAAGTTAATTAACTAATGTTAACAGATACTGTTACTTTTGATGATGAGATTAACATTTGAGATTAATAAATGTTGTATTCTTTATTCTTAGTTCATGTTAACTGATGTAAACTAATGTAAACAAATGAAACCTTATTGTAAATAGTTACAAACTACATGAAACTTTGACATACCTGAATAGACTTGTGATCGCAGGAGAGAATCAAACATGCAGCAAATGAAGGATGTCAAATTACCAATAAAGTTGGTGTCTAAAAACCACTTCCTCAAAACATTTACAGAAAGTGTTCAGCATACATGTGCCAACTTGACACTTTTCAGTTTTGGCCTGCATGACAGGACGATGTTGATGTTGTCATGTTGTGTTTTGGCCTGAAGCGCCACCCTCCACCTATCTACCAATCACAAAGTCAGTAGTGTTTCGGCATCCGGGTTGCCAGCTCAGCTCTAGTTACCACAGCTGCAGCTACAAACGTTCCTGCTGGATCCTGCAGCCTATCTGGCAACCTCGAGTCAGGGGGAGGGGGAGGGGATACACCACTCTACAGTAATTTGAAAGTGATTGCAGTACCAGTTTTGGCCACAATCACTGGCTCCTTTAAAGCAATTTAAAAACATATGTTGTCATAACTTATTGATCATATCATTTTTTTTTACAGTGTTAAATGAATGTGGATTAAATAATGCAGTTCTCAAATTAGAAGCTAAGGAGACACAACTGTTAATACCATTATAAAGAGTATAAAATCAGAATTCAAACTCTTGAGTAATACAACTGTCAGAAACAAGTACAGTAACTAAATATGCTTCTTAGAAGATATGCAGAGCTCAAGGCTCGAACTCCCAATAAAAATTAGGAAGGTCAACACACCCTGTCGTGGACCCAAAAATAAAAATAAACGCCTCTCCGTTTCGCAAATTCACAATATAAGGGGCATATTAAATATAGTAAACAGAAATTCTCTTCCCGTTTATGAAGGCAACGGGCCCATTAAACCCAGCTTTCTTTATTTCCCTTCTTGCCTTTTCAACGAGTGGCCAAAGTTTGTTTCTCGCCTCTTTGTCTTCCTGCGTCAGATCTTCCAAGATCCGAATTTTCTTCTGTTTCAAAAGTTCGGATTGTTTGGCCTCTGCCCATATTGCATCTCGACAAGTGCGGGATAAAAACTAAACGATGATCCGTCGCGGATTGGTGTTTCCATGACTTGGGGCCAAGCCGATGCGCGATGTTGACCATGTCCTGCAGTTTCTCTGCGGTGTGTGGAGAGAGGTTCCTGAACAGCTCGATAACGACCATTTTGTAGCTGTCCAAACCGCTGCATTTCTCATTGAGAGCTTTATTTTCCTTTTCCAACTTCACAACTTTTGTTTGCAGAGAAAGCACCTTATCCGTCACGTCCTCCACCTGCTTGTTGATAGCTTCAAGCGAGCAGGTGAGGTTACAGATTGAAGCAGTGTTTTCCTTCACCGATGCCTCGACGGAATGCAGTTTTACCAATGACTCTTCTTGTAACTTGCTAACCTTTTCGATTGCCGCTAGCAGCACAGAATTAGAGACCGAGCAGGGGACTTACTAGGAGTGTCAGGAGAGCCCCCAAATGCATCTTCTAGACGTCTTGTGTAGTTATGTGCTTTTAGATTTTCGTTGTTTGCAGAAGCCTCGACAGAGGCTGTATCCATATTTTTGTCCATGGTTGTATCAACAGAGCTACTTCACTCAGGCGTAGAAACTAACTAAAATAAACGAAAGAGGGTCCCAATAAAGGTCTTAAAAGGATATGTTGAGATTCCACTAAAAGTTATATAAAAAATTGAGCATAGAAATTCAAGCCTTAAGCACAGCACATAGCAATGGATTAGAGCGTAATAAAGTTGGTGTTAACACGGCGCCATCTTGACCCGAACTCCCTACGGAGAGCCTTGGCACTTCCTATTAGTCCCGTATTGATCTTGGTTGCAGTTCCACCAGAGTTCCACTGGAGGTGATCGCGGGCGAGCGCAGACTGAATGGGAGTCTATGAGGCTAGACGGCTAAATTTGTCTCTTTCACCCGATTGCCATTGAGAAATCTCAGATTTGATTGTAGGTTTTGCAAGTTCAACATGGGTTATAGGTCGAAAATTGAATGAACGAGTACTTATGTCCTTTCGATTTCTTACAGGTTGAGTTGTTGTTGCCCATAACACGCTAGCATTCTGCTAATGAACGCTGATTGGTCAGTGAAAGACTGATTACGACCAGAGATACCGCTTGATGGCATCGTGGCATCCGAAGCGGGACCAGAAACAAACAAAACAAAAACTCTTCTTCTAGCACGTCTATTTACCTGTGTCAGCTGTGTTGTGTATTTACCTGTGTCAGCTGTGTTGTGTGTTTACCTGTGTCAGCTGTGTTGTGTATTTACCTGTGTCAGCTGTGTTGTGTGTTTACCTGTGTCAGCTGTGTTGTGTATTTACCTGTGTCAGCTGTGTTGTGTATTTACCTGTGTCAGCTGTGTTGTGTATTTACCTGTGTCAGCTGTAGTGTTGTTTTTGGCGGCCTGTTTTACTTTTAGTTTTAGTCTAGTCTTTGTGTCAAGCTGTCGTTTTAGTTTTTATTCGTTTTAGTCACGTTCATACTCTTTTTAGTCTAGTCTAGTTTTAGTCGACGAAAACTGATGACATTTTAGTCTAGTTTTAGTCAATGAAAATTGTATTTTATTTAGTAATGCAATTCTATTTAACCCAGTCAATATAGTATTTCAAACAAGGTTATCTTATTATATTTAGGGCTGTGTCGGTGGCAGTTTGTTGGTAATGGACCAACTACCAGCGGTGGTTGGGGGGGTTGTTTAAAAAAATAAAAAATAAAAACTCGTTTTATATTTCCACACAAAGACGCGTGATATAGCCTACCACAATGCGCTTTGAGAGGGATGTGGGACACGAGCAGGAAAGAGTCCATCGATCTCTTTTCTGATATCTTCATGTTTTCAACTTGATGTAAAATGGTCTGAAGAGCGAATTTTATCCTCCACAAGGGCGAGATATTTAAGCTATGTTTGAGATTGCGCTGCCAGAGAAAGTGAAACAAAAAATCACCCGCGCGTGTGAAACGCGCTTTACAACTAAACTTGACGCGCCTTACCATGTCTATAACAAGCACAAACTGTAGAATTTGACATGCAAGTACAAATGTAGGCTATCTGTCCTACAGCATTTTCTACTTTACCACAGTAAAGAATACGAATATAATAGGCCTTATTAAAAGCGAACCAATGAAGAAACGTTTATAATCCCCTTAGAAAATGGGTGAGACGTGAGTGAAGATTTGGGAAAAGAAAGAGATTCCATGCAGGGATGAGTCACGTTTTTAGAATATTCGATTAGTTTATTTAATTATAGAATATCGAATAGGTTGTGCGACTATTCTCTAAAATAAACTCCATGTTTTCTGTGCTGATGCGGTGGTGACGCGTTCATGTAACCAGAGGGTGACGATTATGAATGTGTCAAATATATCAATGAGACATTTTAATGGAATAACTAATGGAATAATATTGTTAAATTTGCTGATAATCGGGTGACCAGATCGCAAACCAGAATTTAAAGCCGACAAAGCTATGTGTTCACGCCATAGACAGTAGCTATATAAACGGGTTCACGCACAACTCTCTCATTCGTCGTGACGTTATAACATTTCGTCTAGTCTCGTTTTGGTCAACGAAAATGAAGAGACATTTTAGCATAGTTTTTATTTTGTTAAACCACATTTAGTCTCGTTTTTATTCGTCAACGATATTGCATTATACATTTATTTTAGTCATCGTCACATGACCAGCATTTACGTTGCGTCTCGTCTCGTTTTCGTCAGGTGATAAAGGTTCGTTGACGACAATATTTCGTCATAATTTTCGTTGACGAAAGCAACACTAGTCAGCTGTGTTGTGTAGTTACCTGTGTCAGCTGTGTTGTGTGTTTACCTGTGTCAGCTGTGTTGTGTATTTACCTGTCAGCTGTGTTGTGTATTTACCTGTCAGCTGTGTTGTGTATTTACCTGTGTCAGCTGTGTTGTGTGTTTACCTGTCAGCTGTGTTGTGTGTTTACCTGTGTCAGCTGTGTTGTGTATTTACCTGTCAGCTGTGTTGTGTGTTTACCTGTGTCAGCTGTGTTGTGTGTTTACCTGTGTCAGCTGTGTTGTGTATTTACGTGTCAGCTGTGTTGTGTGTTTACCTGTGTCAGCTGTGTTGTGTGTTTACCTGTGTCAGCTGTGTTGTGTATTTACCTGTGTCAGCTGTGTTGTGTATTTACCTGTGTCAGCTGTGTTGTGTGTTTACCTGTGTCAGCTGTGTTGTGTGTTTACCTGTGTCAGCTGTGTTGTGTGTTTACCTGTGTCAGCTGTGTTGTGTGTTTACCTGTCAGCTGTGTTGTGTGTTTACCTGTGTCAGCTGTGTTGTGTGTTTACCTGTGTCAGCTGTGTTGTGTATTTACGTGTCAGCTGTGTTGTGTGTTTACCTGTGTCAGCTGTGTTGTGTATTTACCTGTGTCAGCTGTGTTGTGTATTTACCTGTGTCAGCTGTGTTGTGTATTTACCTGTGTCAGCTGTGTTGTGTGTTTACCTGTGTCAGCTGTGTTGTGTGTTTACCTGTGTCAGCTGTGTTGTGTGTTTACCTGTGTCAGCTGTGTTGTGTATTTACCTGTGTCAGCTGTGTTGTGTGTTTACCTGTGTCAGCTGTGTTGTGTTTACCTGTGTCAGCTGTGCTGTGTGTTTACCTGTGTCAGCTGTGTTGTGTGTTTACCTGTGTCAGCTGTGTTGTGTGTTTACCTGTGTCAGCTGTGTTGTGTATTTACCTGTGTCAGCTGTGTTGTGTATTTACCTGTCAGCTGTGTTGTGTATTTACCTGTCAGCTGTGTTGTGTATTTACCTGTGTCAGCTGTGTTGTGTATTTACCTGTCAGCTGTGTTGTGTGTTTACCTGTGTCAGCTGTGTTGTGTATTTACCTGTCAGCTGTGTTGTGTATTTACCTGTCAGCTGTGTTGTGTATTTACCTGTCAGCTGTGTTGTGTATTTACCTGTCAGCTGTGTTGTGTATTTACCTGTGTCAGCTGTGTTGTGTGTTTACCTGTGTCAGCTGTGTTGTGTAGTTACCTGTGTCTGCTGTGTTGTGTATTTACCTGTCAGCTGTGTTGTGTATTTACCTGTGTCAGCTGTGTTGTGTAGTTACCTGTGTCAGCTGTGTTGTGTAGTTACCTGTGTCTGCTGTGTTGTGTAGTTACCTGTGTCAGCTGTGTTGTGTATTTACCTGTCAGCTGTGTTGTGTATACCTGTGTCAGCTGTGTTGTGTGTTTACCTGTGTCAGCTGTGTTGTGTATTTACCTGTGTCAGCTGTGTTGTGTGTTTACCTGTGTCAGCTGTGTTGTGTAGTTACCTGTGTCAGCTGTGTTGTGTATTTACCTGTGTCAGCTGTGTTGTGTGTGTACCTGTGTCAGCTGTGTTGTCGATGCCTCGAGAGAAAAGAAAGTGCAGAGCGCGAAAGCACCAAAGTGACTGAAGGATTGCCGTAAAGCAGTATCTCTGGTCGTATGATGTGTATGACGTCATTGACATTTTAAAAGACTTTTTGAAGCAAATAAGTGACTCTAAAAAATCTAACACCCAGCAATGTGTAATTTCTTTGCATCTCCTTTCGAATACAACATTCAAATTACTAGACAACAAATTATATCCTGAGAAAAGTGGATTTTGAGGGGTATAGCGTCATAGACCTCCATTCATTCTGCACTCGCCTGCGAGCGCCCCCGCATGGACAGAGACGTGTTACTGCAGCCAGTCCAGAAACCAGAAGTAACCAGAGAGTGCCAATTCTCTTCCTATTAGACATTCTCTGATATAGTTCAGTTCAGTTCAGTAACAATAACACGTAATATCCTGCAGAGGGCAGTGATGATCTATTTCAGATCAACACACGATATTACCCAACTTTATTTTCTTCAAGTAACCGGCTGTGTTTCAATATCTGTGTGTAGTTTTTTTCCTTCTTCATGAAGTTGATTTTCTTTAAGAATATTGGCAGTCCTCATTGACATTTCCATTCATGTCATAATCATTTAGATATTTTGAAAGCAGTCAAGCTCTGCTCAATAAAACTAACCATAATTTCAAGCACAGAGAGACGATTATGTTTTTTAGTTTATGTACATGTACACTCAAAAAAAGTGTCTGCTAGATGACTAAATGTTAATGACTAATCTAGATGTGTGTGTGTGTGTGTGTGTGTGTGTCCTGTTCTGTTCAGTGTGGTCTGTGTATTAATCTAATGAGCTCTAATCAGCATTATCTTACTGGCTCTAATTAGACACACACATTTTTTACATCAATGCGTTTGCATATGAATGCATTTACTTTCAGATGCATATTTGTTTTTCTATTTTTCTGTGCAGACTTTAGACTGCTTTTGTTTAATATTTGAGATAATATTTCTATAACCCTTTAACCCCAAACCTGCTTTTTCATCCATTGAAATGTATTTCATGTCATTTTATTTTATTGTATAATATGCATTTCTACATTTTATTAAGCCGTTTTCCTTAATTGGCTGATTTCAGGTTTTACCTTCATTCTGGGTTCATTAGTTCCTCACAGTTTAGTCAAACCCTGAATCACACACACAGTTGTTTGTCAGTCTGATCATTGTTTGCTAATGTTGGACTGTCTGGTGTTTCTCTGCAATTAGATTCTGTCAGACACACACACACGCACACACACAACCACGCACACACACACACACACACACACACTCTCACTGTGTGTTTTAAAGCTTTGCATGGACAAGCTCCTGGTTATGTTTCTGATCTTATTAGTTTCCATCGTGCAAATGAACTTACAGTTGAATGCGAATTGATGATGACAATGCAGAATTTAAATGCGCACCTCAACTCTTCTGTTTCCACTGAAACTGGATCAGGAGCTCAACAATATTCAATAGTAGATATTGATGGTTGGCCTGCTGCAATAGCCAAAACTTTGGACACTCGTGCCAATGCCAAACATTGATTTCAGTGGTACCAACAGTGCAAATATTGGGCATTGGTCAATGTGAAACATGTATAATTCTCTGATGAGTCCACCTTCAGTGTCTTTCTCACATCTGTGAGAGTTACGGTCTGGAGAAGAACCAAAGTGGCTCAACACTCGACTGTTTCTGTCCAGAGTGAAGCACAGCAGTGGATCAGGGACGGTGTGGGCTGAATATCATGGCATTACTGTGATTGATGGACACGTCTCTGCCAAGAACTACTGAACCGTTCTGGAGGACCATGAGCACCTGATGCTTCAAACGTACCCTGAAGATGGGGCCGAGAATCCACATGATAACACACCAATACACACAGCAAGACTGAGAGGTTTGATGAACATGAAAGTGAAGTTGAACATCAAGATCTGAATATTATTGAGCCTCTTTGGAGTGTTTTTGGAGAAGCGAGTCAGAACATGTTTCCTCCACCAGCATCATATAGTGACCCGGACAGTGTTCTGGAAGAGGAATGGATTAAAATCCCTCTGGCCGCTGTGAAGGACTTTTATCTGTCATTCCCAAGATGAATTAATGCTGTATTGGCAGCAAAAGGAGGCCCTGCAACATATAAATGTTTGTGATCTAAAACCAGGTGTTTCAGTTTCATTTGATTCACTCGCTCTCTCACATGTTGGTTCTCTTCTCCTGCACGGCAATCTTGGAATAAACTATGCGTTTCTTAATGTGTTGCATTAAAATAAAGATTAGAAATGATTTGAGTAAAAGTAGCCACCTTTAAATATGCACTTAAATGTACATATTTTCCAAAAAGTGACTTAAGTTACTGTAACGGAGGTTCTGGATCATCATTCCTGGTCCTGATCCTGAGCATCAATGAAGATGAAATGATCCATTGATGAGAATATTGTTGAAGCCTGAGACGTTTCCCTGTTTCTACAATCCTGAGGATGATGATGATGGTGATGATGATGATCAGGAACGTTCCTACTCCACAAAATCACACTCAGCTGCTCAGACGAGAGATCAGGATAGAAGAAAACTTGAGTATTAGATCAGTCTTCATTCTTCAGTCTTGTGTTTCAGCTTTTTCAAGCCTCATATATTTAAACACTATTAAACTGAAGCAGCTTCTGTTTTCACAGTTTTATTTACTCATTTCTACTTCTTTTTTCTGTGACAGGGCTTCATACAAGACATGCCAGTAAGTATTAATCATTATGGTTTTATTTGTTTTGTTCACCGTTAAAACAATGTGAAAATGTAAAATATGGCAGCTTGGTACAAGTTCTCTTGTACCACAAATATTCAGCCAGCGTCACACTTTGTGAGCAACACACTTGTCATTATTTATCATTATAATGCAGTTTTCCTGTAAAGGAGAGGACATTTAACAGCATGAGTTGTTGTGATAGGACACACAGCACCAGTTTGAGTCAGACAACATCTGGGATTTATGGTGTGAGCCGCTACTAACAATGAGCGAGATGGACTTAAAACAAACTCCCAGAACTTACTGCCAGATTCTGTAAGATAATGTGATTGATTCTTCAAACAGTGGTACAAGAGGAAGTGGTGCTGAGTCACTCTCAACCTATCGCTATCACTATAAAACCTTTGGAAAGTCAGTCTTCATGTACTTCACGACACTTCAGCTTGTGATTCTTATTAAGTGGGGTCATGTTTCAGGATTCTTGAAGTCTCTGAGAACCTTCACTGACACCTTGTAGTTCTGGAGCACGAGTGTCCAAAGTCCGGCCCGCAGCTCGTCTATTAAAGGTGCTCTAAGCCAGTGGTTCCCAAACTTTTTGAAAGCATGGCACCCCTTTGTAGTGTTTTTTTTCCCACGGCACCCTAACCCAATTAAACTAAACGAACATATGTGCATACATATATACAATTATATCCAGATGAGCAAACAACCAATGAAGCATAAACAGCAGCATGAATTTATTATGAATGCATTACAACAGACATAATATGAGGGAAAACAACCCCTTCAGATGAATCATCAGTCCATTAATAACTGGACACACGTCAACAGACTGATTTTAACCAATAAGGCCACTGTATGTGAGAATCATTGGAATAAAACAGATTTAAAGATACTTAACTCTTTAAATAATAATAAACAACTCCAAATATTTTTGCATATGTTGGTGTTTTGATATGATTTTAAAATATGCTGTAAACAGGGTTAGCCTATTATAGTTTTGCATTTTTTCATTAGTTTTTATTTTTATTTTGTTTTGACTTTTTGTTTTCAAATTCAGTTTAGTTTTAATTAGTTTTTAAAGTGGGTTTGCTAGTTTCATCATCATCATTTCTCTTCATCCGCTATGGGACATAAGGCTTCAATGAGCACTCTCCATTGTATTCGGTCCCTGGCAGCATGTTGGGCCTCTCCCCATGAAAGGTTCATCTGTTCAAGCTCTTGTGTCACAGTTCTGCGCCAGGTGGTTTTGGGTCTCCCTGGTTTTCTTTTACCAGGTGGTGTCCATCTTAGGGCGACTTTTGTGATGCTGTCCTGCTCCATCCTTAACACGTGTCCTAGCCATCTCAAGCGTCTGTCTGTAATCTCCTTGGTGATACTCCAGCTTCTCGTTTTCTTGTACAATTCATTGTTGGAGATCTTATTAGGCCAAAATATCTGGCATATTCGTCGGAGGCATCCATTATGGAATACTTCCATTCTCCTCATGTCAGTTTTGATAACTGGCCAGCTCTCTGAACCGTACAGCAGAACAGACTTTACATTACAGTTATATAGGATCATCTTCGTTTTAAGGCTGTATTGTTTTGATCTCCATATAGAACGGAGTTGGGAGAAGGCACCCTGAGCCTTTCCCAGCCTTGCTTTTATATCTTTAGATGCCCCACTGTCCTTACTGATGAGACTGCCCAGATAAGTGAAATCTTCCACAAACTCAAGTGGTTCCTCATTAACAAGGATCGGTACTGTGGGGATGGAGTTGACACACATCACTTGTGTTTTGGAGGTGTTAATACTGAGCCCAACTTGTCTGGCAAAGTTGTTCAGCCTATCAGTTTTAGCCTGCATGTTGTACTGGTTGGTTGATAGCAGAGCAAGATCGTCAGCGAAGTCAAGATCTTCCAGCTGGGAGAATAGAGTCCACTGGATGCCTCTGGGTCTGTCTGCTATGGTGTTGGTTGTGATCCAGTCTATGGCGACCAGGAAGAGGATAGGGGAGATGATGCACCCTTGTCTCACTCCGGACTGCACAGGAAACCACTCAGAGAGGTGATTTCCCATAATGACACTACACTTAAAATGTTCATAGAATGTTTTTATGATTGAGATGATCTTTGATGGTATTCCATAGAACTGCAGTATCTTCCAGAGGGTGTGTCGATGGACACTGTCGAAGGCCTTCCTGAAGTCCACGAAGTTGATGTAGAGGGGTGTATTCCATTCCAAGCACTGCTCTATGATGTTACGCAAAGCAAATATCTGGTCCATACATCCTCTTCCCTCCCTGGTTTGCTAGTTTAGTTTATTTTTTATTTTTTGAAAATGCTTAGTTTTTGTTTAGTTTTTATTAGTTTTAGTGTTAGTTTTAGTCTTTTTTTTGTAATTTGGGTTATTTGTCAGGGGCAAGATTCAAAAAGACATAATGACATAACATTATTTAATATTTGAATCACAGCTTATGTTTGACATCGACAACCACAACCAAAAAGTGAATTTTTCCTCAAACTTGCGACTAGTTAACTTTCTAAAGAAGGCGCAATCGCTTCTCGGGTCGACAATAACGCACTGACAAATTTATATTCAGAATTTAAAATATTTTTATACCACTTTTTAATGTGTGATTGTGTAAAGGTGTTCACGAGATAGAGAGACCAACCTTTCGCGAACTTGCTTTCAACGTCGAACGAACACTCGTTCTCATGGAGACGCGGTGTGCACGGAGGGGAGGAGCTGTGTGTTTGTGTGTGTGTGTGTGTGTGTGTGTGTGTGCGTGCGTGCGTGCGCATGTGAGAGACGCATGAGTGACAGAGAGAGCAGGGAAAGGAAATGCAGCTGAACGAATACGCTGCGTGTTTTAAATAGCGTTTTTTCCCACCTAGTTTTCGTTTTTCCGTTCGTTTTCGTTAACGATTATAACCTTGGCTGTAAAAGGTTATTATATGGTACAATAGTTATTTTAGGCTGTTTAAATTGGAAAATAAAGCTGAGATTCTGCGGCACCCCTAGCCAGTTGTCACGGCACCCACTTTGGGAACCACTGCTCTAAGCGATGTCACGCGCTTTTAAGGCCGAAATTTTTTTTGTCACATACAGCAAACATCTCCTCAGTATCCGCTAGCTGCCTGTCCCCTGAACACACTGTAAAAAAACGTGGTCTCTGTAGACAGCCCAGGCTCCACAAACGGCAACAAAAACAAACTGGCCCAGGCTGGACCACGAAACATAACAAACAGTGTTCCAGCCAATAACTGACAAGAATGATTTGGGGGTGGGGGTTGGGGGGTTAGTGCGTGTGCACATGAAGGGGGGGGTGTGGGGAGTGGAGGAGAGAGAAGCATGAAAAGGGAAGTTAGCTAGAGAGATGTCCTAGACAACGACAAACGTTAGAATTATATTCTCTTGAATTTTGATACGGCCGACACACGACCAGAGAGACGACGTTCCGATGAACAAATAACAAAGAAGAGGGAAAAAGGAGAAGGGACGCGCGAAGTCCCAAATTTACATCGGAAAAGCGTTCAAAAGGTGGCGAGAACTCCGCCGGCAGAAGGGCTTCCAATCCGACATTCAGGTGTCTCTGTTCTTGCTGGACAGGGTAAATCCAGTTTGTTTTTTCTAAATGGTTCATGACTGTTTCAGGAAGCACGGGAGGGAGGGGGAGGGGACGGGATGAGGAGGAGGGAGGGTCGAGCTAGCCTCCATTTTGTTTGACAATAATTCGAACGTCAGTGACGGCACCCAGCATCGCTTAGAGCAGCTTTAATATGCATTACATGCGGCCCGCCACGTAAGGCAAGTTTATTTATATAGCGCATTTCATACACTATGGTAATTCAAAGTGCTTTACACAGAAAGGAATGAAAATAATCACAAAATAAAAGCAAGGAAAATTGATATATGATACATAGTATCATTTACAAATCATGCAGTTTCACAATGTCAACACAAGGAGACAGCGCTAGATTTTGTTGGCTAATGTCAACTCAAGCTAAATGTGCATTTCCAAGAGACGAAACATGAAGGCTAATATTATTGATCTCCAAGTATCCAGCTTGGAGACTGACGGGTTCCTGATGGTTTCACATCTAATTCTTCATATTTTCTTAAAGTCTTTTGCAGTTAATATCTTTTCTTGTCCACTGGTCACGCCTTAATTTTGCCCTTTTTAATCTAGTATTGCATCCTTCTCATGGGCGTTCAATCATTTTTGACTTTTCAGTGTGAGTTAAATCTCTTTTTGGTCCATTTTACCTGTAAAAGAAAACCTGCTTAATAATTATGCACATTTGAATATAAGGCCTTTTTCAGTTCCAGCCCTCGTTAACAATTATATCACTTATAAATTGTAATAGTAGTTATTAAGATTAATGTAGTTTGGGGGAAAAAAACTAAGAAAAAAAGGATTACCTGCAGGGGTGACAGTCACGATTAATATCGATGATATTCTGACCACTATTTCTTCATAACAAAAGTTATATGGCAAGTCAACTGATTGTCTATAGAGAAATAAATAAATAATCTCAAGACATAAGCATCTCTGTGCATTAACATAAATCATATATAATTTACACTTTAATTTAAAACTTACATTTTTACTTTAAAACAATCTAGATGATCTGGACAATCAATTAATGTTAAATGTGTGATTTAATAAAAGGTACACTCAAAAAAATAATCTGTTGAACGAACTTAATTAAATTAACCCTCTACTGCATGAATTTTGATGACACATGATAAAAATTATTTCACATCATTTCCTGGCTCATTTGGGAACATTTTATTGATTTATTGAAAAATGTCCCTCCCCCAACCCCCCCACCCCAAAATATTTTTTTGTTGCCTGAGGGCAACGTTATGCAACAATGGTAAAGAATCATAGAGAAAATGATCATTATACAATTCTCAGAGAGCAATACAAAAATAAAAAAAATTATTAAAAAATGTCAAGAAATCATTTAAGTAAAAAGGGAAAAACACTTAAATAACTCTGACTGGCAATCCAATGGACGAGTCTGGGTTTGGCAGGAAAACGGTACTTGCCTGACTGCATTGTGCCAAGTGTAAAGTTTTGTAGAGGGGGGATTATGGTGTGGGGTTGTTTGGTGGAGGGGGGATTATGGTGTGGGGTTGTTTGGTGGAGGGGGGATTATGGTGTGGGGTTGTTTTTCAGGGGTTGGGCTTTGCCCCTTAGGTCCAGTGAAAGGAACTCCTAATGCTTTAGCATACCAAGACAATTTGGACAATTTCATGCTCCCAACTTTGTGGGAACAGTTTGTAGATGGCCCCTTTCTGTTCTAACATGACTGTGGATGCTGCACATTAGTGTCACTTTGGTGACTTTGGGTGTTCCTGTGCACCCAGGAACCCTACATCTTCCCTACTTGTAACACATTATTTGCCATTGTGAGGTATTGTCCAAGACATCCTTGAAAAGTACCCCTTATCGCATAACGTTGCCCTGAGGCAACAAAAAGAAAAACTGAATTTGTGAACATGCAAAATAAAAAGAAATTCACAAAACCTGCCAAAAGGCTTCTCTACACCTTCATACACACACACATATTTTTTATGTACAGTTCATGTCATTTTAAATATGATTACTAAAGCAAATAATCTTGCTTTCATCTCACACCATGTGCTCCTGTGACCATGTGTCAGAAAAGGACGTCCCGCCTTCAAATGGTGCTTGATAGTGACTCCCAAACCTTATTGGACTGTTCTTTGATACTTTTTCAAACATTCTAATTGGTTGCAATCATTTAAAGAAAAATGTACTGAACACAGGGCTTAAGAAAACTTTCCGTTGCCTGGGGGCAACGCTATGCAGTAGAGGGTTAAGGAAAGGTTTTACACGAAATTGAATTACATTTTTCCAACAAAATCGAATTAGTTTGAAATAATTTGTTGTAATCTTATTGTATGAATTTAAATTAATTTAGTCATTCCTACTAGATAAAGTTTTGTCAGGTTAACTACATTTAGTTTTTGTCCTGCCTTAATTCACCAACATTATCATTTTAGTTAATTCTTTGGTGACTCTATGGTCACTTCTAATGATAGACTCTACTAGTGGTCAATTGATTTTAACCATTTTTTACATAGTAATATAATATTACTTGTGCAGGTCTGTGGTATACACTATGTGAGGTTTACACATAGTGTATACTGAGTGCCCATAGCCTGAATACAAGGCTTAAAGCACATTACTGAGACCACAGCCTAAACACAGTCGCCACTCTTCTGCATAATGGTAACCACAAAATTCAAAAACATTACAGAAAGTCCTCTAAGTTTCTAACATAACTGAACATTAAACACTAACATTAACTAACAACATCTTTCCATTTACTGAAAAACACATAAAATAACACTTTTTCCCTAAATTGACCCTCTTAATGCAGTCCCTTGCAAAGCATGCTGGGAACTACAGATCCACTGCCCAGTTAGATGTCAACAACAATGATTCATGTAGTTTTCACACAAATGAATTAGGTTGATTGAACACAATTAAATTAAGTTGTGACAATATTAAACAACCGTGTTACTTTTGCTTATTTTAATTAATTATTTTAACAAGAGGCCAAAATTCTTTTTTTGAGTGACATCCGGTTAAGACGAACGAAAAATATTCATGTTGACTCAATTAAAAAAAATTTGGTAAACCAAATTTTTTAAAAATTACATTGATTACATTTAATGAAATTAAGCTGGAATCATTTCTATGAAGGATTGTGTCGTATATGCTCATTTAAATTAATGAAATTGAACAAAGAGCTAAAATCATTTTTTTGAGTGTATAGGGTAAATATTTGAAAATAATAAAATCTTACGTAGTCGTTCTCTCTTCAGCGTTGGATGAACTTCGTTTTCTTTTAGATGCTCTTCCTGGAGGATTCTGAAGATAATGAAGATGATGTTAACATATATCCGATTGGATGGCAGATTAATCAGAATAAGGTATAAAGATAATTTGTCAGTTCCAGCCTCACAAATAAAAGATCAACAGCTCCTTACTGTATCTTAAGACATAGTATTTGACTTATTAATAACATGTACGTTGCAAGAATTCAGATGTTATCTTACCAAAAAATGAAACGTGTAAAAAATTTAAGGGTTTCAGCATTTTGAAAATCAATAGCATATGATTTTTTTTTATTTTTTTTTTGGAAGGACATCACATGACTATGAAGTTCACAACTACTGTTTCTGTAAGTGCTTCAATCAACAGATCGTACAGTAAGAAACATCATCTCACCCTGCTGATTCCTGGAACACACCACTTCATTGCTTTAGGAAGAAAAGAAAACCTGTGAGAATCAAAGGTGGCCAAGCATGAGACAGGCTGAACCTGTGTGACCAAAGTCTAACCTTTAGAGCATGGGGCATGTTGTCACATTCACAGTGGAACTTTCTATAAAATTGCAAATGAATGGCTATTTAACTAAATTTTAACAGTTGAATTATTATAAAACAAAATGTCAAATGTTACACGCAAACAAATTGGAATCAATAAATTGTATAAAATTAAAACATATAAAAGCATGACCCAGTTTAACATTTATACTGAGAACAACTTTTTATTATCCAGAATATATCATCCAATATGATTGTGAATTTTACATTGTATTCACAAAAGCTATCCTTATTAGGAAAGTTTTCAAAATATTGGAAAAGCAAGCATTTGCTTATTTGGACTTGACAGGTACTAAAATATAGACCCTAATGACAATGACTCTCGCTCTCCCCAAGTGAGAATATTGCTCTTCATGAACTGGCAGATTTGACGAGTGGAAAATAAAAAATGAAAAATACACTGGTAACACTACAATAAGGTCTCATTTGTTATCATTAGTTCATGCACTAACTAATATAAAGTAACAATGAGCAATATACTTTATAGCATTTATTAGACTATTCATTGTAGTTCATAAAAATGTTTTGATGATGAGATTAACATTTGAGATTAATAAATGTTGTATTCTTCATTCTTAGTTCATGTTAACTGATGTAAACTAATGTAAACAAATGAAACCTTATTGTAAACAGTTACAAATGACATACCTGAATAGACTTGTGATCGCAGGAGAGAATCAAACATGCAGCAAATGAAGGATGTCAAATTCCCAATAATGTTGGTTTCTAAAAACCACTTCCTCAAAACATTTACAGAAAGTGTTCAGCATGTGCCAACTTGACACTTTTGGCCTGCATGAAAAGACAAAAAACAAAAACACTAAGATTATTTTTATCTGAAAAACTGGACAATGTTAAATGTAAGATTTATTTATTTAACTTTAAAGTACTATCAACTTGTTTAAATCAACTTTTTTAAGGATATTTAAGTCATGTCAACTTAAATTACATTAAATGACTTAAATCAATGAGTTGAATCTTGTATAGCTTATACAAAAGTTGAAAATTGCTTAACTAGTTTTGATGAGTTAAAGCAATGTAAAAACATATGTTGTCATAACTTACTGATCATATCATTTTTTTACAGTGTTAAATGAATGTGGATTAAATAATGCAGTTCTCAAATTTTTGGTGAATATGAGTTCATATTCATCAAAGAATTGTCGTTGAACTGGTTTGTGACCGTATAAAAGGTAGGCTGTTGATCTTCAGTTATTGAATATTTATTGGATGGTCTGTTTAGTTTAAATGTTTAAAAGGTAAATTACTACAGATTTGTTAAGTCATATGATAATACCAGATAATAACTTTAAAATTGCGAGTCATTGTTTGCATATCTGAGCATCTGTTCACTGACCTGTAAAATATAAGATCTCACATTTATTGACCAACAGTTATTAAGAAATCTGTTTGAACTCTGTGCAGTTCTCTCGGTTAATATCACTGTGACTGACTGATGGAGAGCTGATCTGTTTTCAGTTCCTCATCATTCAGAGACATTACCAGAACGTTTTTTTTAGTAACATGAGTTGTGTTTCCAGCCACAAGACTTGTGAAAGCATCAGGGTTGTCTGTGGTTTACGACACCGAAGACAGACAGAGACAACATTAGATGCGACAGTAATTCAGTTCAGTAACAATAACACGTGATATCCTGCAGAGGGCAGTGATGATCTATTTCAGATCGACACACGATATTACCCAACTTTATTTTCTTCAAGTAACTGGCTGTGTTTCAATATCTGTGTGTAGTTTTTTTCTTCTTCATGAAGTTGATTTTCTTTAAGAATATTGGCAGTCCTCATTGACATTTCCATTTATGTCATAATCATTTAGATATTTTGAAAGCAGTCAAGCTCTGCTCAATAAAACTAACCATATTTCTGTCAGGGGCACTATCGTCAAATTTACGATTAACAATTAGCATACAGTTAGGATTGACGGTATGGTTCTGTTCTGGGGTGTCAGTGTTTCCCGAAACCATCGTTATAACGAACATTCGCAAACAGCATCGCAAAGTTGTGCGTTAGATCTCGTCCTGTGGTAGAAGCAGAGTTTCTTGTTTGCATGACACGCGGACTTAATAAATCCTTATCTTGAGCAAAATAAGCAAGCTGACATTCATTAAAAATCGGTATCTTTTATTTATAATACATACAAATGTCATTTAGCCTACGTCTTTTAGTTTGTCAAGTGATTTAAAGCACCGTTTTTGAAGACTGCGCATGTGCGAACGTGCTCTACTACAAGAACGAGCCTATGATTGAATCTGAAAATAAAGCAAAATAACGGAGAAAAATGAGAAATAGTCCTCAGATGCCATGTTTCGTAACTTATAGCAAAACATATAGCATTCATTCGATCTCAAACAGATTCATTAAAGAAAGTTATTACTCCACCACCTGCATGACATCATTATCAACATGGTTGAATGACCAGTCTGCCACAATAAGGTTTCTGGAAACAGTCGTGACTAGCTAGTTGATTTCTTCAATGATGCATAGTAGCCTACTACTAGTGAGTGAGTTACGTCATTGTATGGGAAACGCATCCCTGGGCAAGATCTAATGATATCTGCAATACTTTTCATGTTGGTTCTCTAAGGGGGGTTATTGCTGATCTCCCTGCTCTTATCCATGCTAGGCCACATCACATGGATGCGCAGGGAGATCAGCAATAACCCCCCTTAGGGTAAACAGAACAGAACCAACATGAAAGTATTGCAGATATCATTAATTCTTTAAAATACAACATCATGCGAGAATTTATTCTGATTCCAAGGGCACTCAGAAAGCCAAATCCTGAGTGAGGAGAGGAGGAGCTGGGGAGGGAGGAGGAGCTGGGGAGGAGAGGAGGAGCTGGGGAGGGAGGAGGAGCTGGGGAGGAGAGGAGGAGCTGGGGAGGAGAGGAGGAGCTGGGGAGGGAGGAGGAGCTGGGGAGGGAGGAGGAGCTGGGGAGGAGAGGAGGAGCTGGGGAGGGAGGAGGAGCTGGGGAGGGAGGAGGAGCTGGGGAGGGAGGAGGAGGAGCTGGGGAGGGAGGAGGAGCTGGGGAGGGAGGAGGAGCTGGGGAGGGAGGAGGAGGAGCTGGGGAGGGAGGAGGAGCTGGGGATGGAGGAGGAGCTGGGGAGGAGAGGAGGAGCTGGGGAGGGAGGAGGAGCTGGGGAGGGAGGAGGAGCTGGGGAGGAGAGGAGGAGCTGGGGAGGGAGGAGGAGCTGGGGAGGAGAGGAGGAGCTGGGGAGGAGAGGAGGAGCTGGGGAGGGAGGAGGAGGAGCTGGGGAGGGAGGAGGAGGAGCTGGGGAGGGAGGAGGAGCTGGGGAGGAGAGGAGGAGCTGGGGAGGGAGGAGGAGCTGGGGAGGGAGGATGGTAATTCGCTCCTGAGGAACGCGATAGCTGTTGATAATACTGAAGGAGCTTATACTGTGTATATGAATACAGTGATAGGCCTCGTATTCCTATAGTCAGCTGATGTGAGCTTGACTAACGTGACCTGTCAAAACTGACGCTATGCTTAATTTTCAAGCACACAGAGAGACTATTATGTTTATTAGTGATGTACACTCAAAAAAGTGTCTGCTAGATGACAAAATATCATTGACTGGTTAGTTTACAGTATGTCCTCATTTAAATTAGATTTAACTAATGTGTGTGTGTGTGTGTGTGTGTGTGTGTCTGTATGTGTGTATTTCTCTCCCTCTCTCTCTCTCTCTCTCTCTCTCTCTCTCTCTGTGTGTGTGTGTGTGTGTGTGTGCTAGATGACAAAATGTCATTGACTGGTTAGTTTCATTTAGATTAGATTGTGTGTGTGTGTGTGTGTGTGTGTGTGTATTTCTCTCTCTCTCTCTCTCTCTCTCTCTCTCTCTGTGTGTGTGTGTGTGTGTGTGCTAGATGACAAAATGTCCATGACTGGTTAGTTTACAGTATGTCCTCATTTAGATTAGATTTAACTAATGTGTGTGTGTGTGTGTGTGTGTGTGTGCGTGCGTGTGTGTGTGTGTCTGTCTGTCTCTGTGTGTGTTTCTGTCTGTCTGTCTGTGTGTGTCTGTCTGTCTGTCTGTGTGTGTGTGTGTGTGTGTGTGTGTGTGTGTGTTCTGTCTGTCTGTCTGTCTGTCTGTCTGTTTGTACTTAAAAAAGAGTAAAGTGAGGACATTTTGGACATTTAAAGGCTTGTTTGAGGGTTTAGGTAAGGCAGTTAGTTGTGATGGGTATAGAGATTGCATTGTGTCAATGAATGTTCTCACAAAGATAGATGTACAAGTATTTGTGTGTGTGTGTGTGTGTGTGTCCTGTTCTGTTCAGTGTGGTCTGTCTGTGTAGTATTCTAATGAGCACTAATCAGCATTATCTTACTGGCTCTAATTAGACACACACCTTTTTTACATCAATGCGTTTGCACATGAATGCATTTACTTTCAGATGCATATTTGTTTATCTATTTCTTCTGCTTTTGTTTTATACTGTATTTGAGATAATATTTCTAAAACCCTTTAAACCTGAACCTGTTTTTTTCCCATTAATTAAAATGTATTTCTTGATGTTTTATTTTATTTTATATATGCATTATATGAAATAAAAATATATGCATTTTTCTATCATTCTGGGTTCATTCGTTCCTCACAGTTTTGTCAAACCCTGAATCACACACACAGATGTTTGTCTCAGTCTGTCAGATCTCTGCTTGTCAGTCTGATCATTGTTTGCTAATGTTGGACTGTCTGGTGTTTCTCTGCAATTAGATTCTGTACACACACACACACACACACACACACACACACACACACACACACACACACACACACACACACACACACACACACACACACACACACACACACACACACACACACACACACACACACACACACACACACACACACACACACACACACACACACACACACACACACACACACACACACACACACACACACACACACACACACACACACACACTCACACACTGTGTGTTTATGAGGAGCAGCCTGACAGAGACCCACACTAATCTCAGCCGGCTGTGTGTTCGTCCACAGTTTAACTTTAGTTTATGTTTACTAACATGTTCATGTTCATTTCCTGCTTGACCAAACTCTTTAAAGTTGACTTGAGCAGGGAACATCCATGTGTCCTTCTCTCTAATCCTGTTCCTGCCTCCTGATTGGACGACAGCGGCCGGCTCAGTCTCCCATGGCAACAGTGCCACTGCTGCGGAGGACAGGGTCTCTGGGGGCGGGATCAGAGATCAGTGATGTCATAATGACCAGGCGAGTCATTTAGTGTCCTAATGCTTTGGCACTGGGCAGAAGAGCTTTATATGTAGCCTATGATGTAGAGTAGACCTTAAATGTCTTCATTCTGTGTGTGTTTGTCTGGTTATGCTCACAATTGCATACTTGCATACTCTGCATAAATGTTTATGTATGTATACAGTGCACAGTATGCAGGTTTTCTAATTTGCCCAAATATGAAGTATACAACCAGAGAAAAAAAAAAAAAAAAAAAAAAAAACATATCAAACATTTGTATATTCTATACTGTAAGTAGGGATTGTCTGCATGTTTTAGTTCTCTGGCCTAGGCTGTGTTTGAAATCGCCCCCTATACCCTCATTCACTATCCCCTATTACTCCAATATAGTGCACTTGAAGGAGTGAATGAAAACGAGTGAGTGAATTCAGACACTGATTGCGCTGTTCAATAATCATTTGAAACTTAGCAAACTGGCAGCTTCAGTAGTGATGTAAAGATTTATCTTGAACTCTGTCATGGAAACTAGCATGTCTAAACCTTAATAAAACAATTTAATAATCAAGATAAAAGGAATTTAAACCTGTATGATATTACGCTGTAGCCACAGAAAAATGGATGGATGGATTATTCAGCTGCATCTTCTGGTCAGACGCAAGAATTGATTCAGCGTGCGACTCTCACAGTGCATTATGGGTATTCTCTTGCCATTGAGTGCCTATACGTAAATGTATATAGCCTACTGTATATATGGTTGAGTGCATCGGTTGTGCACTTATTGTGGTGCATTATGGGATTGAATGAGTACACTCGATAATGTCCACTATGGTTTCAGACACCAAATGGCTCTCCTCAAAGTAGTGCCCTATTTAAGGGTATAGGGGGCGATTTTGGACACATGCAGACCTAGTTTTCTGTTCTTTGCTATGGTTTCTCATTGATTTGGTAATGTGTTACACCTGTTGTTAATTTAGTTTCATTTCACCTGTGTATTTAAGCCCTGTGTTTATTTCAGTTGATTTTTCAGTTCTCGTTGCGTTTACACTGGTTGTTCTGAGATTTTGTTTAATGAACTTTGATCCTGCTGCAAAATAGATCCTCATCGTTGCTGCAACTGTATTGTGACATCTTACATTGTCGTCTCATGTCACGTGATGTCCCATTACATTCAACACACTGGAAATCCAAGGTCAAGTGCATTACATTGTGGGATACAGTATTGTCCATGCAGTCTAATGAACATTTAATGTAGAGTTCGGCAAAATATAGCAATAACCCAAGCATTCTATGCATACAGAAAAGATTAACCATAACACACACACACACACACACACACACACACACACACACACACACACACACACACACACACACACACACACACACACACACACACACACACACACACACACACACTCTCTCTCTATCTCTCTCTCTCAGGAATTCCCTCAGCTAAATATATATTAGAAGAGGTAAACCGTTTAATTGGTTTCCTTGGCAACTGTCTGTCAGACTCTTCAAGACACGCCCCTTCCAAACACTCGTCACGCGCAAACAGGACAAACACAGTAGGTAGAGAAGAATCCAGTGTAATCGGCTCTACAGCTGCTGATTGTGTCTCCACAAAAGTATTGGGATTAATTATTGCTTATTTTATTCTTCTATATTTATAAGTGGATTTGGCGTTTGTGCTTTGGAACTGAATAGTAGCGTGCTCTCGCGCGCCAGCTCCGTTAATGTCGTCACGTCCGCATGTGGTTCCGTCATTTCTCTTGTTAATGCGCGTACAGGTGAAGATTCATTCATTCATTTCACACTTCTGTGCTTCTGCTGAGTTCTGTCCCACTGGAAGACAGCCAATAGCTGAGATAATAATTACACTCACCCTCTACTCTACATATTTCTCTCTAGCCATTTCTCATTCTTGTAAAACTTAATTAGAACTTCACACGACTTTAATGACATCTGCTTCTTTCCAGAAACACAATTTATTACCTAGAAACTGCATACCATAAGGCTAAAACACTTAGAACACCTTATAATCACATAATGTACTTAGAACATTCTAACAACAGCATAGAAACACCCTAGCAACCACCTGTAACCCCTTAGCAACTCCCTGGCAACCGGCCACAACATACTACAACTAGCAGTGTGGTGGTGAGTGAGTTTTCTGAGAATGTAAAAATATAGGCTTAGTTGGTTTTATAATCTGTTGCTGCTGATTTCACAAGAGAGAGGGTTTGTCTAATTGGAGATCATCGCTTCTCAAGGAATCTTGTTTTTTAATGGCATCGTCATGTAACTAGAATCAAACCATTAGCAGGAACAATAACCACGAGATGCAGAGAGAAAGAGAATGATGAAGAAACAAAGAGACAAAGAGAAAATGAGACATGCAGCGTTATTACAGTGAACATATGAAATACACAAGACCAATTTAACACAGTCACCAGGGACAAAGAGGATGGGAGCAGAATGACAGGAGCTTTTGTGTGTGTGTGTGTGTGTGTGTGTGTGTGTGTGTGTGTGTGTGTGTGTGTGAAGGGCTGTAGGGTAATAGAAAGCGAGGAGGAGAATAGAAGATGAGTGTCAAAGGTGTTCAAGAATGTAATTATTTTCTGGACAGACATCTCTCCATCCACACTGCGATTTCTGACATGCCCAAAATATGCCAGAAATGAGGAGTATGAGAACTTCACCTTTTCTTCTTTTCAAAATGAGGCTCAGATTTGGAGTTTAAAATAATAGTGTAAGTCAAATGTCACAACCATTAGCATACTGCCATTAAAAGTGTGCTTGTGCTGCATCCCAATTCACAGCTAAATAAAGGGTATATCATACTTTTGAGTAAATATGTAAGTAAATCAGTCACTTTACAAATTGACAATATTTAAAGTGATTTAATTTATTGCTTAAGTTAAATATAGGCTGAATTTATTTTATTAAAAATACAGTTAGTAATGTTACAATTTAAAATAATCTCACAAACTGCAGTTAGTATGTGAATTGGGATGCTGCCACAGTTTTACAGTCATAGAGGAGAACATTTAATTCTCTGTCGCAGCAAACAGCAAACACCTGGAGCACATTTGTTAATTAGATGCAAATCACATGCAAATATGTAAATCAATTGGCAAAACACTGCATGTACCCTTTTTTGCAGTACGTGGAGTTGATATTTTGTTTTTGCTTGTCCTTTTGGCCTGGCTGCGTCCATGACAGATTAATCAGAAAGACACAAACTCTCTGACTTTATTATTTTTTAAATCCTGTTAAATTGTCTTGACATTTTCACACATTTCTGAATATTGAGGATGATCAGAGGAATCAGTGGACTTTACAGAACCGACCTTAAACTGGTACTCACTCACTCAAACTGGTACTCACTCACTCACTCACTCACTCACTCACTCACTCACTCACACACACACACACACACACACACACACACACACACACACACACACACACACACACACACACACACACACACACAAACTATGGTCACTAACAACAATGCTGAATGATTCAGTTGAGCTGTCAATCAGAAGTGTGTTTTGTTTCAGATTAAATTGTCATTGATTGACATCTAAACTCGAGATTCCTCAAGGCTGTTGGCCTAACCTCACAGTAATCAATGATTACATCACAGCCAATCGCAGAGCTCAAATAGTCAGTCACAAACCTGCTGGATTGAAACTAATGGGTTACTGCTGCCATTAGGCTCTTTTGAGATCAGCAAAATCCGTGCAGAACCGATCACCACACGATGGATGCGGTTAGAAATGTGTATTTATTCTGTATATATATGTAAAAATACAGCATGTGAATCATAATGTAAATAATGTCCACAGAATGATGTTGAGTGTTCAGAGGCCGTTCAGTGATAAAAGCATTGGTGTGTGTCTGCTGATGTGGGTCATGACAGGTTTGAGTATTTCCTTCATCATCACATTAACTGATGTGAAAGTGGAGTTTGATCTGAGGATGAAGAGGCTCTTGAAAGCTTCTTCTCAGCTCTGTTGCAAATGTCTCAAGCTCTTTATGCAGTAATAGGTTCTCTGAGTTCCCTCCAGAAATTAGACAGGTAATTACAAACCAATGATGAATGTGTGTGTGTGTGTGTATGTGTGTGTGAGAGAGAGGGAGAGAGGGAGAGAGAGATAGTGTGTGTGTGTGTGTGTGTGTGTGTGTGTGTGTGTGTGTGTGTGTGTGTGTGTGTGAACTACACATAGAACGTTTAATTGTTTTCTGTGTGGATAAAACACAGACACAGGCTAATGAACTGAATACTATTATTTAACACGTCATGTGTGAAACAGTAAGACACACAAACGTTAATCATTCAGTGCATTACAGACACATAAAGCAGAGACCCGTCAGCACTGAGCTAATTCATGCACTTCTGCTCTCCAGCCTGATAGGAAACATTGCAAAAAAATACAAAAAAAAAAATACAAAAAAAATAATGAAAGCCAGAACAAGTAGTTAAATAACTAATTAGAAAAAGGATGGAAAAACAACAACAGAACAGACAGAGTTATGAGATGTTTAGATAGTTTTATGCAGTTTTATTTCACAGAAAATGTGAGTTGTCTTTGTGTGTGTTCAGAATGTTGATCTATGAGTGTTGCAATGTAGTTGCTAAGGTGTTCAGAGTGTTGATGCTAGAGTGTTGTGGGTGGTTGCCAGGGTGTTGCTATGTGTTGCTAAGTGGTTGCTTAGGCGTTCAGAATGGTGCTGTGGGTGGTCGTTAGGTTGTTGTTAAGTGGCTGGTAATGTATTCAGTATTAGTGATAAGGTGTTCAGAATGTCAATGCTAGAGTGTAGTGAGTGTGATTGACAGGGTGTTGCTATGTGTTGCTAAGTGGTTGCTAAGGTGTTCAGGGTGTTGATCAAAGATTGTTGTGGGTGATTGCCAGGGTGTTGGTAAGCAGTTGCTTAGCTGTTAGAGTGTTGATCCAAGAGTGTTGTGGGTAGCTGCAGGGGTGTTGCTAAGAGTTTACTAAGGTGTTCAGAGTTTACTAAGGTGATCCTGTGTGTTGCGTGGTTGCCAGGGTGTTGCTAAGTTGTTTCTAAGGTATTCAGAGTGATTATCCAAGAGGTTTGTGGGTGTTTGCCTGGGTGTTGTTAAGTGGTTGCTAAAGTGATCCGAATGTTGATGCTAGAGTGTTATGCACTGTAAAAAGTGATCAGATGACTTAACTTAAAAAAATGAAGTAAATAAACTTCATGCTTAATCGAAAATATTAAGTAATGTGGAATTGTCAATAATTGTCATGTTGGCCATTGTCAAGTTACTTTTTGATGTTAGGAGTAAGGAAACGCATTACAAGTAACATGCATTATGTAATCAGATTACTTTTTGATAATATGAGTAAGGAAACGCATTACAAGTAACATGCATTACCTTATCAGATTACTTTTTGATGTAACAAGTAAAGAAACGCATTACAAGTAACATGCATTACGTAATCAGATTACTTTTTGATGTTATGAGTAAAGAAACGCATTACAAGTAACATGCATTACGTAATCAGATTACTTTTTGATGTTATGAGTAAAGAAACGCATTACAAGTAACATGCATTACGTAATCAGATTACTTTTTGATGTTATGAGTAAAGAAACGCATTACAAGTAACATGCATTACGTAATCAGATTACTTTTTGATGTTATGAGTAAAGAAACACATTACAAGTAACATGCATTATGTAATCAGATTACTTTTTGATAATATGAGTAAGGAAACGCATTACAAGTAACATGCATTACCTAATCAGATTACTTTTTGATGTTATGAGTAAAAAAAACGCATTACAATAACATGCATTGGGCAATTCCACGCAAAACTGAAACATCTATAACGCCAACACAATGCCATGGTATTTAGTTGGCGTTATGGATGTGACAGTTTTGCGTGGAATTTCCCCATTACAAAATCAGATTACTTTTTGATCTAACAAGTAAAGTAATGCATTACAAGTGTCATACATTATGTAATCACATGACTTTTTTCGATGTCAATGAAAATTACATTCTAATAATACAAGTACATTTATTTACAGTAAAAAGTCACTGCAGATTAAGTTTTTAAGTTTTAAATTTCAAAAACAATATTCACAATACAATTATGAATTGTAGCTGAAATATAGCAATTGATGCATGACGTCCACTACAGTGGACATGTGATTAATCAGAGTTTTCTCTCAATCTAAAATCAAAACTTGGAAAATTTTACTGTGATATGACTCATTAGATATTACTTGATGCTGCAATATTTTTTTTTACCTACAAGAGTCTCCTAGGATAGAAGGAATGGGTGGATATTCCGGAGCAACTTGGCATGTCTGACTGACCCTTGGCCATCTTGGCTTGGAGGGGGAAAAAATCGAAACACAAAGGATTGCCACTTGGTTGCAATTTATAGGATGATGCACCAGGGTCCAATGAAGAGGCTGATGTGCAACTTTGCCATAAAAACCTGTGCAAATTCAAGAAAATGCTTTTTTAATAGCTGTCCACTGTAGTGACCACTATGCGTGAAAGGGTTCGAGTATTTTTAATGCATGTAGTTGTTTTGTGGTTGCTAGGGTGTTGCTTACTGGTCCAAGTCAAAAGAGTCTTTGACTCCGGTTCCTCATTGTGCGTCTGTTGGATATTTTTCACCCGTTTAATCTTTCAGCTGGTGAATATGGTGCATCTGATCACTTAGTAAAGTAAGTAACAGCGGATACTGAAGAAACAACCACTAGTTTCACAGAAGTGTGTGTTTGTGTCCTTTGAGTTTCATGGAAATGAATCCGTGTTGTTGATTCACAAAAGCCTGTAGACGATCAATATACACATTAGACACATATTAATTCATTGATCTCTCTCTCTCTCTCTCTCTCTCTCTTTCTCCCTCTGGCCTAAATAAAAACTGTACATTTATGAATATGTATTTATTTGACCTAGGCTGATTTGAGTTATTTCAAGCAGAAAGACTTATAGACAGAAAGCGTTCTCATTTTGTGCTGCTGTAGATTTATTTGAGCACCTTCAGATCTTTTATGGCAGTAGGAATTCTCAGTAGGTAAAATGTTCTCAATATTCATCCAGAGCCGTCATCTGCGTGATATATTGCTCATAATCAGCTGTAATATCAGAAGCGTGCTGAGAGAGTTCAGTCTATTAGATTTACCCTGTGTTTCAGCCAAGTGGGTGTATAATACGTGCTTGGAGAAAACGAGCTGTTAGCATTCACATTCATCTCACATTCAGGTGCGTGATTTGAATTCTGCCTCTGGAACTACTATTAAATGACGTGATATATTTAGTCATTAATATGCAAGTATGTTGGGCCAATAACATTTCAGTGTGGGTGGAGCTAATCAGCATAATGAGACAAGTAGAAATCAGGAGACTCATTTATGAAGACATGTATACATAGAATGATCCCAAATGTGAATTTATGACAGTTTCCAAACTTTACTTATGAATTGTTTATAAAATGTATAGACGCAACGCACCTCTTGATGGAAATAACATCACAACATTTATTTCCATTAAGAGGTGCACCGATTTTTGGTCAGGATCTTGTATTGACAATCCAAGAGACTCCAACACTCTGTAAAGTCTCCTCCAGCACATCCCAAAGACTTTCATATTCATGCGTGAAAATGATTCTTCATGCTCTTTCCAACCATTCTTTCACAATCTGAGTCTGATGAATCTTGACAATATCATTCTGGAATATGGCCATGATGTTTCTTGCATAAAATGAAAAGCTACTCCATCAATTAGGGTTAGAAGAACTATTGCCAACATGCTAGAAACATAATAATCACAACAAGAATGATCCAATCATACACTCTTTAAAACATACAATTTGCCTATTTAAATCCAAACAGTGACTTTTTTTTGTTTTTTTGTATATCAGGGTTATTAATGTTAAAACCAAAACCTTGAAATACTTGAAATAAATGTTAACCAAAACAGAATCCAATATATAAAGATACAATTGCTAATTTAGTTTTACTTGATGTACTAAAATAACTAAAACTACAGCTGAAATAAAAATTAATAAAAACCATAAGTGTATTAAAACACAATAACTAAAATATATATAAAAACCTTAAATTAAAATGAAAATGGGAAAATATCAAATAAAAACGAATTTAAAAATATTAATAAAAATCTATTATAAAATATCAATAGTATATTTTCGTATCTCAATAATAAATTATAGTAAAATAACACTATATACTGTGTTGTAGTGTCACTGAGATACTATTTATATTTTTTCAGAAAATTATTGATATAATTAATTCATTTCAGTAATGTAATTATAACAAAACAATAAAAAAATGTGCTCATTTTAAATGCATAATAGTATAAATTGTGATTGCCTGTTTTGCTTTACATTTTCATAATCTATGTCATTATTTTAATATGAGCGCAAAAAGTTCACAGAACATTTTCATATCAGTTTCTTTGTTTTGTTCCTCACTTTCGACGTAGGATGAAATCCATGGAATTTAGGATGAAATCCAATCCGCGTTTTATAAATGAGGATTGAGAAAATGTCCTGTAACCTCTGGTTTGCTGTTGTAGAAACTGATTTGGATAACAATTATTTATTTACAAATTATCATATTTACATGCAAATGTTTGCTTTTATTGTTTTGAATACTTGGAAATAGCATGAGGGATACACTTGACTAGAGAGACTCTTAAAATACTCCTCTCCATCTTCAGCCTCCAGACTATCGCTTCCTCAAGGTTTCTGTGTTTGTTTCTGTCTGACCTCTGACCTTTGCTCACAGTTCAACAGGCTTTAGAATCTACCTGAGATTGCATGACCTGACCTTAGACCTGGAGGTCGAAAAGCATTTCTGGAACTGAAACCACAGCAAACAATGACTCAAATCATCACAAGGTCAAATGTGTGCCATCTGACCTGAAACACACTGTAATATAGTCTTGACACGTGTTGCCGAAATGTGTGTGTGTGTGTGTGTGTGTGTGTGTAAATATTGGTTTAACAGCTCTGTACGTGGTATCCTGACAGTAATTTCCTCACTGTTGTAGGATTGAAAATAATCCAAGATATTTGAAATGAACAAAGACATTTGCTTTACTGTTTTCCACCCCCTCTCAGGGACTGATAGTGATCAAGATGTGTGTACTTCAGGGGCAAACGTGGCCTTACCTATGTTTCACCCGTTTCAATTGAAACAGGCCCCACCCTCCAAGGGGGGCCCCAACAGACCAGCAAAATCCCAATAATGCCCAGAATGGTACCAAACTTATACAGTAGTACAAATAGGTTCTGTACAAACAAGGCATTGGAAAGTTTGTAAGTACATCAGGAGTTTATTTAAATAACACTTGCCTGATGGCTAATGCTACCGCTAACCCGCACGTCGACGTCACTTCAGTGATTTGGGAAAAGCACGTAAAAGTCCTGGCAGAAAGCGATGCATAAGGGTGTAGTGTAACAACGCCCAGTTCCAAGAATGCACTAATATTTTGTTGGTATGTTCCGAACCCGAACCCTTACCCGGACCTCGTTTGACTCGAGGTCATGGTGCAAAGGACCCTAGGTTGATTTTACTCCGAACCATTATCATCATCAAGTTATCATCATCTCATATATCTATTTTGTAACTATTTTAAGTGCAACCATAACCATATTTTGTCATGAAACCTTTTTCAATTACAAATAATGTGCTAACTAGTTTTGATTTGGTATTGACTTTGAAGTGCTACCTATTGCAATACAATATTGTCACTCTATATAGACATATTAAGCTATTGTAACTGCGCTTATTTCCGTTGTTGGTATAAGTAGCAGTGGGTGGTAATAGACAAGAAATTTACAGTTTTCTACCATCTTGCTGTCAACGTTTCTTTAGTCATTCGTCAGTCTTGCAGCCTGAACCCCTGCAGGAAATCCACCCTTACACGGTACATGATCTTGTTTAAGTTAAAGCGAATTTAGACAGCCGTTCAGCTGTAAATGAGCTGCGGTCGGCAGGTGAACGGTGGCCTTGAGTTTGGATGACAGCAGGAAAGTGGTTTGAGATTGTAAAGCAATTAACCTTTGACCTCAGGAGGAAACAAAAGCACAGAGACACTGTCTAAAATCATTCCGAGGTCATTCCAGGCCTCAGTCTGTTGTCTTCCGGTCGCAAAATTTTCCTGTTTTGTTGCCTTGGTAACTTCCAATATTTCAATCAGGCCTGTCGGCTAATGAGAAGCGGCCGATTCATGCATGACAACAAAATTAAAATAAGCCTCAAAAACGCCTGGCGTTCCACTTCCAAACATTGATCTGCCAGTTGAGGAGCATCATGGAAGACTTTTCCTCCTAATTAACGGCGAGAAAGAGTTTAAAGTTGGGGAGGATTCTGCTTTCATTGTGTAACGAAAATAATTAATGTTCTCCAAAGACACGCCGGAGGAATGAAGATGTCATTTCTCTCTCTGATTAGCTGAAGTCATGCTCTGTCGCTTTAATACGGATAAAGACAGAGGCTGCTTACAATCTGCCTTCTATGTAACCTCAGGAGTGAGAAATTAATATTTTTAATGTTTTACATAGACTGCAGAAGTGTTTTTGTCTTGACTTTCTTTAGTGTGTAATGTTGCTGTTTGAGCGTGAAAAAGCTCTGCAAAGTCACAAAGTTCTTCTCTATATCAGTGTCAGTGTTTCTGAACTCCCTGAAACGCCTCCATTGTAGTCTTGAGTTTCTTCCGGGAACGATCACGTCACAATATTCCTCATTTAAATCATTCATATGCAGAATAAAGGGGCGGGGCCTGGCTGAGTTAGTTAGTAGTGTGTTAAACTGGCAGTTATGGAAAGGGGCGGGACATTTCCAAAACAAACTTGAAGCGCTTGACCAATCACAACACACTGCTCCAGCTGACCAATCAGAGCACAGTGTGCTTTTCAGAAGGAGGGGCTTCATAGAGACAGGAACTAAACTGAGGCAATGGCTGTGTCCGAAATCGTCTCCTATACCCTTAAACAGTGCACTATTTGAGGGGACGGCCATTTGTAGTGGTGTCCGAAACCATAGTGGACATTGTCGAGTGCACTCATTCAATCCCACAATGCACCGCAATAACGAGTGTACAACCGATGTACGCTCAACGGCTGGAATATTAATATTAATATTACAGTTAAGTGTAATATCATACAGGTATAAATTCCTTTTCAATTGATTATTAAATCGTATAATTATGGTTTAGAGGTTTAGAGTATAGAGTTCTTCTGAGGCAGTGTAACGGTTTAATGATCTACAGCTTAGGTGATAACTAAGCTAATATTGAATTACTACAATAGTAATTTCTCGCTAGAAATTACATCAAAAGTGGAAAATGTTGGCCAAAAATTTACATTTCAGATGCCATCTTTATGGTCACCGAATGGAAAGCACAGGATTGTGGGATATCAAAGGTATTGAAAGATACATCTACGCTGTCTTCAAAAATCGATCAAATGAAAGGATCTCAGGAGACGTGGAAGTGAAGATAACATTGGATTCGGACGTGCCTTGAAGCTTTCCTACCTAGAAATGGTTCCTCTGAAGGAAGCATTTTTAAACATTCGGATGCAGCCATTGTGTTTCTGACAGACTGGGAAGAGAGGAGCAAAAAAAAAAAAAAAAATCCCCCCCAAAAAATCAATGTTTTTGAAAATCCAAGCAGGAAAACCTATGGAAGCTTTTTTTTCCACCACGAATAAAACATTTTAAAAGATAATTGTGACTTTTTATCTCACAATTGCGAATTTACAGAATTGCGTGTTATAAAGTCAGAATTGTGAGATATAAACTCAGAATTGCGAGATTATATCTCACAATTCTGACTTTATAACACGCAATTGCAACGTATATCATGCAAATCTAACTCCCAATTGCGTGTTATAAATTTAGAATTGCAAGATATAAACATGCAATTCTGAGAAAAAAGGTCAGATTTGTGAGATAAGTCGTAATTACCTGTGGTGGAAACAAGCTTCCATTAAAACCTATACTAGTAGAGCCCAAAAACAAAATCAAGACTTTGAAAAATGCCATAAAAAGGCCTCTTTAAAAGTTTTAACTTGACCTGCTGTCTCACTACATATATGCTTATAAAACAGTGAGATTGCATCAAAACAGATTAAAACAAGTGCAAACAAATGCAAAAAAGTGTCCTGTGTGAACGACCACTTAAAATGCTGTCTAGGTAGGTGGAGCGTTGTGTCTGTGTGTGAGAGAAACGTTCAAAGGTTGTATTTTGTTTAAGTGACTAGAGGGAGCCGGTCGCTGTGGATGTGTGTATAATTGCGGGTCTCTGACAGCGTTTTAATACAGTACAGTGTCTAAATTACTGTGAATTACCGTGTCTTCAGAGACACCCCCTCGCTTCTGTCTCGCCGTCTCTAGTGAGGTGAAACTGTGCTGCTAGAAGAGACGCATTTCTTTTCTATCTCGTCAGACTCAGCCGGAGTTAATTAAGCTTTAAATCTTGTTTAACACAAATGAATTATTCATATGCCAATTTACAGTGGATGGACTTTAAATTCATACAACTGCAGGTCAGGAGTGTGCGTGACTGTGCTTTTCCTCATGCTGCTTTCCATTCAACTCCGACAATGATAATTTCTACTTGGAAAGGGCAACAGAAACTTTGAAACAAGTTACGTCACCTTAATTTCTATAGTGCTTTATACGATACAGACTGTTTATAAGCAGTTTCATAATAAACAGGAAAATAACAGAATGCAAACATCAAATATGAGACAAATTTAAATTCTACTGTAAAGCAGCTCGAAAAAGACAACAGTGTCATTATTCAGCTCAATTCAGTTCAAGTTATGTTTTCATATGTCAGTGCAGTCAAACTGATGATATTACTGAATATTAAGTGTCTTTTATACCCCAAAGGTGACAGTGGCAAGGAACCCAAAATCCAAGCCTGATTTCACTGATAAATGAGTGGAAAACGTCCCACAAATTTGAAAAAGTACCATGATATTACTGATACATCACTAGTATGTTCACTTGTGTACAAGTTTATGTGTTGATTCCCGGTTTTCTTGATTTTTTTAAATGAAATATGTAAGCAAAAGGACTAGAGGCTATTATCTCCTCTCATTTTGACACTCAAGGTACATTTACTTGAGATGCTAAATTAAACTAGATATTAAGTCTTGTTTCTGAAAAAATTTAAATGGGTGGTTGATTATGATTTCACTTTTCTAACTTTAGTTAGTGTGTAATGTTGCTGTTTGAGCATAAACAACATCTGCAAAGTGACAACGCTCAAAGTTCAAAGCAAAGGGAGATATTTGCTTTTAAAGAAATCGCTTTGTAAGGACTACAACAAACGGCTGGTAGAGACTACACCACATTCCTCCCGGGTTAGTGACATCACAAACCCTAACATTTACATAAACCCCGCCCCCTGAACACGATTTATAGATTATCAAGACAGAATATGCTAATCAATGACTAGAAGATAACTACACATAAGCTACATAAATTCTTCAACTAACCAACTTCTTCTAGAGTCTCTCCATCATTGTCTGACTTTGAAAAAGGCCAAAAGTTTTTGAAATTTTCAGTGCATGTCTGTGTGAGGTAAAAGGACACGAGCTCTTGAAGCTCCGCCCCCTGTGCCGGGAGCAGCAGCTCATTTGCATTTAAAGGGACAGACACAAAACGGTGCGTTTTTGCTCACCCTCAAAAAGTGACAATTTTAACATGCTATATACACATATCTGTGGGGTATTTTGAGCTAAAACTTCACATAAACACTCTGAGGACATCAGAGACTTATTTTACATCTTGAGAAAAGGGCATTATACAAAATTATGTGAGTATATGCTTCAAACAAGAAAAACATATCTGAAACTGTACTTCACCACTGGCAAAATGGGCTTTCAATAAAACTTGGCTGCCTATGCAGAAAGGCTTTTTTAAAATGTATTATTGGTGTTACTTGACTAGACAAAACAGAGAAAAAATACTATTGTCTTCCCTTTTGCCAAATAGGTACAGTAGGAAAACTTCAACACCCATAATGTACTGGGCTTGTTGCCGTGCGAGGCCACGCCCTCCAGTCTGCTATGGAAACGCTTGACCAATACCGCCTTGCTTTAGTAGGAAATACTTCTTAGCAAACATTTTAGTCATAATGGTGTCAACTTGTGTTGTTCTCGGGTGCAAGAATTCAAAGAGTTAACGTTTAGCGTGAGTGAGTTACTTTTGGTTTCCAGTGAAGGATCCAGCGCGTTGTAGACAGCGGATAAAGGCCACAAACAATCGTAAATACAGAGAGAACGCAGCTGAACACCTCTGTGTTTGTAGTTATAATTTTAAACTGGATGACCACGAATGTCAGTTCCTCCCGAAGAAAAATACATTGTTTTTTTTTATTTTTTTATAATGATGTTTGTACATAGTACGAACAAATTTTCAGTGATAAACCTTCCCTTACAATAACTGCTCTGTTAATAACCATCAGATTGTCCATGGGTGGGGATTCAAAAATGCAGAAGAACAATCTGTAGTTTTCCTGAAAGCCCTGGAACTGTCAAAACTTTTGCTGACAAATAAACATGAATTTCTTGGTCCATGTAACACAGAGAACAAGTGGCTTAAACACTGTTCATTTACAGTACATTGCCGACAATGTAAAAATACAAAGCGGATTGAAAATTGGCAAAGTTACATTTTAATTCAATGGGAAAACCAGTTTATTTTTCCAAACCTATTAGCAGATATTTTTTCTTGTTTTCAGCAAAAACTGAAAGACTTAAAATCTTAAGTAATGTTATATATCTTGATTTAAATGTATCAAGATGTAGAAAACAAGACAATATTTTTGCAGAGTTTTTTTTTTCTTGTTTCTTGTTTTCTGCTCTGCACATCACACTCATCTTGCCTACATGTCTCTCTCAGTTTCTCAGTCTGGTTTGGTTTGGTGGTGTTCACATCTGTCCTAAGGTGAGAAGTGTGAGATACAATGAGGGAATGGAGGAGGAAGCGACAAAGTCCTAGAATTTGCTGAAATTCTCCATGCTCTCCATGTCTCTCCATGCTGCTGGCTCTGTTTTTATTATGTTTTGCAGGTGCATGAATACATCCAAATGATGGAGAGAAATGCATGTTTCTATTTTTTTTCTTTCTTTCTCCATGACTATCACAGGGGTCACAGGTTCAAATCACCCAAAGCCTCACTAATGTCATGAATGTGATGTATTGTTGATTGTGATTGACTAAATAAATCCCTGCTTAGTGTGATTATAATAACATTTTCCACCCCATCTCTCTCTTATTTGTTCTTGGTTTTTTGATATCATCCTTTCAAAGTCATCCTTTACATCCATCTCTGTTTAAGTTCTTCTTCAAATAAATAATTTATATAGTGAAAATAAAATTGCGCCTCTAAAAGTATCTAGAACCGCCTTATGCAAAAATTTACTAATTGACTAACTCTGCTGAATGATGTTTATTAGCTAAATTGCCTCAAAGAAGCCTTTAATTATATTTGAGCAGGACTAGTCTTCCCCGTGGAGGTTTTGAAAAATGTGTGTTTTACTGAAGTATGTTGAAGTTTCAATCCAATCCTAATCAAACACGTCTTAAAAATGAAGGTACAAATGAGCTTCTGTTATTCGTATAACTCATGCGTCCTCTGAGAAATCTGATCTTGTTCTCACAGGAATGACTGCAATTATGGTATGTTATTTTTTTCACAACATTTCTTGTTTATTAATGTTCCAGGTCCACATTCAGTATGGCTCTCAAGCTGTTTGTGCAAGCTTTGGAGGTAAAACAACAGTTGGTGTTTCAAGCACTGCTGGCATCACATCTGATGTGAAAGAGACTCAATAACAAGAGCCCGAACACAGGCACTCAGAGCGATATGAGGGATGAGCCGCATATCAATTACTATAGCATATTTGAGTGTGTTCGGTGATCTATATCTGACTGGACCATCATCCAAAACACCATGTTAGATTGTGAAAATGGGTTTATTAATCGGAATTATGTATTTTAGATGTTTCATGAATATCACATTCAGCTTTAGATGTTTTGAAGCAGTAAAACATTTCTAAACTTTAGAGCGTCTGTGTTGGGATTGGACAGATTTGTACTTATCTTCTTTTTTGTTGTTGGTGGGATTGGTGCAAACATGACAGATTGGATGAGTTGAACAGCTGACTGGGGTCATACAGAAATAGTCATTTCGATCATAATGTGTCTCTTTTCAGATGAGAAACTCCTGAATACAGCGGCAGTGATGTGGTGTGCGTTCATGGGAGAGACTGAACTCAGGTCTGTTGGACTGCGGCACAAGAGATTCACATGTGAGAGCGGTGACGTTATTTCTGTGTGTGTCTGGACTCTGTGACTGTAATTCAGTTTCATTCCTCTGGTCATATTGTGCTTTATCCGTCTCTGGATCTTCATAGTTCTCGTCTCTTTTTCCTCCATCCGTCTGCTCGCTGTCCAGATGCAATCTTATTTGTGTGTTTTTTTTTGCAGTGACAACATATTGACATAATGTAGGATATGCCTGAACCACACACACACACACACACACACACACACACACACACACACACACACACACACACACACACACACACACACACACACACACACACACACACTCACACTCACACTCACTCACTCACTCACTCACTCACTCACACATTTAGACTAAATTGATGTATGTACGTACGTGTGTTTGTATGTATGTGTGTGTGTGTGTATGTGTGTGTGTATGTATGTGTGCGTGTGTTTGTTTGTGTGTGTATGCGTGTATGTATGTATGTGTGTATGTATGTATGTGTGTATGTATTTGTGTATGTATGTATGTGTGTATGTACAGTATGTATGTGTGTATATTATATATATATATATATATATATATATATATATATATGTATGTATGTGTGTGTGTGTGTGTGTGTAAATGTGCACATATTTGTGTGATACTCATGTGTTTGTTTCACCTGCTATATGTTTATATGTACACAATGTCAAACACACACAAATACACACAAACGAACATGTACTCAAACAGACCACACACTCACACACTCATTATTGGTGTGAAACTCTCTCTCCCTCATTCATCCATATTTCAGGGTTTGTTCTGCGGCGAGAGAAAATGATGGCGGGGAAAGTGTGTGTACGCAGCCGTTTGCTTAAACGCTGTGTCTGTCTGTGGATGAACAGCTGAGACCAATTACCCGTCCAGAGGAGCCGTTCCTGAGACACACTGAGACGTCAGATCATCTCTCGCGGGGTGAGACGTGCAAGACAGTTCAGAGCTCGTTAAATAATGAGAAAATCATTGCAAAGTATTATTTAGCCGCGTGATTTAAAGTACAACAACTGGGTGTTAAACATCCATGCATCTTTATTGCTCATCTTATATGGTAATGTCAGCTCTTTAGACTTTAATGGTTTGTATAAGCAGCAGTTCTGTTACAAATCCTGTCTTGCGGTCTACATAGGTAACACCCTTCTAAGACAGCATCCTAACTCAAATGAACCCTCATAAGTGTCCGATAAAAAGCGCTCTACATAGACAGCAACTCAACACACATAAGCTATGTCTCATTTCGAAGGCAGATGAATTCGCATTTGTCGGCTGCATACATCATCAAGGATGTCTCATTTCAGAAAAGTAACCAACAAAACTGACCATTATTCCTCGTGAAGCGTAAGTAGTTGTAATTTCTTTATGACTTTGGAATGTAACGGTTACTTTACTGAAATGACAATGTCGCTCTGTTCCCACAGCTCTCGGCCCCACCCTGCTTGCCACACTGATCGGTCCTTAACTCAATCTGCTTGCAATCACATCATTCTCTATAGGCCACAGCTGATTGATTCCTGCTGTATGAGTTGCCAATGAGCTCGCTGCTCAACATTCAAATACTGCTCAGAATTTGCTGTAGCAGTTGCAATGCGCTTTCAGAAACCCTCCACCCCAGCTCCACCTGTATAGATCTGCTAAAGAATTCATGTATGTTATTCTGTACAGCAGCAGCATGTCTTACTTATTCACAGCAGTGTGTTGTGTGTGTATTGGCAGTAGCAAGTCTCAATAACATCAGCAACAGTTTAGCAGATCTATTCCGCCAAGACCAAACATATCAACATTGTCAAATCCATTACCATGCCAAACACTCTGAGAGTCGTCATGACAGAAATGCATTCATAATCAGCATTTCTATAGACTGATTTGCCATTTTTGGATGATATTTTATATCTAAATGTTGACTGAAATAAAAAAAATATTTAACAAAAATCTTCGGAAGTCTCTAATGAAGGTTACATGTGATGCTGCTTTAGAATTTAGTAACCGTCTTTGCATTGGGAGAGTGTTCATAGTGCTGTCAGAATGACATTCCCTCTCGTAATCTTAGAGGAGTGTCAGTCTCAGTCATTTGCATTTCTGCTATGAGCGGTTGAGCATCTTCAGCAAGAATAAGAGGAACTCAGTAAATTACACAAAAGGCAGGATGTAGCAATGGGTCGTTTGGTCCTCGCAGGCCTCCTTATCAGAGCAACCAGACACGCTATATTCGGGAAAGCATTTGCTTGTACTATTTGTGCATTTCTGAACGCATTAATGAGCTGCTAATGTCTTACTTAATCTATGCTTGTGCATTCATACATTTCCTTTTAACAGACATGTGACTGCATGAGTTTTATGTACAGAGTCTGAGAAAAGCAGAATAAATGCCTTAAAATTTGATTTTCACCACAGCGTTTTATATTTAGTAAAAGAGGTTTGAGATGATCTGACAAACATGACACTAACTATCTGGTAACACTTTACAATAAGGTTTCATTCATTCAAGGTTTTTTTTCTGCATTACCCTGCATGAACTAACATGTTCATTTCAACATTTACATTTTTTAAATGTTGTATTTGTCATAATGGCTTAAGATATTGTTTACTAAAAAAAATTATAAGTGATAATATATAAGTGAGTTTATGCTTAAAACAAGAAAAAGTATCTGCTAATGTGGTCAGAAAAATATTGTTTTGCGTTTGTATTAAGTTTATTAATAAATACTCTAAAGAAAAATATTGCTAATTCATTGTTAGCCAAAAGAGAGTTACAGGACGGTGTGTCAAACGTGTCTCATCAGTGATAGCTAATAAAACACACTGACAGACTCATTTAAATGTTTTTCTAGAAGTCATTATTTGTAGTTATATAACATTTTAATAATGTACAGTAATTTTTAAGTTTTCATGTCCATTATTTAAAAGTTAATTTAGAAAATCAGGTGATTTTTATGTTATTCTGCTCTATTATTTTTATTTATTTTGGTGTTTAACAAACCATTTTAAAATAATAAAAACTTTTTTAAAACGAGTTAATTTGAGCTGAACTGCACAAATAAATTACTCATTCAGAAATCGTTATGTTTAAGACATCACAACCATGACTTCATTAACATATGCATGTAGACGTCTTAAAGGTACAGCTTGTAATACTAAAAGTCTGATTAAGAATAAAAAAAATGTTAATGAAAAACTAAACTGGGACATTTCTGTTGCGAGAAGAAACGTTATAAGTGGACTTAAAATGAGTGTAGCATGCGTGGTGAACGTCGAGGTATTTATGTGATTTCAAGCGTTCTGTCCACAATGTGAAGTGACAGCCAGATCTGTTGGGTCAGACCACAGCTGAGGGTGAGCAGAAGAGGTGGACGCTTTATTGATCTGAGCGACATGCTGGATTTCTTCAGTCGTGGGATTGACAGCTCAGTCCAGATATCTGATTTCCGTGAAGAAGCTGTGTGCTTTCAGGCCGCTTTCACACTACGTACAGTATGTCCGTTTGAGACTGAGAAACCAGCTTGGACCAGCTAGGGCTTGAAATGGTCTGGGGTTTGGTACGTGTGAACTCGCACGGTTCAATTTCATATGAAACCAATCTGGCCTAATTTGCATAAAATAATCGCTATTGATGATGCATAATTTGCACATGCATTATCCATGCACATGCATTGCACATGCTTCACGTTTCATTTAATACTGTTATTATCTGTGAAATTTACTAGCAATTTCTGAGTAAAAAAAAAGGTTCCAGATATTGTTTGGTGTGTGCGAAAGATTTTTACAACGACATCAAATGCAGCTTGATGTTTCAGTAATTCAAAAAGTGCATTTAGAAAACCTTTGAAAGCATTACAACTTCTTCATGGAGATTCCCTCCTCTTGTTTCATCTAGGTGTGCTCATTTTTTAATAAATATAAAAACAGCGAGAGATAGAGAGCGTGCTTTGTAGAGGCCATCGGGGGGAAAAGAGGAGTCCAAATGAGAGAGAGTGAGCCATTATACATAATGCATGTCAGACCCGAACCCCTCAGAAGATCATCCAGACCTGAGTGTAAATGTTGAGAGAGAAATAATCTGTGAAGCTCTCATGCCTCCTTTCCTCTGAAAAGGAAGTGACTCAAGCTCTTCTTTCTTCCCATCCCTTCCTCTTTCTAAGGTGTTTAACAGTAATGGCCATATTGGATTGAAATATGACAGTCTCTGTCACACGCTGGGTGACGGTGGGCTTTTAGAGTCCAGTGCTGATCCCGTGAGCTCATAATCCAAAACATGATCCTGTTCCAGCTCCACACTCGTAGGATCGATGGAATAAGCTCTAGGTGGATGTATCATGACACATTACAGATGATTCTACTGACCTGCACTCTTAGAAGAAAAGGTTCTATATAGAATCTTAAAGGATTCTGTCAGGCGCTTCATATTTAGAACCTTTTAGGGGTTCCATCATGGGATCGTTTTATGGATTTAGTTTTTGTTTAGATTATTTTTTATTATAATTAAATTTTATGAATTAAACTGCTGGTAAATCCATTAAACATGAAAGTATTATGCAATAATTTAAGACATTTCTCCTTAATAGAACCTTTTTTTAGCATAAAGCATTCTTTAAAATTGAGTCAAGAACCAAAGAGATCTACATAGAACCCTAATGAACCACCTTTCTAAGAGAGTGTATTGTACGTACAGTAAAACATATACTATATATGGGTATGTGTGTAGAATCTATAATCACATTTGTTCAAGTCCTAACATTTGCAATTAAGTCTAAAAGTTATTTTGAGTGGAAATGTATTTCTTGCCATGAAGTACATTTTATTTTTATAAAATTTTTGACAGTTTAAAATATATTGAATATATTGCTATTATTTACATCATGTATTAACACCAGTGCTCTCCAGCACTGGAAAGCTTTACTGATATTAACTCGGGTTCTAAAGCTCTTGCCTGATCATAACCCTTCTTTTTCCAGTGATATTCCAGCCCGATCTCACGGGAAAACGTAAAAATTCTACAAAGTGGCTTATTCGTACGAATTCATACGACCTGACTCGTACGAATTTTTTGCAAAATCGTACATATTTTACGAATTGGCCAATTCGTATGAATTCATACGAATGACCTACCCCTGACCCCGCCCCTAAACCTACCCATCACGTGGGTTTAGACAAATCGTACAAATTCGTACGAGTGAGGTCGTACGAATTAGTACGAATTAGCCAACTTTTTATCATTCGTACGAATTCGTACGAATTGGTCGTGAGATAGCGTTGGATATTCCTCTGGCCTTTTCTCTTTTGTAATGTCTTTCAGCCATCTCTCTTTCTACAGTATTCAAATCTCCCACTTGCTCACTCACTCACTCTCTCTCTCCTCCCCCATCATGAGTGGACACGCCCCCTACTGCTGATTGGCTCACTCTCTCCTCCCTCATCATGAGTGGACACGCCCCCTGCTGCTGATTGGCTAACTTTCTCCTCCCACATCATGAGTGGACACACCCCTACTTCTGATTGGCTCTCTCTCTTCCCCTATCATGAGTGGACACGCCCCTACTGCTGATTGGCTCACTCTCTCTCCTCCCCCATCATGAGTGGACACACCCCTACTACTGATTGGCTCTCTCTCCTCCCCCATCAGGAGTGGACACACCCCCTTCAACTGATTGGCTCACTCTTTCTCTTCCCCCATCATGAGTGGACACACCCCCTACTGCTGATTGGCTCACTTTCTCCTCCCCATCATGAGTGGACACGCCCCCTACTGCTGATTGGCTCACTCTCTCTCCTTCGCCATCATGAGTGGACACACCCCCTACTGCTGATTGGCTCACTTTCTCCTCCCCATCATGAGTGGACACGCCCCCTACTGCTGATTGGCTCACTCTCTCTCCTTCGCCATCATGAGTGGACACGCCCCTACTGCTGATTGGCTCACTCTCTCTCCTCCCCCATCATGAGTGGACACACCCCTACTACTGATTGGCTCTCTCTCCTCCACCATCATGATTGGACACGCCGCTACTGCTGATTGGCTCACTCTTTCTCTTCCCCCATCATGAGTGGACACACCCCCTACTGCTGATTGGCTCACTTTCTCCTCCCCATCATGAGTGGACACACCCCCTACTGCTGATTGGCTCACTTTCTCCTCCCCATCATGAGTGGACACGCCCCCTACTGCTGATTGGCTCACTCTCTCTCCTTCGCCATCATGAGTGGACACACCCCTACTACTGATTGGCTCACTCTCTCCTCCCCATCATGATTGGACACGCCCCTGCTGCTGATTGGCTCACTCTCTCTCCTCCCCCATCACGAGTGGACACGCCCCCTACTGCTGATTGGCTCTCTCTCTCTCCTCCCCCATCATGATTGGACACGGCCCCTACTGCTGATTTGCTCTCTCTCCTCCCCCATCATGAGACTGAAACACTGATTGCAGGTAGAAACTGTGTGGAATGGATATTTGGAGTGATATGGATGAGGAGAGGGAACATAATGCCTCCTGATTTCAGTAGATAGTCGAGTGATTGCATACACTCTCAGTGTCAGGAGGAGCACAGGCTTACTCCATGTGTGTGTTTGTGTGTTGTGTGCACCTGATTGTGTGAGTGTCTGATTTTGTCCAATTAATCCCTCCCTGCGGATGTTCCTAGAATGCCCATCAGACACAGGAAGAGACCCGGGGTGATCAGATAAACACGCACACACACACGCACACGCACACACACACACACACACACACACACACACAGGTACCTGTTTAGCATCACGAACACTCTAATCATCTTCTCTGCAGTGCTCAGAATATTTTATTTCTTAAATTGGTTTGTCAAATCAATCACAGTAGCTGCATTTAATTATACTTCTCTGTCTTTTGCTCATTTGCTTTGTTAATTCAGTTTTTCCTTGCTTTAGTCTTTTTGTTGCTTATTTTTTGGCACTATATTCCATGAAGCTTCTTTGAAACAGTATCTATTGTGAAATGCAGCACACAAAAGTAACAATCACTATAGGTTCACACAGATCACACAGATTTTTCTTTCAAGTATAAACTCACTTAATTTTGATACATTTTTCAGACAACAAAACTTAATACCTGAAGTAATTTTGCTTCTTGAGAAAATTTGATATTTATACTGTAAAACAATTTCTGCATGTCTGCAAAGTGCGAACCCTGATACTTCCAGGTCACTAACCCTGATATTGCTGATATTTGTTTATTCGATGCTCGCTGAGCTTTTAAGTGTTTGTTTGACCATGAAGCAAATCACCTTTGCACTCGCACATCCTGCTCACTCTCCCTGAATAAAGACCTTGGACTCGAGTGCAAATGTTACCCGGTCAGTATTCTGATATCACAGGCGTGTTTGGTGTAGGTGGGTTTTATGGTTGAGAATACAAAATATAATATAATGTCACAGGGGTGTTTGGTATGGGTGGGTTTTATGGTTGAGAATACAAAATATAATATGCAGTTGGTGGTTTTTAATGTGTAGCTTTGCTGTGCAACTCCTGAATGAAATCAAAGATCCGCATCAACATCTGTGTAGTTGACAATAACATGGGCATGAGCTTTTCAAGATGTTAGGTTAACATTTTTATGAATGCAAAAATCTAGACCTTTAAGCTTTTTGCAGTTCGCATAAATGTTATGCAGCAGGGTTATTATAGTTAATTATAGTAATTATTTGTCACTTTAAATAAAAGTAAACTGAAATAAAATAATAATAAAAAAATAATTATTTTAATAAAACTATAATAGTATCTCAATTATACGACATGACATTTTTGTAATGTACAAATACTTCATGCAGTCTCTCGAATATAAGCTCATAAACGGCTTATATGATTATAAAACAATTACAATAATTTTTAAAACTGCATTACATTGATTTGTTCTATAAATCATATGTTTACTCAATAAAACTAGTTAATTTAGATGTTATCAAATTAAGCTAACAGACAAAATTCCTGTAGATGTTCAGAATGTCCATCTCACTCTTTTACATTCAATAAAAGTTAAGGATGACATTTTCAACTAAGATTTTCAAGAAAAAAAAGAAAAGAAATAAAAAACATTTTCATTTCTCGTTTGTGTTCTATATAAGGAAAGTTATATGCATGAGTGCATTTGCAGGGTGTCCAGTACTCATAGGCTACTTTTGACCAGGTAATGCATCAAGCCACACCTCTCTCATTTGTGTGTGTGTGTGTGTGTGTGTGTGTGTGTGTGTGTTGACGTGAGGGTAAAACTCTTCTTCCACTTGTTGCTGAAGTTGTGCGTCTCAGTTTCATGAAGCCCCTTCACTCACCAGATGTGGAGCACGAGCTCTCCCGATGTCTGACGAAGGCGAAGGTCTCCGTGCCTCCTCTTCCCTCTCCTCTTCCTCCCTCTCCTCCTCCTCCTCCTCTCCAGCTTCTGCCGGTCAGACTCCTCTCCCTCAGCCGCCAGGACCCCTGAAGCGGCGGGCATCTGATCCACATCCGCGCACCGACCCCCCGCACACCCGATCCAGAGACGCGTCTCCTCGCGATCCGCTGGAGTTGATCATCAGGCGCTCGCCGGCGCGTCCCGGGCGATGCAGCGGCGCGTCTCCGGTGCGCGACGGTCTCCAGAACCGCGGACAGCGACGGCGCTCCCCGCACAGACCCGATGATGAGACGCGCAGCCCGGAGGAGGTGATCGAGACCCCGCACAGCTGCGCTCCACCGCACGCGTGAGTCAAACCTTCAGTCTGCGGGACTTTATAACATCTTATTCCACAGGGCAGGAATATAGAAACGGAGAGATGGAAAGTGTTTGTCAGGTAACCTAAAACTGCTTGATCTGGTCTATCTTTCAATTAACTGCATTTCTTTTAAAAGTCAAAACTATCATTTAATATGACCGAATCAGCTTGCTTATACTTTCGAAAGTAATTTTAAATATCGATGGAGATAAAATTGGTCTTTAATGTAAGAACAGCATATTTTCACTTTTACAGTGTATAGATTAAACTTACCCTAATATTTTCAGTGGGATCGACTTGCACAAAAATTAATACATTTTATTTATGGGTAGTTAAGTTAATAGCTTGTGTGATTTGCTCTACTTTCTGTTTATTATGCAGTTTTTAATTAAATAATTTAGCATTTATGTAATAACAATAATAATTTATTAATAATATATCTTTCTTTCAGTTATAGTTCTTGCATTACTCTACTAGTTTATAGTGTATTTAATGTTATTGTAGTTATAAAAAATTGCATTGTAAGTAGTGTCTTGAGCATTTTGGGCTTTAATTAATTATCACCTCAGTTTTTGTATTGTCACGTGATGTGTCGCAGGTGCACGCGATGCGCGTCTTTTATCAATTTAAGTTCTATTATTTGATATTAGTAGTAACTATTATCTGAATGATAATTTAGGGTGGATAACTGATCTGACTTTGAAGGTGTTATGACAGAGAGGTTAGAATAGTTTCCTGATTGACGTTCTCCAGTAGGCTATGATGCGCATGCGCTGATCATCTTCTTTGAGCTCCATTGAGTTGGTGCAAAAATCAGGCCGCGAATCACCACGATCGTTCTTTAAATATTGATGTCTGACAGTATATTGATGTTTAGCTTATAATTGCCTGAAAGTGTGTGCGAGGTTGAAAGAAAGAGAGACATGAGAAAATGGTTTGTAGTTTTGGTTTTGGTCTCAAGACACTGCCTGCAGCCTGAGATGAAAACAATAATAACCTGCCAAAATATTCCAGACAAGCTGCCTGTGTCATCATCTGATCCGCTCCAGCGGTAATGATACTGCAGGCAGAATCAGATCTTCATTAATCTCCATGTCAATCTCCAGATGAGACTCGACTTGAACATGACTGGGGTTATTTTCCAAAGGCCTCACCCAAATATAAGGGTTCTGTCATAATTTACTCACCTTTATGTCCATATAAAGCTGTATGACTGTCTCTTTTTTTGGTACAAAAAAGAAGACATTGAAAAATGTTCTTGCTGATGTTCTTCTCTTATAGCCTCCTCTGAAAGAGAGTTTTTACGCTCCAAAAATGTCACTAAGTACCATTACAGTATCCAGACGACTTATTCGCTGTAAAGTCTTCTGACGTCATACAATAGCTTTGTGTGAAGAACAGACCAAAATTGCTTTTTGTACTTTTGGGAGCTTGTCCCTGTTCTCTGTGTACTTTCATTGTGTGGAAAAGATTGCTGGGAAAATTAAGGATATCTGATTTTGTGAGAATGTAATATTGGTTTGGAGCAACATGAGGGTGATGTTTCATTTTGGGTTGAATTATCTCTTTAAATATATAGCTTTTATACTCATGGAAACAAATCATATGACAATATAATTACAGTATAACAGAGTAACAATCAATAACAGATACAAAAAAAAAATAACAACAACAACAAAAACAGTTAGGGAGACAATGCTAATAATCATAATAATATCAGAAGTAAAAAAGAGAGATAAAAAAAACCCCCAGTACAATAGTATTTTCCTCGCTTTTGGATTTTCCGATACAGAGAGCTTTACAAAATATTGTTGAAACTTGTTTCAAAATGTGGTTTAGAATGGGAAAATTTGCACTTATGTATGTGAAACTTAGCCAGGAGAAAATCATAAGACCTTCACTTATTTATAATAGGGTCTCCATCCCTACATTTCAGATTGGTTTGAATAAGCCACACCCAAATATAAATGCATTCTTATCAATAAAAGCTGTGATGTAATAAAATTGCAGAAAGGTATTGCTAAAAATGGTTCAGTCTGTTACAAAATGGACTATATAATCAGAAAATGATGTACACTGTATTGCCAAAAGTATTGGGACACCCCTCCAAATCATTGAATTGAGGCGTTCCAATCACTTCCATGGCCACAGTTGTATAAAATCAAGCACTAGGCATGCAGACACTTCCACAAACATTTGTGAAAGAATGGGTCGCTCACAGCAGTGAGATTAAGCGTGGTACCGTGATAGGTTGCCACCTGTGCAATAAGTCCAATCATGAAATGAAATTTCCTCACTACTAAATATTCCACGGTCAACTATTATAACAAAGTGGAAGCAATTGGGAACAAATGCAACTCAGCCATGAGGTGGTAGGCCACGTAAAATCCCAGAGCGGGGTCATGCTGAGGCTCAGAGTGCACAGAAGTCGCCAACTTTCTGCAGAGTCAATAGCTACAGACCTCCAACCTTCATGTGGCCTTCAGATTAGCTCAAGAACAGTGTATAGAGAGCTTCATGGAATGGGTTTCCATGGCCGAGCGTCGGATGCAGTGGTGTAAAGAATGCCGCCAGTGTTGCCAGATTGGGCGGTTTTGAATTTGATTGTGCGGGTAAAAAAGGGTTTGGGCGGGTGGACAAAATTTGGGCTGGTTTGGGGTCAGTTCGGCGGTTTTCAAACATCTACATTTTAAAGTCTAATTGGTTAAAAAACTAAACTAAAGTGTGCATGTAGTCCATAAAATCAGTCATCATGATATTACTGTACACACACGCCCATGCAGAGTCAGCTGGCGTTGGTGTTGACATCACCGACGAGCATGCACTTTTAGCCAATCAGCAATCCGCAGGCAGATACGATTGAGCGTGATAAGTTGTAGCTGTATATTCAAAGTGATCGCTAATGCCAAAGTGATATAGCCTACTATACAGTAAGTTGTATAAAGTGTGAGATAGTGAGCAACTCTAAAAACGTACACGTGGTGGGAGATATCGATGGTGACTATAACTCTGAGAGGAGAGCACAGTTGAATGACTTGAATTGAAATCAAATATGGGACGACTCCTGTCCATGGTCATGTGCACACTAGCCTAACCAGACATCTGCAACTTTTACACCATCCAGACTGCACTCTACTCGACCCTGACAGGTGCTGAAAAAGGTTTGAATCAACGATGAATCCGTTTTGACTGCTAAATTCTGCGTTATGTTCTGCAATGTGTACTTCCGAGGGTTAAAGTCATCGGTTCATTTCTTGATTGCCGTTTTGACAGTGTCCACCCGGACATTTTAGTCTTATTGGCTAATTCTCCTTAATTATTGCCCTGTTTTGATCTGTTTTCCTGGAAAATTAATTAATTTTTAATTTAATATATTTTGTTTTAGGAGATGCAAATTGTGCTTATCAACCTTGAATGACATGGTAATGAAATTATATCACATTTTTTTGGCAGTAAAATTTTGGCGTTTTTTTCTTGTAGTTGGCGGGTTTTGGTGAGCTTTTGGGCTGGAAATCACCGTCCCAATCTGGCAACACTGAACGCCACCACTGGACTCGAGAGAAGTGGAGACGTGTTCTGTTCGGTACTTGCCTGACTGCATTGTGCCAAGTGTAAAGTTTGGTGGAGGAGGGATTATGGCATAGGGTTGTTTTTCAGGGGTTAGTTCCAGTGAAAGGAACTCTTAATGCTTCAGCATACCAAGACATTTTGGACAATTTCATGCTCCCAACTTTGTGGGAACAGTTTGGGGATGTTCCTGTTTCAACATGACTGCGCACCAGTGCACAAAGCAAAGCCCATAAAGACATGGATGTTGAGGAACTTGACTGGCCTGCACAGAGTCCTGACCTGAACCCGATAGAACACCTTCGGGATGAATTAGAGCGGAGACTGGAGCCAGTCCTTCTCATCCAACACCAGTGCCTGACCTCACAAATGTGCTTTCCCATAAACACACTCCTAAACCTTGTGGAAAGCCTTCCCAGAAGAGTTGAAGCTGGTATAGCAGCAAAGAATGGGCCAACTCCATATTAAACCCTACGGATTAAGAATGGAATGTCATTAAAGTTCATGTGCATGTAAAAGCAGACGTCCCAAAACTTTTGGCAATATAGTGTATGTCTGTTATGTATTTCTATGCTTAGCGAATTGTGCGGTTATGGCGCTTTTCCACTGCATGGTACGGTACGGCTCGGTTCGGTATGGCTCACTTATGGCGCATTTCCACTGCATGGTACGGTACGGTACGGCTTGCTTCGGCTCGCTTTAAATGGTACCACCTCTGTTGAGGTTCCAAGCGTACCGTACCGATACTAAAATGTGACGTGAAAACACTGCAGATCACTGATTGGTCAGACAGAATCATCACTACCAGCGTCATTGTATTTACGACACGAGACACTAAACCCGTTAGATTTAAATAGTCAGTAGACAACAGCCAGCACTGTAGCGCCTGTTTTAAAAGTATTTGCTTCAAAAAAAAGAGTATAAACTTCAAAAAAGAAACGGCTGAATCGTGGTCAGTGGACGAGGTGCAGACGTTCCTCTCGTTGGTTGCCGAGAAGCGGATCGGGAAACACGGAATGAAAAATTCGCATTTAATATGATGATGTCATGGCAGTAGAGACGGCAACTATAACGATCAGTCCCACCCACTTTGAAGCGGTACTAACTGCAGTGGAAAAGCAACCGAGCTAAAGCGAACCGAACCGTGCCGTACCGAGCCGAGTCGTACCACGCAGTGGAAAAGCAACCGAGCTAAAGCGAACCGAACCGTGCCGTACTGAGCCGAGTCGTACCACGCAGTGGAAAAGCGAAGCGAGCCGAACCGTTCCGCGGCAAGTCGAACTGTACCGAGCCGAACCGAGCCGTACCATGCAGTGGAAAAGCGCCATTAGATCAGCAACATGCCGAAGTTAAAGGGGATGTATAATGCCCTTTTCATAAGATGTAAAATAAGTCTTTGAAGTTTAAGGTCAAAATACCCCACAGATATTTTTATATATCATGTTAAAATTGTCACTTTTTGAGGGTGAGCAAAAACGCACCATTTTGTGTCTGTTCCTTTAAATGCAAATGAGCTGCTGCTCCTGGCACAGGGGGCGGAGCTTCAACAGCTTGCACTCACACAGACATGCACTGAAAATTTCTAAAACTTTTAGCCTTTTATGTTCAAACCGGAGTCAAACAATAATGGAGAGACTCAACATGTAGAAGCAACAGGACATTTCTGAATGGTTAGTTGGTGAATTTATATAGCTTATGTGTAGTTATCTTCTAGTCATTGATTAGCATATTCTGTCTTGATCGTTTATAAATCGTGTTCGGGGCGGGGTTTATGTAAATTTTAGGGTTGGTGATGTCACTAACCCTGGAGGAATGTGGTGTAGTCTCTACCAGCCGTTTGTTGTAGTCCTTAAAAAACAATTTCTTTAAAAGCAAATATCTCCCTTTGCTTTGAACTTTGAGCGCAGTGACTGTTCAGATGTTGTTTATGCTCAAACAGTAACATTACACACTAACTAAAGTTAGAAAAGTGAAATCATAATCAACCACCCCTTTAAGATTAAATTAGTGTCTTGTGTGCTTCACATGAGAAGTGCACTATGTAGGGTGTTTCAGTCAGGTGGCATGTGAGGACGCTGCCTTAGAAAGGAGTTGGTCATGTAGACTATGTTTGTGCTCTTGTATGTTTGTGTTGTATTGTAAGTATGAGCCAGTCACTTTCAGTGTTTATTTAATATTATTTATATACTTTATCATTTTTATTAATGCTTAAAAACCCTGGTCACGTCCTGGTCGCAGCTTCTTCTTCCTCATTTTTTTCTCTTCCTTTTTCCCCCAGCATAAAATATCAACAGAACCTAATTTCAAAGCGTTGTAAAGAGGGTCATCACTTCTTTTATCTCAGTCTTTCCGCTCCGTTTCATCTGTCTCACTTCTCTAGCTTGTAGTCTTCCTCTCTCTCATTGTAATTCCAGCTGGTCCTTTCATTCTTTGTGCTGATGAGGAGCAAAAGCTCTATCTATATGCTGATGCTGGTACAAGAGAGCAGAGAGAAAAATAAGAGGTGATCTATACAGTAGGATGAAAGGATAGAAAAAAAAGTTTGCATATTATTCTTTCTCTGTGAGTGTGTGTCCGTCGAGATAATCATCTCCACATTTTCTCCATATGGATGGGCGCATAAATCATTCCCTGTTTAAACTTCACTCATATTAATCCTGAACTGTCAGATCAGACTCAGGCACATCTTATAGTCATTAAAGCAGATGTGTGTTATACATGCTTTCTCATGTGCCGATGTTCACTGCATTGGTAGTTTGACTTCCCGGACGATGCTTTTAAAAATTGATTTGTTTGTTTAAGCAGCCCGCAAGTCAGTGGAGTGAGTTTGAACCTGTTTTGGAGAACAATGGCAGCCTCAATTGTTTATTCTGCCATAAATATGTATGTAAATCAATAGTCAAGTCAAGTCAAGTCAAGTTTATTTGTATAGCGCTTTTCACAATACAGATTGCATCAAAGCAGCTTCACAGTATTAAATTAAAATAATACAACAAAGTTTGTTTCAAGAGGAATTTATTGATTGATAAAATTAAATTAGATATCCCCAAAATATCCCCAACTGAGCAAGCCAAAGGCAACAGTGGCAAGGAACCGAAAAACTCCATCAAGTGACCTAATGGTGTCCTAAAACTCCATCAGGTGCCTTAATGGAGAAAAAAAACCTTGGGAGAACCCAGGCTCAGTCGGGGGCCAGTTCTCCTCTGGCATTGGATAGAGGCCGGATTGTAGTTTGAACTGTAGGATTATATGAATGCCTGGCTGAAGAGATGCGACTTTAATCTAGTTTTAAACTGGGAGAGCGAGTCTGAGCAACGAACAGTATCAGGAAGACTATTCCAGAGTTTTGGAGCCAAATGTGAAAATGCTCTCCCTCCCTTGGTGGTTCTGGATATCCTAGGTATGACCAAAAGCCTTGAATTTAGTGATCTCAAAGAGCGCGATGGATTATAGGGCGATAGAAGATCCGTTAAATAGACTGGAGCTAAGCCGTTTAGGGCTTTATAAGTCAGTAGCAATACCTTGTAATTAATACGGAACTTTATAGGTAACCAATGCAGTGATGATAAAATCGGTGTTATATGATCATATTTTCTTGATCTCGTAAGAACTCTAGCGGCGGCATTTTGGACTAACTGTAGCTTGTTTATTGAGGATGCAGGACAACCAGCTAATAAAGCATTACAGTAATCCAGTCTCGAGGTCATGAATGCATGAACTAACTTTTCTGTATCAGAAACTGATAGCATATTACGTAGCTTAGCAATGTTTCTAAGGTGGAAAAAGGCTGTTTTTGTAACATAAGAAATATGATTTTCAAAAGACAGGTTGCAATCGAGTATAACACCCAGGTCTTTTACTGTAGAGGATAAAGTAACAGGACATCCTATGATGTTAAAGTTGTATTGTGCGAGGTTTTGTGGGCGGTTTTTTGAACCGATAAGTATTACCTCTGTCTTGTCTGGATTTAATAAAAGAAAATTACGTGTCATCCAATCTTTTATATCTTTAACACACTCTGTCAATTTGGAAAATGTAGCGTTTTCATCCGGCCGTGATGAAATATATATTTGAGTGTCATCAGCATAACAATGGAAACTAATTCCATGTTTCCTTATAATATTTCCAAGTGGCATCATATATATTGAAAATAACAGAGGGCCTAATACAGATCCCTGCGGCACTCCATAGTTTACTGGAGTTATGATCGATTTTTCTCCATTTAAATAGACAAAATGGTAGCGGTCAGATAGGTATGATTTGAACCAGCTTAGTGCTTGTCCTTGAACACCAGTATAATTTTGTAGTCGATCTAAGAGTATTGTGTGATCTATAGTATCGAACGCAGCACTAAGATCAAGTAAAACTAGTATTGAGATACAGCCTTGGTCAGAAGCTAAAAGTAAATCATTTGTGATTTTAACGAGCGCAGTTTCAGTGCTATGATGCGGTCTGAATCCAGACTGAAACTTTTCATAGATATCATTTTGTTGCAAGAAAGAGCCCAGTTGAGCGGACACCACTTTTTCTAATATTTTAGACATAAATGGAAGATTTGAAATGGGTCTATAATTTGCTAGATTATTATGATCTAATTGTGGTTTCTTAATGAGAGGTTTTATAACTGCCAGTTTAAATGTTCTTGGAACATGACCTAAAGATAAAGACGAGTTAATAATATTGAGGAGAGGCTCTTCCACTACAGATAACACTTCTTTCAGTAGTTTAGTTGGTATAGGATCTAATAAACATGTTGTTGTTTTAGATGAAGTGATAAGTTTATTTAACTCTTTTTGTTCTATAGTTGTAAAGCACTGTAATTGTTCTTTCGGGGTGATAATTGAAGCTGAATTGTAAGGCGCGATTGAAGATTGAACGTTTATAATTGTGGTTCTGATGCTTTCTATTTTCTCAGTGAAGAAGTTCATGAAATCATTACTACTGAACTGTAACGGGATATTTTGTTCGGGTGACGTCTGTTTATTTGTTAGTCTAGCCACGGTGTTAAATAGAAACCTTGGATTGTTTTGGTTGTTTTCTATTAGTTTGCGGAGGTGCTCAGCCCTGGCCGCTTTTAGGGCCTTTTTATAACGTGACATACTGTCTTTCCACGCGATTCTAAAGACCTCTAAATTAGTTTGTTTCCATTTACGCTCTAAAATACGGGTTTCTCTCTTTAAAACATGCGTAGTATTGTTATACCATGGTGCTTTATTTTTCTCTCTGACCTTTTTTAATTTAATAGGTGCAACCACATCCAATGTTCTAGAGAGAATGGTGCTCATAGTGCTAGTTAGTTCTTCTAGTTCATCTGTTTGTTTGGGTTCAGGCAGCAGCTGAGACAGATTAGATAAGCAATTTGAGAAATTATCTATGGTGGATGGGAGGATTGTTCTGCCTGGTTGATAACGCGACGCCGCATGACATATTACAGCAGTACGTAATATGCAAGTTACCATGTAGTGATCAGTGACTTCATCACTTTGTGGAATGATATCTATATCGGTTGGATCGGTTCCGTGTGATATAATTAAATCGAGTGTATGATTAAGACGATGAGTTGGTCCGGTGACGTTTTGCTTGACCCCAAATGAATTTAATAAATCTGTAAACGCAGCTCCTAACGCATCATTTGGATTATCTACGTGTATGTTAAAATCTCCAACAATTAATGCTTTATCGACATTGACTAATAGGTCTGAGAGAAAATCTGCAAACTCTTTTAGGAAATCAGCGTAAGGCCCTGGCGGTCTATATACGGTAGCCAAGGCTAGAGATAATAGGGATGTTTTTCTAACATCTAAGAGCGTAACATTTAGTACAAGTACTTCAAATGAAATAAACTTATAACCCGTTTTCTGAGTAACATTTAGAATATCTTTATAAATGGTTGCAACACCTCCGCCACGGCCAATCAGACGGGGCTCATGCTTATAACAGTATCCAGGAGGAGTAGACTCATTAATACCGAAATAATCATTTGGTTTAAGCCAGGTTTCAGTAAGGCAAAGTACATCGAAGCTATTATCTGTGACTATTTCATTTACAATAACTGCCTTAGGTGTGAGTGATCTAATGTTTAGAAGACCTAGCTTTAGAAATAGTTTTTGTTTACTAATAGCAACATTTTCTGTTTTAATAACAATTAGATTTTTCCTAGATCCTGCATTAGATTTATTATTTGATCTCACTAAACGAGGAATAGACACGGTTTCTATGCAATGTTCTACACTAGTATTTATATCAGTTGAATTGGTGCAGCAGAGACTATGATTTGGACTTTTGGTTACTAGTTACAATAGCTATGTTTACATGGACACCTTTTGTTTAAATTGGAATGAAATTATTCTGATTGATGAATCCGAACATCATGTTTACATGAACGCTAAATAAAGTGATTGGGTTGATGTGAGATTAAAGGGATACTCCACTTTTTTTGGAAATAGGCTCATTTTACAACTCCCCCAGAGTTAAACAGTTGAGTTTTACCGTTTTCGAATCCATTCAGCCGAACTCTGGGGTCTGGCGGTACCACTAGCATAGATCATTGAAGCGGACAGGACCATTAGCATCTCTCTCAAAAAAATGACCAAAGAGTTTAGATATTTTTCCTATTTAAAACTTGACTCTTCTGTAGTTACATCGTGTACTAAGTCAGACGAAAAATGTAAAGTTGCGATTTTCTAGGCTGATATGGCTAGGAACTACACTCATTCCTGCGTAATAATCAAGAAACTTTGCTGCCGTACCATGAGTCCAGCAGGCGTAATGATATGACGCAGCGCCTGAAAATAGGTCTAATAGGTTAGACAAACTTAGTCCCGGTCACGTTGGAAGTTACCGAGCTGGGGACTATTTTCAGGCGCTGCGTCATATCATTACGCCTGCTGGACTCATGGTACGGCAGCAAAGTTTCTTGATTATTACGCAGGAATGAGAGTATAGTTCCTAGCCATATCAGCCAAGAAAATCGCAACTTTTCATTTTCCGTCGGTCTTAGTACAAGATGTATCTACAGAAGAGTCAAGTTTTAAATAGGAAAAATATTGAAACTCTTTGGTCATTTTTTTGAGAGAGATGCTAATGGTCCTGTCCGATTCAATGATCTATGCTAAGCTATGCTAAAAGTGGGACCGCCAGACCCCGGAGTTCGGCTGAATGGATTTCGAAAAACGGTAAAACTCAACTGTTTAACCCTGGGGGAGTTGTAAAATGAGCCTATTTCCCAAAAAAGTGGACTATCCCTTTAAACCTTAAAATCGGATTTAGTCATTTGACATGCGCAAACTGCACAAATATACAGAGTTTCCGCTGTTGGCACATACTAACCATCCTCCTTTTCTATGTTTTAAAAAGCAGACTTAATATTGATCTATTTCTGGTCCTAATTAGGAGACGACGAGGTTTGTGCCTCGCATTAAGCATTAATATGGTCCTTTTCGCACATAAAACAAACAGTCTGTGGAAATATGGACTGTCCTGCACCACTTCACTACCCTGGAAATCCAGAGTTCTCGCGAGAGCACAAGTTGAATTTGAGTAATGATGCTCATTAAATATGCCCTTGTATCCGAGCTGCACCAATCACATCGGGTTATCTGATATAGGCGGGCCAGAGGCGAGCTAAACAGAAGACGACATCGCTGTGACGTTGAAGTCATTAGTAAACATTGTAAGATGGCTATGGATGAACACCAGTTGTTTGAAACGGCTTTGGCCGCTACAATGAACGAGTTAGACTTGGCTTTTTATCTAAAAGAGGAACAGAAGACGGCGCTCGAATAGTTCCTTTGCAAAAGGGCGTTTTTGCTGTTTTGCCGACCTGATACGGCAAGAGTCTAATCTACCAGTTAGCTCCGCTGGTAGCTAAGCGTATGGGGTTTATTGTTGTGATTGGTCATAGTGTTATCCAATTGCGTGCAGTGAGATTTTCAAATGCATGCTTGGTGCCGCCCCTCGAGCTGGCCGAGCTTCATTAGTCGATGCCAGACCATTAATCTTTCAGATTTAGGTCTGGATTTCCTGGCTACCACTTCACAGACATTGAGTGTAATGAGAATTTTAGATTGACATGACAGTCATTTATAACATTATATTCAACAACAACAACAGCTCTGTCTGTGTGTCATATGTCATTAATACAAAGTTATGTCATGAAACTCTAGATGGCGCAGGCTGATAGGTCCTTAACTCAATCTGCTTGCAATCACATCATTCTCTATAGGCCACAGCTGATTGGTTCCTGCTGTATCAGTAGCCAATGAGCTCGCTGCTCAACATTCAAATACTTGGTTAGCATTTTCTGTAGCAGTGTTCAACCCTCCACCTTCCCCATCTCCACCTGTATAGATCTGCTACGAGAAATTCATGTATGCTATTCTGAATCTGTACAGCTGCAGCATGTCTTATTCACAGTAGTGTGTTGTGTGTGTATTGGCAGTGGCAAGTCCCGTACATGCTATACAGCAATAACATCAGCAGCAGTTTATTCAACCAAGACCAAACATATCCATATTGTCATATTCATTACCATGCCAAACACTGACAATTTCTACATCATTGCACATGCGCAGAACTTTCCAGTTTTGGTTGTCAATCGAATCAAGTCTTTACATGCCCTATTGAATGGATTATAAAAGGTTTAAACCACCCCTTAGGATCCCAATGATATACTTTAATCGCATTTGGCCAATTCATTCCGATTGACGTGGTTGCATGAACTTTATTCAGACTGTGCTACTAAGTCTGATTACAAACAGATTATCAGGGTCCCTGTAAATGCAGCCAATGATATGTAGATCTCACCAGTGCATAATGCATCATATCAAAGCACCTAGCAACCACCCAGAACACCATAGCAACGCACCGCAAACATATAGCTGGTGTCTGCAATGTAACTTTATATATATATATTTTTTACATTGGATTATAGAATTGATGGATTTAGTAAATAATGCTTACATTTTCTTCAGAAAATGTACAAATCTAGTTTGTTTTGCAATTCCATTTGGTGCCACTAGTGGCGCCACAGAAATCCCACAGGTTTAATCAGACACCGCTGAAGGCAGAACTCATGCACCTGTAACTGTGTGTGTGTGAGAGAGACTGACGTATCTTGAGGATCTGAATGACCTCACACACACAGAGCTGTCTGTCTGCGCTCAGCATGGCTCTCTCTCTCGAGTGCGACGCTCTTTCATTTCCCTCAGGGAACTCATGCTGTTTGAATTGGTTCCATTTTCACCCGCTCTTTTCTGCGTTTGATGTGTCAGAGCGCTGTGTAATCATCTTTCCCATGTCTTTTTATCACTTCAGCCTTTTATCCGTCTCTGAGGAGCAAAGTGTCAGTTTACTGGTGGGCCACCCCACTATATAGACATATCTACCATTTTACATTTTACGAAGAAAGTGGTTTCCATGAGCATTGTAAACGGTTCCCAATGTCTTGCTGGGACATTATGTGGCATGCTAGGGTGTCGCTTGGGCATTTTTATGTTCTTGAAGAATCATTCACAAACGCTACAGGACGACACACACTGATTTAATACTTAGTTTTAGATATTTGATCACACCACACATATAAATATCAGCAACAATAATAGTTATGCTTGACTTAATAAACACCACTAATTAAACAACATACGCTTCAATGATTGTGTCTAACTGGGAAACTTTAGATTTTCTCTCTCTGGGTTTATTGTGTATTCGTGTGTATTTTCATAAAAGTAGACAGTGTGTTTGTTGTGTAGCAGGTTGTGACTTGCTGCAATTTGCTGCAGTATGAAATGTCTCACTTTGAGACAGATTTTGAGAGCATTTAGAAAAAAAAATATTCAGAGCTGCACAGCATGTACCAGACTGCATTGATCTACTCGCTGCACATGTATGTTTCATGTGTTTGTGTGTGTATTTCCATTTACAATGCTGCATAAGCAGTGTGTGTGTGTGTGTGTGTGTGTGTGTGTGTGTGTGTGTGTGTGTGTGTGTGTGTGAAACGGTCGGTGCTGAGTAAATTGATTTTCTCCAGAGGCACTTTTGTATGTGTGCAATTTCAGACAAGACCGTGATCAAGAGGACTAAAATTGATATGCTTTTTAAACAAATAGCATCTGCCTCGTGCAATCATCATGTCATTTTTAAAGTGTCCACTCTCACTCTCATCTAGAAATGACAAAACACAAGTGTGTGTATTTTAGGCCAAAATTGTTGAAATCATGGCAATTTCTTAGCTTTTGGTCCCACGCTTGAACATCACGTGCATGACAGTGTGAGATCCATAGAAAAAGCTGCAACCCCATGCTGATCTCTGATGTCATTGATTATTGGTCCAATCATAGGTCATGATTGACTCATGTGGCGTGAAAGGCCAATTTAGCAACTTCTAAATGCAGAGCTGTGATTGGCTGTTCAGTCTATTGACAAACAGTCATGGATTGAACTCGTGCTGTGCAGTGAACAGAGCAGATTAGACTAGTTGAATTAAACACACTCATTTCAACTCTTTAGCCGCAGCCTTTTACAGCTACCGTAGTTTGTGTTGTTTTCCCAATGTTATTTTAGTATCATTACTATTTTATCATAGTATTTATCCTACATGGTTATTTTTGTACTTTCCTTTTCATTCAAATATATATATTTTTTTTGTGTGTTTTTATTTTTAATATATATATAAAAAAAGTCTATATTTTAGTACTTCAACTAAATGAAAATGTTACCTTTGCAACTAACTTTCTAACGACTAAGTTTTTAATACTCTCTTTTTAGCTTTAGGTAACAACTGTAAAATCAAGTCAGGTGAGCTTTATTGTTATTCTGCGATATGTAGAGACATGTATGTGTTACGTATAGATACACAGCCTTTATAAAAAAGGTCATCTAACTAATCTAACTATAAACATATACATATACTCTGATATAATATACTAAACAGATATAATAAACATATTCTCTGATATACTCTGATATAAATACTGGTTTATACTGTATCTCAGTTAAATGGTAGCAGAAAAACGTACTCGGTTACTAACGTAACCTCTGTTCTCTCTAGAGAGGGAACGAGTATTGCGTAAGCTAGCTTACGCTGCGGGAAAGTCTCCTTTCTCGAGATACTGAAGCCAAAAATTATCCTTAATTTTTTTAAACTTTGTCAACGCAGTGCGGCAGCCTGCAGACCTAGGGCAAGCGAATCGCGTGCCCATTGGCTGCTCTGCGGCAACTGCAGCAGCCTATGGCTGAGCCTTGCGCGTGACGTCACGTCCAATGAGCGCGCTTGGCGCGCTTAATGCGTCACAGCCCGTCATTAGGGGTGTGGCTTAGCGTATATAAGCAAGGAACAGAGGCTGCTTCACTGGTTTCTGTCGCATGAAGCGAAATGAGCTCGTGGCGAGAGCACGGCGGGTTACGCAATACTCATTCCCTCTCTAGAGAGAACAGAGGTTACGTTAGTAACCGAGTACGTTCTCTTACGAGAGGTTCTCTCGTATTGCGTAAGCTAGCTTACGCTGCGGGAACACCCTTGTCAACGCCGTGCGCGCGCCCAGCATCCTGAATGAATCCCATGGGGGGGGGGCCCAGGGAACGCGAAGCGGAGCTGGGCGGCCAAGATACCACAGTACACAAGCACATAATATGGGGCAGGGAGCGGCACAGCCGGTCCAACTAACACTTCCCACATAGTGTAGCTCAACCAGTAGAGCTAAATCCGCAACATAGCCCGCGCACAGACAGTGGGCTGGCTTACGCGAGACTTAGACTGATAGCACTTTGGCCTGCAAAGCGGGGACTTCCAGGTTGTAAAACCTAACAAATGTGGAGGGGGAGGCCCAGCCTGCCGCCGCACAAATGTCATGAATGGGAATCCCACTGGACCACGCCCACGATGAGGCCATGCCTCTGGTGGAGTGTGCCCGAATGCCCAAAGGGCACTGCAGGTTTTTTGATGCGTAAGCAGCTGCGATAGCGTCAACTATCCATCTGGACAGGGTGTGTTTCAAGGCGGCGAGACCCTTGGTGCGCCCACCAAACGAAACAAAGAGCTGCTCTGAACGCCTGAAGGCGGCGGAGCGTGAAATATAGCTTTTTAGCGCTCTAACTGGGCAGAGGAGATTACTATCTGCCTCGCAGCCATCATTTGGCAGGGCTGACAGGGAAATGACCTGCGCTCTGAAGGGAGTGCCCAGAATTTTGGGGACGTACCCATGCCTCGGTCTGAGAATAACTTTAGAGTTATTGGGTCCGAACTCGAGGCACGCAGCGTTAGTGGATAACGCGTGAAGGTCTCCCACACGTTTTACTGAAGACAGAGCTATCAGAAAAACGGTTTTGAGCGTGAGGTATTTCATATCCACAGTTTCTAAGGGTTCAAAGGGATGTGCTTTCAGTGCGTCTAAGACCAGTGAAAGATCCCACATAGGAACCGAAGGGGGTCGCGGGGGGTTCATCCTCCTCGCTCCTCTAAGGAAGCGGATGACAAACTCGTTCCTTCCTAATGCGCGGCCCGGCTCTGAGACAGAGAGCGCTGAAATAGCCGCGACATAGACTTTGAGCGTGGAGGGGGACCTGCCCGCGTCCAGTAACTCTTGAAGGAAGCACAAAACGTGCGAGACCCCACATGTCTGTGGATTAAGCCCTCTGGTAGTGCACCATTTGTTAAACACCGACCATTTAGACGTGTAGAGCCGCCTCGTGGAGGGGGCTCTAGCTTGTATGATCGTGTTCATCACCCCTTCTGGTAGATCAGCGTGTAATTGTTGAGGCTCCACGCATGCAGAGACCAGTGCTCTGGGTGGGGATGCCAAATCGAGCCGTGGGCTTGAGAGAGAAGGTCTCTCCGCACCGGAATCGGCCAGGGGGCTGAGTCTGCCAATTGTATGAGTTCCGGGAACCAAGCTTGGTTCTCCCAGAACGGGGCTATGAGGAGCACTGTGTGGCGCGCTTTCCTGACTCTCTCGATGACCTGAGGCAGCAGAGAGACCGGTGGAAACGCATATAGCGGGCCGCTGGGCCATGTCTGGGCCAGCGCGTCCTCGCTCTTTGAAAAGAACACTGGGCAGTGGGCGTTGTCTTTTGACGCAAAGAGGTCGACTTTCGCTCTGCCAAAGCGGCGCCACAGCGACTGGACTGTTTGGGGGTGTAGAGACCACTCCCCAGGGGGAACGTTGTCCCTGGACAGTCTGTCGGGGCCCTCGTTCAGATGGCCAGGCACATGCGATGCTCTCAGAGAGCGCAGAGAGTGCTGAGCCCATACGAGGAGGCGTTCCGTCAGGGCGCAGAGTTGCTTTGATCTGACACCGCCCTGGCGGTTCACATAGGCCACTACTGAAGTGTTGTCCGTGCGGACTAGAACATGGTGACCATGGAGGAATGGGAGGAAGTGCATGAGCGCTTTCTCGACCGCAAGCATCTCTAGACAGTTTATGTGTAGGAGATTCTCCTGGTCTGACCAGTGGCCATAGACCGGTCTGCCTTCGAAGAGCGCTCCCCAACCTAGGTTGGACGCGTCTGTTGAGACAACTTTCCGGTGTGAAACCACTCCCATAGTCACTCCAGTGTGATACCATTCGGCTGCTAGCCAGGGCTGCAGGGCTGAGACACAGACCTGAGTCACTCTGATTAGCGAGCCGCCGGTCGCCCAGGCTCGATGGGAAACGCGCGCTTTCAGCCAGCGTTGAAGCGGGCGCATGCGCAGTAAACCCAGCTGAAGCACTGCTGCAGCTGAGGCCATATGCCCCAGAATGCGCTGAAATGCTTTCAGGGGAACCTGTGTGCCTTCTTTGAAGGATGCAGCGAGGCGCTGAATGCGGCGCGCGCGCTGCTCCGACAATCTGGCCGTCATTGCCACCGAGTCCAGTTCTATTCCGAGAAAGGAAATTGACTGCCGGGGCGAGAGCGAGCTCTTGGTCCAGTTGACCGCTAGACCCAGACCCTCCAGGTGGTCGAGTAGCGCTGTTCTGTGAGACACAAGTTCTGTCTCTGACTGCGCTAGAACGAGCCAATCGTCCAGATAGTTCAGAATTCGCATTCCCTGACTCCTCAGGGGAGCGAGAGCCGTGTCCATGCATTTCGTAAATGTACGGGGTGCTAAAGACAGGCCGAACGGCAGGACTGTGTATTGATAAGCTCGACCGTCGAAGGCGAATCTCAAGAATGGCCTGTGACGGGGAGTTATTTGGATCTGGAAATACGCGTCTTTCAGATCGAGAGAGATAAACCAGTCTCCTGGGCGAACTTGCGCAAGGATCTGTCTGGTTGTAATCATCCTGAACGGCCGTCTCATGAGAGCCTTGTTCAGATGTCTCAGATCTAAAATAGGTCTTAATGCTCCGTCCTTCTTGGGAACGAGGAAGTAACGGCTGTAAAAGCCTGACTCGCTCGAGGAAGGATGAACTTGTTCTATGGCCCCTTTTCGCAGCAGCTTTGCTATTTCTGCTTGAAGCAGATGCGCTGTTTCCAAACTCACTTTCGTTTCCGTCTGCGCTAGAAAGCGCGGAGGGCGACGAGCAAATTGGAGCGAATAGCCGTGTCTTATGGTGTTGAGCACCCATTCTGACGCGCCCTGAATAGCTTCCCATGCTTTTGCATGCATAGCTAGGGGTCGAATGGTCTCTGGGTTCAGATCGCCGCGTTGCGCGGGATGGGGAACCTGTATCAGAGAGGATGGAGCGGCGCGCGCGCCGCCGATGCTCGGACACGAGGGCAGAAGAACAGGGCTGGCCGACTGTGCAGATTTTAGAAGCTCGATCTCGGACGATGGAGCGTGAGCTGCTGCCAAATAACCCAGGCGCGAGAGCGGCGTGGGGATAATGGTGTCTGAAAGTGGGTGCGCGTGCTCGTGAGCTGGCGCGGGATTTGCACTTATGACACGGCCAGTGTTTGGAAGCTTTATGAGGTTTGCAACCTGTCTGGCAGAGCGGGTAGTGGGCAGGTGTGAGCACAATGCTGTGGGCACATTTTCTGCACTTGATGCTCGAGCGGAAAGTTTCCGCTTTAAGAGATAGCGCTCTGGACGCGTTGCCATGGGAACCTGGTCTGTGTGAGGCAGTGAGCACACGGGAGTGGGCACTTTTCCTACACTTAATATCCCTGCGGCTTGAGCCGTAGCAACTTGAGGTAACTGAGTGACAGAGCGAGCAGCGAGTAGGTGTGGGCACGGAAGTGTGGGCACATTTCCTACATTTAGTACTCGAGCGGTGTGAGGCCGCTTTATGAGAGAGCGCTCTGGGCGCGTTACCATGGGGATTGTACATGTGTGAAGCAGTGAACACGTGGGTGTGGGCACATTTTCTACACTTAAAGCACTTATACTCTTTTTGAGATTTATCTGAGTCGCCGTGAAAACGGCGTTTGTGTGCAGGCGAGCGAGTGTCATTACTGGCTCGTTGGCTGCTGGGTGTGTGCTGCTGCAGTAGCCTGAACATAGGGGACTGACAGAGCTGTGCGTTTCGATGGCGGTCCGGCCGTAGCGGGACCCAACCATCTTTTCCTCCTTGCGGATGCTAGGAGGACTTCGCGGGCTCAGGCTTCAAAGCGATCTTGGGCCGCGGGCCCCGTGGGGGCGGCGGTCTGTGACGGCTGGTCGAGCGTGACCTGGGGCGACTGCCCTGGCGTCGCTGCGAAGCGCTGGGAGGCCTGGAAGAGCGCTGGTTAGAGCTGCGCACAGGAGGCTGAGTTTGAGGGCGGCCTGTGGCTGGGCTCGAACGGCGGGGCAGGAAAAGGTTCATCGCCTGTGACGCCTTCTGAACTTCGGAGAACCGATCCACGATTCCGCTGACCGCAGGGCCAAAGAGGCCGGTGGGCGAAAGTGGTGCGTTCAGGAAAACGGCGCGCTCTGAGCGGCTTGAAGGATCTGAAGGACGGCCATTGAGTGCAGGGCGGAAGCAGCCTGGCCGGAGGCGGCGAAAGCGCGGCCGGCGAGAGCTGAGGTGGTCCTGCAGGCTTTAGATGGCAGGGCAGACTTTGAGCGCCATCTAGCAGACGGCGGGCAAAGGTGCGTTGCCACAGCTTCCTCAACGGCGGGGATAGCGTTATAGCCGTTCTCGGCGGCTCTGTCCACCTGGGAGAGAGCCGAGGAGACTGGCGAGCGGAGTCTGGTGGAGAACGGAGCGTTCCAGGATTTAGAAAGCTCGGTGTGGAGCTCAGGCAGGAAGGGTGCTGACCTAGAGGCAGGCGCAGGGCGGCGGCTAGGTAGAAAGCACCCGTCAAGGCGATTGGGCTCCGGCTCCTTAGGTGGGGACCAATCCAGTCCCATTCTCTCGACCGCTTGAGTGAGGAGGCGGAGAAGCTCCGCGTCAACACTGGCACGTGATCTGGTAGACTCCAAAGTCGAGGGGGCGGAGCGGTGAGAGCCCGACCAGTCCTCGCTGTCAGACGCGAGCAGAGAGCAGCTGTCAGCGGCATCATCTGCATCATCCCCCAGGACGACGGCAGTGCGGGCAGAGGCCGGCAGCTGCGCGTCGGTGAAGGGTGGGGGGGAAGGAGAGAGCGAGGCTCGCGGGAGAGGTTCCGGCGAGCGCTCAGCTGTAGCGTCCAGTTCCGGCGGCCTTTGGGAGCGACGTTTCTTCTTACGTGGCCCAGAAGAAGTGGCCGGAGAAGGTGGAGGTTCCTCGAATTTAGCGAGTCGAGCCCGTAGGGTCGACATCGGTAACTCCTCACACTGATCGCAACCGCCCTCGGAGAGAGCGCGGGCTGCGTGGTCGAAGCCCAGGCAGAGAGTGCACAACACGTGGCAGTCTCCGTCGCTGAGCGCGGCTCTGCACGAGCCACAGGATGAGCGAGGCATTTGCAACAACGCCTCGCGCTCTTTTAGATGCAGGTGTGTCGCGGCGGACACACAAACACACAACACAGAGCAAAGAAAGGATATATATGCCGGATGGCGCAGCAGGCAGGGAAGGCTGAAGGCGGCGAGCGGCCGGCGTCCTCAGGCTGAAATCCTCGGCGTGCTGGTCGCTTGATTCGACGGTGGCTTCCTCGAAGATCAGCGATGCGAAGAGCTTCGCTGAAGAGACAGAAATCAGTGAAGCAGCCTCTGTTCCTTGCTTATATACGCTAAGCCACACCCCTAATGACGGGCTGTGACGCATTAAGCGCGCCAAGCGCGCTCATTGGACGTGACGTCACGCGCAAGGCTCAGCCATAGGCTGCTGCAGTTGCCGCAGAGCAGCCAATGGGCACGCGATTCGCTTGCCCTAGGTCTGCAGGCTGCCGCACTGCGTTGACAAAGTTTAAAAAAATTAAGGATAATTTTTGGCTTCAGTATCTCGAGAAAGGAGACTTTCCCGCAGCGTAAGCTAGCTTACGCAATACGAGAGAACCTCTCGTAAGAGAACTGACTTTATTTTCTTTCTTAAAATGCTCCTGGTCCTATTGTGCATGCTATATTGAATTGTGAACAATAGGTTTACATGCATCCAATGTAAAACACACTTTATTTTTCTCATAATATCCAGTGCAGCATCAGCTCTTTTCTCTCAGTGTCTGAAATGGTTAGATCAAGGATTCAGTCTTTCTAAACCCCGCCTTTCCGAGAGCTGGTTCTGCTCTCATTGGTCTAGTGGCCCAGTCTGTTGTGATTGGTCGAACACTTACAGGGCGTGTCCGAAACCAAATGTTCATTATCATATCTGAATCTCAGCTCTTGATACACAGTGATAAGAACAGTAACGATGGCGTGTGTTTTACCGTATCAATCTCATCAAAGTGGATTTGCTTTGTCAGCAGAAAACAGCGTATTCTCCACATGAAAAACACGAACCAAACTCTTCCAGTCTCAGATACAACTATAGTGCTTGTGGGCGGGGCAAAGTAGGTGTAATTTACGGACAGCCAATTAAAACCATAGGCTAGAATTATGCAAATTAGTTACAAACCCACATAGGTTCGTGCAGGAAGTAAGACTGGAATTACAGACGACTCATTTCAGGCAGTTCAGAATCGTTTCTTTCTTTTGGGACACAATAACTCCATTTATCTGCACTTTGACCTTTGAAACTTTGAAGAGCTTTAACATTCACAAACATCTCTGCATGAAAGGTAACAGTGTAGTAGGGGCATTAACTTATTGATGGATAAAGTCAAGTTCTTCATTGAATATTCTGTATCTCATTACAAATAATATGGATTGCGACTAACTCTTTACTAATTTATGTTTAAACTTTTTCTCTCAGGTCAGAGGTCATGAATCGCAGGCACACCACCCTGCGAGAGAAGGGCCGTCGCCAGGCCATTCGAGGCCCCGCTTACATGTTCAATGAACGTGGCTCCAGTCTCACGGTGGAGGAGGAGCGTTTCCTCGACGCTGCGGAGTACGGGAACATTCCTGTCGTCCGCAAGATGCTGGACGAGTCCAAAACACTCAACTTCAACTGCGTGGACTACATGGGTCAAAACGCGTTACAGCTGGCAGTCGGGAACGAGCACCTGGAGGTCACCGAGCTCCTCCTGAAGAAAGACGGAATGGCTCGGGTGGGCGACGCGCTTCTTTTAGCGATCAGCAAAGGCTACGTGCGAATCGTGGAAGCCATTTTGGCTCATCCTGCGTTCGCGGGCGGTTTGAGACTGACTTTGAGCCCGCTGGAGCAGGAGCTGAGGGACGACGACTTCTACGCCTACGACGAGGACGGGACGCGTTTTTCGCACGACGTGACGCCGGTGATTCTGGCCGCTCACTGTCAGGAGTACGAGATCGTACACATCCTGCTAATGAAAGGAGCCAGGATCGAGCGACCGCACGACTACTTCTGCAAGTGCTACGAGTGCACGGAGAAACAGAGACGCGACTCTTTCAGTCACTCGAGGTCGCGCATGAACGCGTACAAAGGGCTCGCCAGCGCCGCCTACCTGTCGCTGTCCAGCGAAGATCCCGTACTGACGGCTCTGGAGCTCAGCAACGAACTCGCACGACTCGCCAACATAGAGACCGAGTTTAAGGTGAGAGATATGATATTACTAGAACCAGAACGAACAAAAATGGCTTATTTAGTCAATTCAAATCCAACTGTATATTCACAATACACATTGTTTCAAAGCAGCTTTACAGAAAATCACGATGTTTTAAAAAAAAAAAATTTATTGCAAAATCAATAGAGTCATACAAAACATTTGAATCTATAAAAAATAAAGATCACAATTCTGCATTTTGTATAAAAAAATCTATCATACATCTAATACATCAAGTCAGAGAGTCGGAAAAAATCTTTTAAGTCAGTGGAAAATAGTCTACCATTTGAAAATCACGATGTTAATGTTGATAATATCTTAACATCTTAATTTAGCAGATTAGAGCTGGACGACAATAAAGTTTACATTTGACGATCATGCGAGTAATCAAGCAGTTAGTATTTGCTATATATATCGTCCTATGCGAGTGTAATATATGTATGTGGAAAATATTGGACGTATACTGTATATCCCAACTTTATATAAAGAGCTAGGCAATAATATAGTTACATTCTGCAATGAGATTTGCTTTATAATAATATGTTTAATTTATACAGCGCCTTTCCCAAGCTCAAGGACGCTTCACAATAACAGTAAAGAACAAACAATCAGTTCATACATAAATGGACAATAGACGTTTGCCCAGTCCAAGAAATGAGCGATTGCAGTTGCATATCGCATTACATTTGGAATACAAACAGAAACAAAAACAGAAACAAAAAACTAAACTATTTACAGACAGCATAGAAGGTGGGCAGTGGAAGTAAAGGTCAGATGCAAAAGACTAATGGTACCTAAGGAAACATTATGACTGTAATACAGAGTAATGAAAAATGTTTAAGAAAAACATGTCATGACTGATAATACTGTTTAAACAAATGGGTTTTGAGTTTAGACTTAAAGGGATACTCCACTTTTTTTGGAAATAGGCTCATTTTACAACTCCCCCAGAGTTAAACAGTTGAGTTTTACCGTTTTCGAATCCATTCAGCCGAACTCCGGGGTCTGGCGGTACCACTTTTAGCATAGCTTAGCATAGATCATTGAATCGGACAGGACCATTAGCATCTCTCTCAAACAAATAATCAAGAAACTTTGCTGCCGTACCATGAGTCCTGCAGGCGTAATGATATGACGCAGCGCCTGAAAAGCAAAGTTTCTTGATTATTACGCAGGAATGAGAGTATAGTTCCTAGCCATATCAGCATGGGCGTAGATTACGCGGGGGACGCGGGGGACGTGTCCCCCCCACTTTTTATAAAATGTAAATTCGTCCCCCGCACTTTTTCATAGGGCAAGTGTGTCCACGACAAGCTGAGGTTTTCGCGGGTGTGTATAGCCTACATCGAGATTTAAAATCCAAAGAGTCAAGTCTATCTACATACGTGACTTTCACGTTTCCATGGTAATCAGTCACTCGTGCATCACGACCATGATCACGACACGCCCATGCTCGCACCCGCGCCCAATCCATTTTTTTTCATAGAGGTCGCAATGAGTTCAAAACGGCAAAAAACTCTTCAGTCTTCACTCGATCCTTTTTCACGAAAAAGTCAAGCGCTGTAAGTAAGTTGTCATGTGGTATCCGAATTGTGTTGCACAATGATGAATAACTCTGCCTATTTCTCTTGTTGAATAATTAACAAGTTTTGTTGTAAATTGAAAATATTCACTACCCGCACAAACGTGCGTTTATTTTCAATCTTTTTTTTATTCGTAATGTCTTTTATTTTCACAGATGTTATCAAAGCCCTTCAAATTAGAATAAACATGGTGATTGTTAGCCTAATGCTGGATTTGTATTTTCATGCATTAACAGCCTGCTTGAATCAGGCAGCGTTGTAACATGTGTACATGATGACAAACTTTAAGTTCTCTTGAAAAAGCTTTGAAGCTTGAAGTTTGAAGGTTTTCAATTGGAAAGTTTTAGTTTAGTAAGATAGATAGATAGATAGATAGATAGATAGATAGATAGATAATAAATAGTATTATATTAATAATAAATAGGGAATCACAGATAATGCAAGGATGATTCTGATTTAATTTAATTTAATGTTAAGTGGCGATTGATAGCCTATTACACTGACGGTAACAAAGTTTCAATTTGGAATGAAAGATGGAGCATAGGTTACATTTAATAAAATGAAGGAAAAAATGCCCTTTATAAAGGTAAAAAACGTATTCTGATAAGAGTGTTTTCCAACAGTGATGTAATAATTGTAGTTTGAATAATTGTAATGTGATGATCAGATACCATCATAGGTTTGGGCGGTTGGCGGGTGGATTATTTATTTTTAACAGCAGATTCGGGTGACTCAAAGTGCACCAGATTAATGAATTTATCTTTAAAATGTACAAATTTTCTTCCAGGGGGGCATGCCCCCCGACCCCCCTAGGGGTACCGAGCTCCACACACAAACACAGTAGGCTATATGATGGTCTATGAAAAATACAAATTTAATTATCTTATTATTAAAATGCATGGTCAGGATTTTACCACTTCCGCCTAGTTTTGAGCCAGGAAAAACCCTGCATGTGCAATATAAAGTAATGAACATCTTTCTTTCTTTCTGTTTTATTGCTTTAAAAATAAATAGCATATTAAGCCAATTAAGCAAAAACCTGTCAACAAAAGTCTGAAAAAAACTGGTATTACACTTGACATTCTGTCCCCCTCACTTTTGAAATGATGGCTACGCCCCTGCATATCAGCCTAGAAAATAGCAACTTACCATTTTCCGTCGGTCTTAGTACACGATGTAACTACAGAAGAGTCAAGTTTTAAATAGGAAAAATATCGAAACTCTTTTGTAATTTTTTTTAGAGAGATGCTAATGGTCCTGTCCGATTCAATGATCTATGCTAAGCTATGCTAAAAGTGGTACCGCCAGACCTAGAGTTCGGCTGAATGGATTCGAAAACTGTAAAACTCAACTGTTTAACTCTGGGGGAGTTGTAAAATGAGCCTATTTCCCAAAAAAGTGGAGTATCCCTTTAAATTCATGCAGCGTGGTTGTTGACCTAAGAGCCAGGGGAAGAGCGTTATCTTATTCTCACCAAGGCTGCATTTATTTGATCAAAAATACAGTGATTTAGGTTAAAAACATATAATGCATTAAATAGATCAAAGGTGACAATAAATACATTAATAATGTTCTAAAATATTTATATATTTCAAATAAACGCTGTTCTTTTGAACTTTCTATTCATCAAAGAATCCTGGAAAAAAAGTATTATGATTTCCATAAAAATGTAGAATGAATGTATTAAGCCCCACAACTGTTTTCAACATTGATAATAATAAGAAAGGTTGAAAATTAAACTTTGCATAAAAAATATTTTAAAAAGTATTCTAATAGAAAACTTATTTTAAATTGTAATCATATTTCTGTAGTTTTGATCAAGTAAATTCAGCCTTGGTAAGCATAAAAGCATAAAAACTTTTAACCAGTTGTGTATATCCAACTTAAAGGGGTGGTATAATGCCCTTTTCACAAGATGTAAAATATATCTATGATGTCCCCAGAGTGTGTGTGTGAAGTTTAAGCGCAAAATACCCCACAGATATCATATTTTTATATAGCAAGTTAAAGTTGTCACTTTTTGAGGGTTTGCAAAAACGCACCGTTTTGTGCCTGGCCCTTTAAATGCAAATGAGCTGCTGCAGAGGGCGGGGTTTCAAGAGCTCGTGTCTGTTAGCAGCTGCTGTTACCTCACGCAAATGACAGAAACTGTTCTGCCTTTAATGTTAAACGGAGTTAGATAAGGATGGAGAGACTCAAGAAGAAGTGACAGCATGTAGAATGCAACAGGACGTCTCTGAATGGTTAGTTGATGAATTTATGTCGCTGATGTGGAGTTAACTATCGTCAATTAGGATATTCTGTCATGATAAATCTATAAATTTCTCATATATGAACTGTTGTGAGATGCACACAGAGTGACTTTCTATTGCATGTGAAAAGATGGATGCTAAGTAAAGTTTGAGCTGACTCACAAATGTACTCTTAGGGCGTTTTTCCACTGGGTTCGTTTGCTGCGGTCCGAACCCGAGTGCGCTAGTTCCCGGCGCCTCCCGCAGCGTTGGTCTGGTTTCACACTCAATTAATTGTATCGAACCCAGGTGCGTTTGCAGTGATCTTACGTCATCGCAAACGCAATCAAACAATGATATCGACAGTGATACGCATGCGCGGGATACTATACTTCCTGAACAAGCGCGCACCCGAGTCCGTGTTGCTTGCACATTAACGCGAACCGCACCACGGTTCGGGAGCAACCGAGCTCAGACCACCTCCTCCAGCTAGTCTCGGGTTCGGTACTCTAGTGCGCACCCGGGTCCGATGACAGCGTTCACATTAACGATTTTTCATGCGAACCGTGCCCCGGTCCGCACTAAACTGCCAGTGTGAAAGCGCCCTTATACAACAACTTTTCCTCTTCTCAACATGGACTGCGTGTTCCCGGGGGCGGGGTTTATGTAAATTATAGGGTTAGTGATGTCACTAACCCGAGAGGAATGTCCTGTAGTCCCAACCAGCCGTTTGTTGTAGTCCTTTTCTTTAAAAGCAAATATCTCCCTTTGCTTTGAACTTTGAGCGTTGTAACTTTGCAGATGTTGTTTATGCTCAAACAGCAACATTACACACTAACTAAAGTTAGAAAAGTCAAATCACACTCAACCACCCCTTTAAGATTACACTTTATTTTAAGGTGTAATTTTTACAGTATAATTATATATTTCAGTACTGAGTAATATTAAGCAACAACATGTACTTCCTATAGGGTTATGGTTTGGTTGAGGGTTAGTTGCATGTAATTATGCATAATTTACTGTTATTGCTATGGTAAGTACATGTAACATTATGTAACAAGGACATATGTAACAACTTTATATAAAGAGTTGGGCGACAATATTGTTACATTTTGTAACAAAATAAAAAGAGGCAGTTGAGATTTGCTATATACTGTAGTATATATCGCTTTACGTGACCTACTGTATGCGGGTGCAGTTGGATTAAAAAAATATTTCAAACTTTATATAGCTGTGCAATTTAGCAATTGCTTTAACTTACATTTTTATAACCAATAACCAAAAGTAGAGTTTTTACTGTAATTGTGCATCAGACCTGCACTTGGTCAGGAGGAGTTTAGCACCAGAGGGTTTGGTTTGAGCAGTTTTCTGGAGATGTGTGGTGTGAATCACTCTTTCAGGTGATATACCACATCATCTCAGTGGCGTTGACTCTGGTTGTTTCTCTCCAGAAGGTTTTTTCATCTGTTGAAGTCGTTCAGTTGTTGATTTAGTCCGTTTTTTTTGGGTTGTTTTCCTGTTGCGTCACCGACTTCTGTTGAGCTTCAGTTGGCAGACAGATTGCCTTACGTTCCTTTAATTAATGTCCACTCTTATTACAATAATGTGCTGGCAAACTTAAATAAATTTTCCATTGAAGATAGCAAGATTTCCAGGACCTGAGGGAGAAAAGCGGCTCCAAACCATGCCGTACTTTACAGCTGGCTTGAGGTTTAGATGTTGATGTGGTCTGATTTGAGATCTTGTGTCGGAGGAATGGTTCACATCAGGCGTTGCTTCTGGTCAATAGCAAACTCAAATTTTGTGAGTGGTTTTTAATAAGGTATGGCAACTCTGACCAACATCTTTAATGCACCTCATTGACATTTGAATATCGGCTCAGTGTAAAACATGGTTTATATGGGAATATCAAGGTCATATTTGATCACAAATGAAAAAATAGGTGTGTAATAGATATAATGTATAATATTATGGCATGAGAATGTAATATATAGTGTGTGTGTGTGTGTGTGTGTGTGTGTGTGTGTGTGTGTGTGTTATAAAAAATTATATTATATTTTAGTATTATTTTGCAAATAAAAAATGTTTAAAAAAAGTCTTAAAAAAATCAAGGACATTACTGTAATACAAAACTAAACTTACTAAACTCAATACAAACAAATACTACTATTATAAATACTTAAATCATGTATAAGTTTAAATAATATAGCACTATTTTTATTAAAATAATGAAATATATGTAATACCTATGAAATATAAAAAAATATATATATTATATTTGGCACAATCCAAAAATAAACAAATAATGGGCTTTATTTTCTTTATGCAGAATCCTTTTTCTTCCTTTTTATGTTGAGTCAGAGTCGCATGTGATATTGGCAGGTTATTATGATTCTCACCCGTTTAGACTCAATGGAGCACACACGGTATACAGAGGTGTGTATGAAGTTGTTATTTGAGGTTTGGTAAGGAAAGATAAGAAAAACTCAATCAATATATATATAATGATAACAATTCAGAGGCATGTCTCATCTTCCCAAACTACATTAGAGCAGCAGTGGCACTGAATCTTCAGGCAATACAATCAACTCTCACTGTATGAGACCGATGAAGAACATTGTGTGCAGAAAGTGTGTGTGTGTGTGTGTGTGTGTCTGTGAGAAATGGAGCACGAAACAACCAAATAATGAACTCTGAGGTTGATATCTGGGCTGACGACTTTTACTTCTCACCTCTAGTGGATACGGACGTCCTGACCTGTAAGATGAAACTAGAACGAAGATGAGAAAGAAGCACAAGCTCTTTGTGTTGTGTTTAAAAAGGATCTTTGATGTTTTTTCCATGTTCATCTTTCTTTAGTGTGTAATGTTGCTGTTTGAGCGTGAAAAATCTCTGCAAAGCACAAAGTTCTTCTCTATATCAGTGTCAGTGTTTCTGAACTCCCTGAAACGCCTCCATTGTAGTCTTGAGTTTCTTCCGGGAACGAACACGTCACAGTATTCCTCATTTCAGGCCCGGGGTGGGTAATCGGGAGAATCGGGAGAATTCCCGGTGGGCCGCTTCACTTTTGGGCCGGTCGAGGATTTATTTATTTTTTTCACATTTGTCATGTTAGTTACATTAGGCTACACACGCAGTAGCGGTTTTAGGCACGGGGCATTTTTGGGGGGGCGGCACCGCCGGCACGAGCAGAAAAAACAAAAACAAATCTGCGCCGCGAAGCGGTTTTCTATTATCTATCATTTCACTGTGTGGGGAATTGCCAAATTTGCGCCCCCTGCTGCTGCAGGCGCCCCTGCTTGCTGAGAAGATGCCGTGCACAGAAGCTGTTTGTTTGAGAAGGGGAAAGGGGAGGGGGCGCGGAGGCGCGGGCGCGGATGACAGTTCACCTCTGGGTCTCTCCCAAATGGAACGGACAAGGGGGGGGGGGATCCATATAGTTATCGAAGATATCAGTCACACCTCGACTTTCTTCCAGATAACGCACATTTCATTCATAATATTATAAATGCGGGCCTCTATATTTCCTGCACATTTTTGTTTTTCTGAATGGCTAATAAAAATAGGTAATACAAAACGATTACTTGGTCACCACCACCAAGGTGAATTGGTTTAGTCTTGACTTCTGGTCGTGACTCGTGAGCGTGAGTGACAGTTGATCAGGGGATCTGTTGATTGTCGATGTCGAGGGCCAAATAAGAGATGGACAAGAAAGGTCAAAGCCATCAGGTGCCCAATTTAGAAACGAGCGAAAGATAAAGGTATGCAATGCAACTATGTTTACTCTATATGATTACGGTATCCATGTCATGAATGAAGGGGCAATATTAATTGGTGGGTATAACTCTTATTTGTTAGCCTTTTTGCTATGATTCTTGCTATGCTTAACAATAATTCGTTTTTAACTCAAACACGAGATCTAATTTCACCATAATATTGTTCTTTGCAACAAAACTGTTGCAAGTTCAGTTATTACACTGCAAAAATGCTTTTCTTACTTAGTATTTTTGTCTTGTTTCCAGTCCAAATATCAAACATTTCTTAAATAAAGATGCATAACGTTATTTTACTAAAGTAGTAAAATTACATAAGATATATTAAGTCTTGTTTTCTGGGGAAATAAATAAAAATGAAGTTTTTGCTTAAAACAAGCAAAACATTATCTGCCAATGGGGTAACAAAAATTATATTTGGGGGGGGGGCACTCGAAAGGGGTCTCGCCCAGGGTGTAATTCAATGTAGAACCGCCACTGTACACACGTTCCGCATTCTGACACCGCAGCGCACAGCCTCTGCATGGGTTGTACCATGTGAGGGAGTTCTCCCCTCCCCTCCTATAGAGTTGGTTGGGTCCATAGCCAGTCTTTTCCAAAACGTTTTCTCAGGTAGGCTACCGCGGCACCGCCAGCGCCTACCGATAGCTGGGCCGGCGCTACCGCAACGGTACGCGTCAGGGAGGATGGATGGGAGGAAGAGGCCAGGAGGTATGGAAGCTTGTTTCCACCACAGAATAACACATTTTAAAAGATAATAGCGACTTTTTATCTCACAATTGCGAGTTTACATCTCGCAATTCTGTCATTATTTCTCAGAATTGCGAGATATAAAGTCAGAATTGCGTGAAATAAAGTCGCAATTGCGTGTTATAAAGTCAGAATTGTGAGATATAAAGTCAGAATTGCGTGAAATAAAGTCGCAATTGCGTGAAATAAAGTCAGAATTGTGAGATATAAAGTTGCAATTGTGTGTTATAAAGTCAGAATTGCGAGATATAATGTCAGAATTGCGTGAAATAAAGTCGCAATTGCGTGAAATAAAGTCAGAATTGTGAGATATAAAGTCAGAATTGTGTAAAATAAAGTCAGAATTGCGAGATATAAAGTCAGAATTGCGTGAAATAAAGTCAGAATTGCGTGAAATAAAGTCGCAATTGCATGTTATAAAGTCAGAATTGCAAGATATAAAGTCAGAATTGTGTGAAATAAAGTCGCAATTGGTTCTTATAAAGTTTAAGTGAATTATTATTTAACCTTTACATTATTTGTTGAACCATGGCATTAATACAAACTACACAATAGTAAGAGCTGAACTGTTGCTTCATTTATCCAATTTGGAAAAAGTGCTAATATTTGGAATACCACCATGGAAAAAGTGGGCCGGTCTTGGGCCTGAAACTCCCGGGCTGAAAAGTGGCCCCACTCCGGCCCTGCCTCATTTAAATAATTAATACGCAGAATAAAGGGGCGGGGCCTGGTTGAGTTAGTTAGTAGTGTGTTAAACTGCCGGTTATGGTAAGGGGCGGGACATTTCCCAAACACGCTCGAAGCGCTCGACCAATCACAACACACTGTTGCAGCCGACCAATCAGAGCACAGTGTGCTTTTCAGAAGGAGGGGCTTCATAGAGACAGGAACTAAACAGAGCGTTACTGACAGACTGGGAAGAGACGAGCTGCAACAATGGAGAATATGAGGAAAATAATCAACTTTCAAGCAGGAAAACCTGTTCTAGTAGAGCTCAAAAATAACATTAAGACTTAATATGCCAATATGCCCTCTTTAAAGTACGACTTCTCAGCTCTACTAAATCAATGCAAGTCAAATTTTATGCACGCATGTTTAATGTGAACGTCCCCTTAGAAGGTATTGCTTATGTAGACGGCTCACTAGGGTTCGAAACAGAGATAATGGACTGGATGTGTGTGAGGATCAGGTGTAAGTGTGTGTTTGTCAGGGCTCAGATGGTGGCGTGTGTGTCCACTACACAACTGTAAATTAAAGTGTTCTTCACACATGAGTGTTTGTAATTAACTAAAGCTCGTCTCTCTGTGTGTGTGTGTGTGTGTGTGTGTGTGTGTGTGTGTGTGTGCACTTGAATTTTAATTTGCACATAGTGTTTGAGTAAAGCGTCCACACATTCACCAGAGCAGCATCTGTTACCCAGCACACACTCCTCACTAATGAGTGTGTGTGAGTCTGATCCATCCGATCCTCAGGGATCTGATCCGTCTGTGGCCTGGATCAATTCTCCTCCAGAGCCTTTACACACCGCATGTATTATGAGGCAGCTTAAAGATGTTTACTGTAGTTTTATCCAGCATCTGATTCAGTCTTGTAGTTTCAGTCTCAGATGGATAGAGTGTTCATGGACCATCTGATGCATACTGAATGCAAACATGGCTTTATATAAGGCCATTCGATGACGAAAAGCTGTTATCATCTTGAGTCTGCAGCGATGAAGGCAACTCAGACCGATAGTGGATTGGTTTGTCAAATCCAATCATTCTTTTGCTTCTTTCCACCTTGTAAAGAGGGTTGTTCTCTCTAACCGCATATAAACTCTGTCAGGTATTTGTGTGGTGATCAGACACCGATACGTCTCAGAACTAATTCCCACTGAAGTGCTTCACCTTTAAGAGCCATATGGGAAACACGGATAGTTTGATCTTCAGAAGTGCCATCTGTATTAGCAGCCGATGAAAACAAACCCAGGTTTTATCCTCCCAGAACAGGCTTCAGACAATCCAGCCAGGAACAAAAGCCCTGGCGTTGTTTCCAGCCGTCAGTGAACCGGGTCTCCCAGCGCTCCGCGTGTGTCACGATTACTGTCGCCAGCAACATCACATCTGCTTGCTGCTGAGATGAGACATATGCAGAGCTGAGGAAATCCTCCCGCTTGTCTCCGAGGATTAGCGGAGGAATATTACAGTTTTTCTCGATTGCTTAAACACTATAACCAGGCTTTTGAACATAAATTTCAAAACCATAATGCCATTTATCAAAAAGCACACCCATTTCACTAAACTATAAATACTATTCCCTGTTTTGACACATGAGTCAGATTTGTTGAACTGTCACTGCAAAACTCTACACACAAATCCCTCCGTTTCTCATTGCCTACACCATGTTGTCATTTAGAAAGCACTAGCATTCAATATTGTTCACTCAAGTCAGCACAGCTTCAGCTCAGTTGAAATTTTAGTTCAAAAGCCTGGTTATAGTGTTTAAGCAATCAAGAAAAACTGTAAAACTTTTAGATATTAATATTAGTTAAAATACTTTTTTTGGTATTAATTAGCCTTATATACTTTTTACTTAAGATATTTACTTTAGAATACAAAGGGTATTCTTTTGAAATTAGTGCAAACATTGAGTAGCTTCCCATTTGGACAACTTACCCCATTATAGTTACATTTATTCTGCTAAAACCCAGCCATAAATGCCCGCCCGTGTGTGTGTATGTATATATATATATATATATATACACATATACATACACACATACTGTATGCATACATTTGCTGTTAAATTACCTATAATACAGTTAAATATAGATATAATATGTTTTTTTGTTTTTTTTACTTTCTTACTTTAGATATTTAATTTCTACCTAGGTATTATTTTTTAAATCAGTGCAAATAATAAGCAGCTTCTCATAGTGACAACTTGCCCCATTATAGGTTCAATAAATTTTTTTCCCCCTTGCCATTAATTGTTCAAATGTTTTTAGTCAAGACTTTCAATGTCTCTATACAGAAATGTATTTTCCTAGATAAATGTAGTGCTGTGAAACGTTCACTAGGGTAAAAAGCGTGGCCTGGTTTTAATATTGAACATGATTGATCTTGTTTAACAGACATTATTAAACCTCAGTGTAATTCTGTATAGTCTGCTATTGCACATCACTGCGATTAATCATATTAATGTGAAGTAAATGTAACATTAAAGCTGTAATGGAAAAATCCATATTAGAAATACAGCTGAATATGAAACCATCTGTGCTGAATATTTATGATGGAAGGAAGAGGAGTTAAATTATCGTTGTGTGACTATTTACATTAACATGTATTCATAACTCTTTACTCCAACATGATCTACAAGTGAGAATATAAGCAATTTATCATAAATGATAATACAGCCTTTCTGTAAACCAGACTAACTAAAGCAGAAAAATAGAGGAAAATAAATGTATTTTAATAGAAAGTTACTTCATAGTTATGAATTAGATACGTGCAGTGATTATTAATGTCTCAAAAATTGCTATGAATAGTTGTGAATGTTGAATAATTGGAGTAGCGCTTAAAACATTTGCGATTAAAGCATTGTTTCCATCCCATGCGTTCAAGAGACCTAATTTTTCACTTCCTGGGAAATTGGTACAAAATATCTGTAATATAAATGTAAGTTGCTGCAATCTGTGATCTTTTTTCTCGTTCGGATGCCTAATGTGTGAGATGCATCTGGGAGGACCAAATCATTATGATGACAAGACGTCAGGCATTTCAGAACGATCAAACCAACATGTTCTGAGATGCTGTGATGCGATTGGTCCGCTGGTTAGTCCAGTTATCCAATCACAAAAGTCACATGAGTTTTTTTGTTGCGCATCAAGGGTAATTCTTCGGTAAATGTGTTTCTATATCGTAGTTTATGCACAAAAACTATCTGCCTCAATCAGGTTTAGTATAGTTAACTAAAACTGAAACTGAATCAAAAACAATAAAAAATGTGTTACTTAAAATAAAATAAACCTTAAGTGAAATAAAATAATAAAATAGTTGGCAAGCCAATATTTCTCATTAGCATTTAGTTTAACTTGATGAACTAAAATAGCTCAAACTAAAAATTAATAGAATCTATATAGACCCATTTAAAAAATAAATTAAATTAAAATGACAAAGAAATCATAAAAATAAAATGTATTCAAAATATTAACTAAAACTAGTATCTCAGTGATACTGAAATAACACTGGCCTCAAGTGAGCGCATACGTTTTTATGTGAATTTTTAGAATCAGAAATTCTGATCTCTGTGCATCTTGGCAATTGCATCCAGCGTTTTGTAAAAGCTCCTGCATGGATTGTTCTGTGTTGTTTGAGCTTCAAACTGTTTAAAATCATCCTTTAAGTCGTCGTTTAAATACTTTTCTAGGCGGATGAACCTGGTTATTTGTTACTGATGTCATTCCTTTTAGTCCATAAATGTCATTTGGATTTTAAGTAAACCATTTCTTTCTTATTTATTTGCATGCATCAAATGAAAGCTATCAGCTTCAATGGCTTTTAGTGTTTTGACCCATAGGCTTTACTGTCAGTGTATCACTGTAAACGAGTCGAGATGATTTTCTGTGGAAATCGACAACACAGATAATGTCATTAGAGCGTAACTGCTGCTGACCTGAAATATTCCTATAATGTGATCTGAAGACTTCAGACGAGAGAGTGTCAGTAATGATGATGTTGTGTGTGTGTGTGTGTGTGTGTGTGTGTGTGTGTGTGTGTGTGTGTGTGTGTGTGTGTGTGTGTGCGCTCGCTGGGTTGTGCACCTCGGGCAGGTCGGGCTCAGGGGATCGTTTTCATCATTCGACATTTTCATATCCATCATCATATGCTAAACCGAGAGAGCAACTATTATAAGAAAGAGCGGTCTAAAGAAATCACAGAAAGAAAAATGGTCTCAAACTACACTATCAAGAAGATTAATCATATTTTTTCCCCCACTTTTTAAGTATTTCATTTGATCCGTAAATATAAGTAAGATTATAGATGCAAGCAGCAATTACAGAGTGGAACAGTGACCTTGTAAAGTTTGTTTGATCATGGAACCTCCATTGGGGAATTGAGGAAAAGTAGTAGTAACTATTAAAAACTAAATTGAAGAACAAATTGTTGTGACGTCATTTCGAACAAAATCAGGCCAAAATGAAGTTCATTTGGTATTTGTTTTGGGAGTCTGAAACAGCTTGCCAAAGTGAACTTTACGGAAAATAATAAGATGTTAAAGGTGCAGTCATCATTAGAGAAGTTTTGTGGACAACGCATCCGTCGTATATTGTTAATAGCGAACTATCAAGCGCAGCTCACATATAATTCACTGCAATGCATTAGGACGAAACACACTCGTATTAAAGATACAATCAATGAAAACATCACATATAGTGTTGCTTCTCAATTAAATGTATCTTACAGTATTTGAAGGATTTTTTTATATTTTATCTGGGAAACTGTCAGGGTTCTGTTACCTCGGTCTAGTGTGTTTCTTGGTTTTGTGACAGAGCCCTGACACTCCTGTATTCTCCTGTCTTTGTCTGTGTGTCTTGTTGTGTTTCTGTGTTTCTCACTGACTGCGTGCATTCATGTTCTGTGTGAACACACGGCTTATGAGTGTCTCTCATTAGCTGCATGTTCGTGTCTTGTTCTGTGTAAGTGTAACGGAGGCCAGCTAGTAGTCGCTGTGCGGGTAAACCTCACTCCTCTGATCTCAATAGGCGCTCTAGCGACAGACGCTAGGGGCTGTAGTCTTTAGCCTCCTTGTTAGAGCGCCTGACTCTTACGCCAGAGACCTGGGTTCGAGGCCCGTACAGAGCGGGGGCAAGTAGGACCCGGGTGGAGGGGTTACATTGGTGCCGTGACCCGGATGAGAGTGAGGTTTAGGGGGGAAGTGGGGTGAGTAGGACCCGGCTGGAGGGGTTACATTGGTGCCGTGACCCGGATGGGAGTGAGGTTTAGGGGGGTAGCGGGGCGAGTAGGACCCAGGTGGAGGGTTACAGTGGTACCGTGACCTGGATGGGAGTGAGGTTTAGGGGGGTAGCGGGGCAAGTAGGACCCGGCTGGAGGGGTTACATTGGTGCCGTGACCCGGATGGGAGTGAGGTTTAGGGGGGTAGCGGGGCGAGTAGGACCCGGGTGGAGGGTTACAGTGGTACCGTGACCTGGATGGGAGTGAGGTTTAGGGGGGAAGTGGGGTGAGTAGGACCCGGCTGGAGGGGTTACATTGGTGCCGTGACCCGGATGGGAGTGAGGTTTAGGGGGGTAGCGGGGCGAGTAGGACCCAGGTGGAGGGTTACAGTGGTACCGTGACCTGGATGGGAGTGAGGTTTAGGGGGGTAGCGGGGAAAGTAGGACCCGGGTGGAGGGGTTACATTGGTGCCGTGACCCGGATGGGAGTGATGTTTAGGGGGGTAGCGGGGCGAGTAGGACCTGGGTGGAGGGGTTACAGTGGTATTGTGACCCGGATGGGAGTGAGGTTTAGGGGGGTAGCGGGTTGAGTAGGACCCGGCTGGAGGGGTTACATTGGTGCCGTGACCCGGATGGGAGTGAGGTTTAGGGGGGTAGCGGGGTGAGTAGGACCCGGCTGGAGGGGTTACATTGGTACCGTGACCTGGATGGGAGTGAGGTTTAGGGGGGTAGCGGGGCGAGTAGGACCGGGGTGGAGGGGTTACAGTGGTACCGTGACCTGGATGGGAGTGAGGTTTAGGAGGGTAAGTGTAACGGAGGCCAGCTAGTTGTCGTTGTGCGTGTAAACCTCACTCCTCTGATCTCAATAGGCGCTCTAGCAACAGACCCTAGAGGCTGCAGTCTTTAGCCTCCTTGTTAGAGCGCCTGACTCTCACGCCGTCGACCCAGGTAGAGGGGTTACATAAGCTCATGGCTAGCGATTGGTTATTGTTGGCCATGTGCTTGTGTGTAATTTCATGTTTGATGTGAGCACATGGCTTGTCTCGTTATGCTTCCCTATGCCATGTGCTCTCCTGTCTATTGTCTGACCCCTCCCATCTTGTTATCTGATTATTGGTTCAGTTTCCCCACCTGTCCTCCCTCATTACTTGGCTTGTTTGCTGTCCTATTTAGTCCCCTTGTGTTTGCTGTCCTGTGCCAGGTCGTTGTTTCACATCGTCGCATGCTGTTATTACCCTGGCTGTCTGATGATTCCTATAGTGTATGTTTCCCGCCTAGTCAAGTCTAGTCTGTAGTGTTTTCCCTCACGGGGTATAGTTTCTGTTTGTGTTTTGTTTTACTTTAATAAAGCCCATATTCCTCTGCATCCTTGAGTCCTCACTTCAACCCTACCTCAACCCGTGACAGGAGACAAGCCAAAAAAGGATGAAAGCTTGTGTCCGGAGTTGAAAAATGTCAAGATATAATATCAATTGAAATACAATACAATTGCAATACATCCGGGTCAAATACAATACAATACAAAACAATACAATTTTTTTTATTTTTTTTTTATTCCATGGCAGAGACAATCTTCCATATTCTACTGCTCTCTGTTTCCTGAGAAGAGCTCAATGTTCAATGTGTTCCTCATAACAAATTGCGCAAATTGAAATTGCGAATTGCGAAACACGTCAATTTCGCAAAAACACCAAAAAAGTGTTTACGCTCGCATGAGATGTTTTTTCAGGCAATTCGAAAAATATTTAGCAAAACTGCAATGGAAACAGTTTTTGCACATTTACAGGTCACCTGACGTAGATGATGCGGTGTGTTTGGACAGAATACGAGACAGTTCTTTATTAAATTCATAAAAGACAAAAGAATTACAGGAATAATGGATTCTAGACTACACACATCAGTATTAAATACAGTATATAGCCTAGCTAATGTATTGTTGCATTATTCAAGAAAACAGGAAAATTTAGTTCATTAATCTGGAGCTGGCTGTTACACTGGCTCTGCATTCATTTTTTATTGTTTCATTGCAAAGCAGCTTTATCTCAGATTATTGTTCCTTAAATGGTCTTGTGTGTAGAAGTGCTTTCTTGTATTGATTCAGCATCTGTGTACAGAGTGTCTCGCGAGCCGCTTTGTCAAGTTTAAAAGTGTTTACATGACTTACAGTCACATTATTGGGTGGCCGACTTTCACATTCACCTTTCACTGAAATTATTTGTCATTTTTATCCAGTTTTAAACTGAGTCATTGTGCATCTCTGTGTGTTACTTTGTGTTCTTTATGAATTGTTTCACAATTTTAAGTGAACGGACTTCGCACACTGTAACAAAACACTGTGTTTGGCTTTTTAAAGGTCTATTCATTTAAAACTTTGAATAAAAAGACTTTGTTAATGGATATATATTTAATCCATTTTTATCCAGAGTCCTTCTGCATTTCTGTTTGTTTTGTTACAGTGTGCTCTTTGACTTTGTAATGATTCATAAAGAACACAGTGAAGTGAGATGGGATGTAAAGTTGTCAACAAACCTGAATTACTTCACCGCTATGATGATAACGTGAACGTTTTACATCCTTTATCAATTTTGAAATATTCATATATGCATAGAATCATAATATAGTGCATTTGATGCTGATGCATTTTCCTGAAAGGGTTCAACACTCAGAACATCTGCCGGTCCAGAATGAGACGTGTGTGTGTGTGTGTGTGTGTGTGTGTGTGTGTGAGTGATCTGACTGCCAAATGTATTTGATGTATGCTAGCTTGGCTAATTTGAGCTATTTCGAGACAGAAGATATAACTGGCAGACGTCATTAGCATATTTCACATTGTATAAGAGTTTCAGTTATGGAATTTAATACATTAATTAGATTGGTTAAAACATGGTTTCAGTCACTCTAAAATTCACACTATAGTTACAGCTCTGACATTAAGCTTTGCATTGCATTATGAATTAATTTGTGTCATATCTCGGAAAGCATCATCACATTTATTTTCTAACACTTCTGCTCACCAAGACTGCATTTATTTGATCAGAAATACAGTAAAAACTGTAAAATTATGAAATATTATTACAATTTAAAATAGCTTTTTTCTTTCTGTGTGAATATATAGTAAAGTGTAATTTATTCAGTGATCAAAGCAGAATTTTCAGCATCATTACTCCAGTCTTCAGTGTCACATGATCCTTCAGAAATCATTCGAATATGATGATTTGATGCTCAAGAAATATTTATGATTATTGTAAGTGATGAAAACAGTTGTGCTGTTTAATATTTTTGTGGAAACCACGATTTATTTATTTTTTAGGATTCCTTGATGAATAGAAAGTTCAAAAGAACAGCATTTATTTGAAATAGATTTTTTTTTATAACATTATAAATGTCTTTACTGTCCCTTTTAATTCATTTAATGCATCCTTGATGGATAAAAGTATTAATTTCTTTCAACAAAACAGACTTTTGAATGGCAGTGTATAGTATTTGTGTCATCAAGTCAGCATGTTTGACAGATTATTCCACTGGCCGATCCGGGTCTTCTATATAACGGACTGTGGGTCGGAGTCAGACACACACGGATGAAGGGATTCTTCCCGGAGACGGACAGATTGCTGGTTATCTCTGAGATCAGTCTGAACGCCCACAGACCTGTGTGTGTCAGGAATCAAGCGCTCGCTGTTCCGGTGAAGGAACACGGACTGAAACACTGCAGTTGTTCTCCAGACTGAAGATGATTGTGTGAAAGTCTTCCAGTGTTCATCTGGATCTCTGTTCTCAGCAGATTGTCCATCAGTGGAATAATTAAAGAAAATTTAGTTTTTCTATATCTTGAAAATCAGTTATGGATGAATCTCACGAAGAACCAGTCAGCCCATAATTACTATAATGCAAAAAAAAAAAAAATCATAATTAAAAAAATTAAATCATGTTGTAATGAATATCAATCTTTTTACCGGACACATGTTTTTTAAACACATTTTTTTTTTTATGAGTGTTCTATAAAAGTAGTACAGCAAATAATATCGTGATATATAAATACTTTACTATTTAAATATATTTTTAATACAAATATTTATATATTTAATTATTAAATTATTCAATAGATTATTCAGTTTTATATTTAATTATTGGTATTATTGTATTTTTCTTTTCTTTTTTTTTTTGCTTTACAGGAATGAGAATTTTTTGTAGTTTTATTTGATTGAAAAAAAAAAACTGTTCTTGATTATTAGCTTTATTTAAAGTTTAAAAACCACATGCAAACTTTTTATTTTTCTTTATCATTATAAAAATACATGTTTATGTATTTAATGTATTTAAAATTGCAATACAAATTAAAAGTATTTTAATATTTATAATATTAAATAAATATAGTAAAATATTTTATTACATTTCTAAATTAATTAATTAATTAATTTACTTCACAGGAATGTCATTTTAATTTCATAATTTAAAATTTCCAATGCAGTCTGGTTAAGCTACTTTTACCCAACTAGAGAAAAAAAATACTTGTGAATCATTTGCTTTATTTGAAGTTGTTTTGTTTTTTTTAAGCAAATCTACTGGGTATTTCTTTTGATTTTTTTCTCATAGTAATTAATGGGCAACTGTGGAAACATCTCTCTCTCTCTCTCTCTCTCTCTCTCTCTCAGAACGACTACAGGAAGTTGTCTATGCAGTGTAAGGATTTTGTGGTGGGTGTTCTGGATCTTTGCCGGGACACAGAGGAAGTTGAGGCCATTCTGAACGGTGACGTGGACCAGAACCCCCCCACAGAACAGAGACCCTGTCTGAGCCGCATCAAACTCGCCATCAAATATGAGGTCAAAAAGGTGAGAACGCTCTCACTTAACCTACATTTACATTTACATTTATTCATTTAGCAGATGCTTTTATCCAAAACATTTATTAATCATTTTTGGTGGACCCACATTAACAAACTGTGATGAAGACGACAATCATTTTTATAAATTAATTATCAATAATTTTGAAAAATACTGGTAATTCTCATGCTCCTCGTGCTCATAGTTTTGGGTTAGAATCATAGACTGTAAAAAAAGATGGACGACGCCCCTTCGCTCTCTTCCATTGGTGAGAAGTGAAGCCGCCAGTGTCCCGATATGGCGCTGACATCTTGGGACTTGAGTCTGTGCAGTAGCGATCTCGGGACCAGACCTGCGCAGTAGCGATCTCGGGACCAGACCTGCGCAGTAGCGATCTCGGGACCAGACCTGCGCAGTAGTGAGCAGGAAGTAAAGCCGCGAAATCAACAAAGATATTGATCCTAGAACGTGTTATTCTTGGTGAAATCGTCATACTCAAGACGCTGCAAAAGACGAAGACACGAGTGCAGTGGTTAAAGACGTCCGTCTAGCGCATGTTCACACTGAAAACATTGTAAATGAAGTGCAGAAAGTGTTCTGTGTGAAAGAACAGTAGGTCTGGGAACAGAACAGAAGAGACGTGAGGTGAGGAGAGAGTTCAGGTTTGGATTGATCAAGCATCTGATTGGTTCTTCACCTCAGCTGAACTCTTGATTGTTCGACTGTGTCTCAGATGGAGAACTCGCTCTTCTCCGTGATAACGGCTCCAGAACTTCCTCACCTTCTGACTTCAGCACACACTCCACTGACTCCTCAACACTAGTCGCGTTTCCATTACCCTTCAAATTGCACAAATTGAAATTGCGAATTGAAAATACGCCCAATGGAAACACGTCAATTTTGCAAAAACTCCCCATTTATCCCCAATAACTTTTTATGCTTGCATGAGGAGGTTTTTCAGGCAATTCGAAAAAGAAATATGCCGCAAAACTGCAATGGAAACAGTTTTTGCGCATTTACAGGTCAGCTGACGTAGATGACGCGGTGTGTTTGGACAGAATACGAGACAGAATTCTTTATTAAATTCATAAAAGACAAAAGAATGACAGGAATAATGGATTCTAAACCTCAAATAAATGCCACAATCAAGACCTCAAAGCAGAACTGAGGGAGAAACACCCAGAAACTCCTCATATGTGCCGCTCACATGTATAATAAGGGTCGTTCCTTGACATTAATGCTTGGATAACACACATACATCTCCTTTGATTAATAATAATGGCCAGTGCAGTGGCTGGGATACAGTACATAAACCTACCAACGTCCGTTGCTGTGATTTTTGGAATGATTTTACTTATAGCGAGAGGAAAAAATTACGTTTTAGTCGCATTACATCGGTTAATGGAAACACCATCATTTCGCATTAGTTTTTTGTTGACATTTAGAAAAAAAATCGCAAAAATTTTGCCCAAATCTGTAATGGAAACGCGCCTTCAGACACGCAAACCGCCAGCTTTCTTATGAGAAAACCTCCATGAGAAGTTTGCACAGGCTGTTCAACATCGAGCATGCTTTGAGGTCATGCATGTGTGTTTCTGTAATTATCATGAGCTGTGAGTTGGACAGTTATACTTGCTTTGGCTTCATCCACTCTGATCTTATTGGACTAAATGTCAAGCAAACACACACACACCAGAGAGAGGAAATGAAGCCGAGACAGTGGGCTTGTGGAGACGCGCCCCAGCTTTAATTTCACAAGATTAGTTTCTGAAGAGACCTTTGCCAATGTCTCAGATGTTTCTCCTGAAATAGCCCAGTTATTGAATAAAATGAAATGATAGTTCGAGTTGTTTGATTCATTTTCTGTTGTGTATTAATATTCTGATATCTAATTTGCTCGTGCAATTAACCAGGAAAGTCAGTTATGGGGATATAAATTTCATGTGTCTCAATATGAAGTCAAACATTTCTCATCAAATGATCATTTTATACCTCGATACTCTTACTTTATATCAACTATTGTGTCTCTATTTATATATATTTATTAGGGCTGGGTAAAAAATATTGATTTCTCGATTTTAATCGATTCTCATTTTTACGAACCGATATCGATTCTTAAATCCCAAGAATCGATTAGTCATCCTGTTTTCAGTTGATGAATGAATGTAACATTGTTGCACGCATCCCATCCCATAAATCGCAATAATCTTTGTGCTTTGTTACTATTGATATGAAACAAAGTCTCAGATTTCAAATTACGTCAATTTTCTTACGAAATTCAAAAACATAAATAGCGTTTTGTCGCTGTGGCGTGAGATCGCTCTGGCTCAGCTCTAGAGAAGCACATGATCTTCTCTTCCGCATTAATAACACCAGTTACAGCGCGAAATAAACATGAATGAGCATCTGAAAGTGTGTTAAAAGATAGAGTACAACTTATCGAAGTCCGTATCATGTGACATGGAATCGCCCAATCAGTGTTTCAACCGTGGAAAGACGTCAGTAAAACGGCTTGTAAACAATGTCATGTAACGTCACATTTACCTCAGAAAAACCATATCCAGTGACCATACACTCGTTAGTCAGCTAGAACAATTAACTCTAGAGAGGAGCGTTTTGCTAAATATATGCACCATATTACATATTCATTATAATTTTTAATGTTCTTCAATATTTAATGCATGTTTGAATAAATCTAAGTTTTTATGACAGCCACCATATAAATGTTTACATTTCATATAACTTTATTATTATACAAATAAATAAAAGTGTAATTTAAGTTTTTATACAAATCAGTTAATTTTTACCTTCAATATAAAATTGTATAGTAGGCTATAGTAGGCTATAGTAGGCTAATGAAGCCTATAGGCTACAACTGACTCCCATAGTTTACAGCATTAGTTAAGAAATTAGAAATTTTCCATGTATTGTACCTGATATCCAAAATAATCAATATTGAATCGATTCGGAATCGAAATCGAATCGAATTGCAAGCTTGTGAATTGAAATCTAATCGAATTGTGAAATTTGTGTCAATACCCAGCCCTAATATTTATATAATAGGGCTGCACAATATATATCGAAAATGTATATATCGCGATATGCATATCGCAACGGCTTGCAATAACTGTGGTCATTAACAAAAGACAAAGAGAAAATCACTCACAACTCTTGGCTGAATAACTTTTGTAGCTTTAATATTTAGTATATATTTAATTCATACAGTGAAAACTAAGCAGTGTTTTATTTTTACATTTGATTATTCACTTTCTGTTGTTAAATAACCCTAATGTAGGATAGCCTGAACCCCTTGGTTTACACTGATGTTAAAATAACACTTCTTATGCCACAGTAAAACACTGATGTTCACTTTCAGAAGCTGTAGGGATGCTTTCTCGTCACAAAAAGAATGTGAAACACGTTGTAACCGACTCTCTATCTACTCCTAGTGAGACATGCTACAAGATAATTTTGAGGGAGGGACTCACAGACCAAACTTGTTTTATGAATATAAAGAGTGTAAACAGCTCAAAGATAAACCTCAACACACCAATAGAAATGCTTTCAGTTTATATCAGATGACCCATACGGGTATATTTACATAGACACCACCCAATATATAAGAACATAAACCCCAAAGATTCACACAAATGCAATAATGTCATTGTTGAGTAGCAATAGTAATAATAACTGATAACATTAGTTTTCCATTGTCCTGTGATCCATAGAGTACATTCAATGTTTCGTATCATAGAAGCAATTGTTCCATTTGCAGTAATGAAGAGGAATAGAATAATAGTCCCATGACCGAGGTGAAGCAGCAATTAGTAACAATCCACAATGACTCCAAATCCCAAATGAACGCAGTCAGGCTTTGAAGCCCCTGTCCATTAGGAACTCATGTTCCAGTTCGAATTTCAATCTTGAGCCTCCTCGACAAAAGGAATATAGATGATACTCAAAGAGTCCTTCTACAAACAAAACATACATACTAGCATTAACACGCTGGTTTCAAAACGAACAACATCCGTAAAACCCGACAAACTAAATACAGTTTACAGTAGAAAATAACCACAGTTGACATAAATCAGACAAAGAAAACACTTACTTGGTTAAGCTTGAAACAATAGTTTCTTAACCTGGACTCTAAACAGCATGGGTGAACTACGAGAGAAGAACCATGCTTCCCTTTCCACCCCATAACCTGACTTCTTCTCCCACATGGTTATATACAAAGGAGCATGACACATAGAGCCCCCTACTGCATAGTAGTGGTATTACAAAAAAAACAGTAACCAAACTTTGGGTGGTTACATATCTCCCTCCTCATTAGAAGAAATAACATACCCATGACAAAGCTTCAAGTGTTGCACGTGATATGTATCAATAATATCTGGAACAGATACCAGGGAGACTTGATAATTCACCGGACCCAACTTCTTTACAATTTTAGCGGGACCTTTCCACTTAGGAGATAGTTTTGCCATGAAACCGTCATCTGCTTTGGATAAGGGGTGCGTTCGTACCCACACTACGTCTCCGACCTGAAATTGTGTTGGTTTGTGACGTTGGTCGTAGTATCTTTTTTGCTTAGTCTGGGCTCGTTCCACATTCTCCTTCACCAAGCTGACTAGTTCCTTCTGCCGTTCCAGAATAGGGTAAACTGGACTGTTAGGATCAGGTAGCTGTTGTAGGGCTCTTTCCATCGGTCCTTTCAACTTCCGTCCTAAAGCTATTTCTGCTGGCGTAAACCCTGTACTTTCATGCCAGGCAGAATTAATGGCGAACCTGAATTCGCCCAACCACTTATCCCACTGTCGATGCTGATCCTCAACATAGGACGCAATCATTGTTTTTAAGTTTCTATTGACTCGCTCTGTCAAATTTGTTTGAGGATGGTAGGCAGTGGTTAATTTCTGAATTACCCCCCACTGTTTGCAGACAACGTCGATGAGATGGGAGGTAAACTGAGTACCTCTATCTGACACAAGGTAGGCTGGTATTCCCCATCGAGTAAAGATCTCATCTATTAAGACTTTGGCAATGTGAGATGCTCTGGCAGTTCTCAAAGGAAATAACTCTACCCACTTGGTGAAGTAGTCAACGACCACAAGAAGATACTCGTGTTGTTTATTGCTCTTCGGGAAAGGCCCCATAAGGTCCACTCCCAACATAAATCCAGGTTCAACTATAGGAGTACTTTGTAGCAGACCTGATGTCTTAGTCAAAGATGGTTTGTATTTTTGACAGGTTTGACATTCTTTACAGTACTTCCATACATCCGCCCTGATGCTAGGCCAGTACACAGTTTCAAGTAGCCTGAGTAGAGTTTTAAGCTTTCCCAAATGTCCACTCAGAGGGTTATCATGGGCATACTGCAGGAAGGATTGCCGTAGTGCCGAAGGTATGATCAATTGAAGTTTTTGCCCTTTTTTTCCATCGGGTACGCTTCGAAATAGAAACCCATTTTCCACAACATAATGAACCCTGGCCATGTCACAAACTTTCTCTGCTTTAGAGACTAATTCTTGAATCTCAACGTCGCTGTTTTGAGCTGTGGCAATTTGTGAGAGGTCAGCTGGTAGGTTGCATGGTGGTGAAATAGTTTTGTTTGCAGTAGCAATGAGTAACGTGTCCTGAAGAGTATTATGACTTCTTGATAACACGTCAGGTACAACATTGCACTGACCCTTCCGATACCTCACTGTGAAATGAAAACCTTGCAATCTTATGGTCCATCGTATGAGGCGTGATGAAGGTTTTGGATGTTGGAATGCCCATGTCAGAGCTGCATGATCTGTTACTACCTCAAACGTCTGTCCTTCCAGATACTGCCTCCATTTCTCCACGGCCCAAACTACTGCCAAACATTCCTTTTCTGGCACAGAATAAGCTTTCTCTGCTCCTCTCAACAACCGGGATGCATAGGCGATAACATGTTCTTCTCCCTCCAACTCTTGGGTAAGAACAGCTCCTAACCCAATATCGCTTGCATCGGTTTGCACTCTGAAAGGCCTACAGAAATCAGGGGTGATCAAAATTGGAGCTTGCACCAGATCTTGTTTTATGGAGTCAAATGCTTGCTGACATTGTTCAGTCCATTCCCATGTGGCATTTTTTTTTTTTAGAGCGTGCAATGGAGCTGCCTTTTCGGAAAACTGGGGTATGAAACGATGATACCAACCAGCTAAACCTAGGAACCTTTGAACATCTTTGATGGATTTTGGTATGGGAAACGATTCGACTGCTGAGACTTTGGATGGGTCAGTCTTTACTCCTTCTTGTGTCACAATGTGTCCCAGAAATGATAGTGATTTCTGGATAAAGTTGCATTTCTTGAGATTGAGGGTGAGACCAGCTTTATGGAGACATTTGAAGACTTGTTGGAGATGTTGGAGATGTTCTGAAATGTTTTTGGAGTAAACCACGATATCGTCGATGTATACCATACAGCACTTCCCTTTCACCTCACGTAATACCTGTTCCATCAGCCGTTGGAAGGATGCGGCTGCATTTTTCAGGCCGAAAGGTAAACAAAGAAATTCATATAGCCCATTAGATGTTACAAAGGCTGTTTTTTGAATACTTTCTGCATCCATTTCCAACTGCCAATATCCACTTTTCAAGTCTAGGGTGCTGAAAACTGTTGCTCCATGGAGAGATTCAAGGATGTCCTGAATTTGAGGCATGGGATAAGCATCCAGATGCGTCTTGCTGTTAAGACCTCGATAATCTACACAGAATCTAGAACTTCCATCCTTCTTTTGAACTATAACCACAGGTGATGCCCAAGGTGAAGTAGATGGTCGGATGATTCCTTTGTCCAATAGTTCTTGCACTTGAGATTCGATGAATTGCTGCTTTGGTAGTGAAACCTTGTAAGCACGTTTTCTTGTCGGAATCTCATCTACAGTTATGATACGGTGTTTTAAACAGTTGGTTCGACCAATCTGCCGAGTACACACAGTAGGCCATCTTAACATGAGATCCTCTACCTCTTTTTGTGTAGGAAGATCTGTGTCTGATGCTTGAGCTAAACTGTGAATCTGCTGACAGACTTCTTCATCACAATTAGATCCCGGTAGAGCGAGACAGAAATATGAAGAGGGTTGAACATCATGTTGTTGAAAAGGAAAAGTTTTTGTTTCGGAAATTGCAGGCATACAGTATTGGGCTTTGTGGAAATCCAATACCATTTTGGATTCTAACAGAAAGTCAATTCCCAGAATAACTGGTATTGTTAGATCAGCATCTTTCATGATAAACAACTTTACATCCACACCCTGTCCTTGAACTTCACATCTCCAACTGACCTTGCCTAAGGAGTTTTGTCTCAGTCCATTGGCCAACAAGAACGATTGACCTCCACTAGGTTGACACTCCTCAAGATGATTCAACCGTTTCCATAAAGATTCTTGGATTAGGGAAAAAGTGCTTCCTGTGTCAACAATGGCAATGATATAACTGTCTCTGAGAATTATGGGAAGGGTGATGTTCCTATAGGCATGAAGGTCTGGACTCTGGTCAAGTAGCACAAATCTGTTGCCAGCCTGTGGTAATTTCCGCTGAGGTTCTTGAACAGGTGCCATTTTCTTTTTCTGTTCCTCCCCATTGACCTGACTCCAATACCTTTTGGACTCATCAAAGTCTCGTTCAATTTGAGTCCCAATCCTGACCAATTCTCCCACGTCTTTAACAGCTCCTCGTAGCAAACTGGCCAGCCGTGGGTTGCAGTTTCTCAGGATTGCCTGAACCACTTCCTTCTCAGACATATCCTTTTTCCATCGCAAACACAACGCACGATACTGGAATGCAAAGTCTCTGAGGCTTTCCTTGACCCCTTGTTTCCTTTCTAGCAGTTTCCTAGCTGCTACATCCTTGTAGTCCTCACTTAAAAAGGAGTGCAAGAATCTCTCCTTAAACTGTTTCCAGTTGATCACATTTCTCCTCTCTGCCATCCACCAATCCTTTGCAGTTCCTTTTAATACAGCCGAGAGTGAGGCCAGGATTTCGTCATCACTGAGGGGTCGAACAACAAAGTATTCCTCACACCGCTCGATGAACAAAACTGGGTCATCATTAAGGGTATTGCTAAAACTGGGGAAATCAAGTTTTACAGGAGGGTTATATTGAACTAAAGATTGGTTGTTAATATGGCTGGGTTGTAGGTTATAAGTCATGTTACTAGACAGAGAATGGGGTTTACTAGACTGTAGATTAGTTTCTGGTATTTTTGGGGTAGATGAAGACATTCTCTGTGCTTGAAATTTTTGCTCCCATTGCCGATCTCTTCTTTTCAAACAATCTACCACTGATTGTCCCAAATCCTTAACTAACACTTCCAATTGAAGTTTAACCCTCTCACACTCCCGTTGAACATGATATGTCATCCTATCTTCCATCTTTTTACATTGTTTGTCAAAATTATCCCAAGAAACTTGATCACTCACCACCTGTTTGATGTCTGCCATATGACTTTCTAATGTCGCAATGCGTTCATTCAGGGATGTAATTGATGAATAAGGATTGTGGTCTTCCTCTTCATACATTTCTAATGGTGGTGGAGGAAGAAAAAGAGAGTCATCCTCAGGAACCCTACTCATAACTCTTTCATTTTCCTCATCGGAGTCGAGGTACAGATCGCTGAAGGTGTTTATTAACTCTTTCATCGGTTCTCTTCTGCCAATGAAAGATTCAGAGGTGAAATCTGCACTAGGTACAGCCTCCTCCCTATCCATGGCAGATGACGGTTGGATTGCTCTAAGTTACCAAAACCACTCTAATTAAAGATCCTGATGGCCTGAAGTCCCTGTTCGGGCGCCATTCTGTAACCGACTCTCTATCTACTCCTAGTGAGACATGCTACAAGATAATTTTGAGGGAGGGACTCACAGACCAAACTTGTTTTATGAATATAAAGAGTGTAAACAGCTCAAAGATAAACCTCAACACACCAATAGAAATGCTTTCAGTTTATATCAGACGACCCATACGGGTATATTTACATAGACACCACCCAATATATAAGAACATAAACCCCAAAGATTCACACAAATGCAATAATGTCATTGTTGAGTAGCAATAGTAATAATAACTGATAACATTAGTTTTCCATTGTCCTGTGATCCATAGAGTACATTCAATGTTTCGTATCATAGAAGCAATTGTTCCATTTGCAGTAATGAAGAGGAATAGAATAATAGTCCCATGACCGAGGTGAAGCAGCAATTAGTAACAATCCACAATGACTCCAAATCCCAAATGAACGCAGTCAGGCTTTGAAGCCCCTGTCCATTAGGAACTCATGTTCCAGTTCGAATTTCAATCTTGAGCCTCCTCGACAAAAGGAATATAGATGATACTCAAAGAGTCCTTCTACAAACAAAACATACATACTAGCATTAACACGCTGGTTTCAAAACGAACAACATCCGTAAAACCCGACAAACTAAATACAGTTTACAGTAGAAAATAACCACAGTTGACATAAATCAGACAAAGAAAACACTTACTTGGTTAAGCTTGAAACAATAGTTTCTTAACCTGGACTCTAAACAGCATGGGTGAACTACGAGAGAAGAACCATGCTTCCCTTTCCACCCCATAACCTGACTTCTTCTCCCACATGGTTATATACAAAGGAGCATGACACATAGAGCCCCCTACTGCATAGTAGTGGTATTACAAAAAAAACAGTAACCAAACTTTGGGTGGTTACAACGTATGTAGGTTATATCATTTAAAGTATATTTTAAAGATAATTTACACACTTTAAGCATTGTCGTATCGCATATCGCATTATTTAAAGGTATTGTGGAGGATTTTCCAGAATTTTTTTAAAAAACCGCCCTCTCCACACTCTACAGTACCTGCTCCCGAGAGGGAACGCCTATTAAACGTGTGCACGAGAGAGCATGCACGAGCCTAGTTCTCCTCGTGCACGCTCTGTTTACAAGTTGCTGTTGGCATGGCTCATACAAGCCTACTTTCCTTTACCTGTCGAGTAGAAACTTCGCGACTGAGGCATCAGTGGGAAGCCCAACCTGTGCTTTTAGCGCACGCCTGCGTGTGAAATATTCTCCCAAAAACACTCTAACTCAAAAACATTCATGCAAGACAAAATGTCAAATGCCCTTCCGTGTTTTATTTACTTATTATACTGATCGATTGAGTGAGGACTCAAGACATGATCTGCAATGGAGAAGTAGCTTGTTGCATTTGTGTAATAAATACTATGGTGAACACATTGGAATTATCAAAAATGAACACACAAGGTTTTAGAACATTTCAGCGTGATCCCTTTTACCATTTGGTTATAAGGCTACTTTAGACAAATTGAGATGTTTACCGTGTCTGCGCGGTGCGTGACTTGTGCTAGGGCTAGCATCGCTAATCATAGCTTACATTAACTTTTACTAGCAGTGATTTTAAATGGATTTCTCCAAATAGCATGCCAAACTTTACCTGTCGAGGAGAAACTTCGCGACTGAGGCATCAGTGGGAAGCCCAACCTGTGCTTTTAGCTCACGCCAGCATATGAAATATTCTCCCCAAAACACTCTGGTCTTGTTTCTTTCTTCAGAGGCCTTTCTCTTCTTGTCATACAATTCGTAGACACTTTTTCTCTTGCGACCCTCAGACATTTTGAAAAAACCCGGTGAGAACGGCGAGCTTCAATGAACTGCTGAAACCATAGCTCACCACACATACACCTGAAAGTGCGCATGCGCAGAAAGCGAAAACTACCTAGGGACGAGCACGTATGACGGCCTTACGTAAACATATCACCAGAATGATTGACAATTAGGAGGACCAATAGTCTTGATGATCCACCCGGAAAAAGAAAATCCTCCGCAATACCTTTAATGAGTTATCACATATCGCAGTTTTCTTTAATATCATGCAGCCCTATTATATACTAATAAAACTAATAAAAATGACAAAAATGTTCACAACAAATACAACCATGATGTATAAATACTAATCAAAAGTTAATCATTTATTGTGCTTTACAGGAATGAGAATTTTCAATGTGATTATTACAATTTTCCACTCATTCTGTTTTTATTGCATAAAGGTATTTTTTGTTGCTGTTGAGTCAGTGTACGATGTGCAGATCATGATCTGTCGTGTCATCCATCAGTGCTGTGGGTTTATAGGGATCACGACCTTGTTAACCAGAGACTGTGAGAGTAATTAGTCCTGTTGCCCTCAAACCCTCTCGAGGACAACTCTCATTACAGGACAGGTGACTGAATCTTAATCACTTTCAGATTGTGATTTAAATCTTAATAGTTTTAATGACTGAAGACCCGTGACAATGACGGACCCTTTAGTTATATAAAGCCTTCTAGGAACATTGACATCATCATATTTATGAGATTAGAGCACTTGAATGCCACAGTATAATAGTTACCAGTGAGCCTTGAGTCGAGGGCATTAATGAAAGAATCCCGTATTGATTATAATACGTTATAATTGTGAATGTTGACAATACAATTTAATCTGTGTGCATTGTGTGCACTGTTGATTATGATGAGCACTAAAGCTCGCTTGTTCATTAGTTTACAGATGACAGGTTGCACTTTGTTGGGAAGTGAAAATACATCATAAATCTGGAATACAACATATCCATATTACTGAGAACAATATCACGTTTCATTAAGGCTTCCACATGTATACGCAGGATGAATCGACGGCAGAAAAATTACCTGAGAATCAATTCATCAAAAAACTCTTTACCCATTATAAAATAATTATGCACGTGAAACCCATTCACATTTAACTTTTAAAAATTATGCAGATCAAATCATTTCAAGTTCAGCTTTTAAACAATTATGCAGATTAAAATATAAATTATGCATAAATACAAATTGGTGCCTTTTGTAGATGGAAACTAAACATGTAGTTTATTCAGACGAGTGTGAGACAAATTTCAATTAAAGCAATCAGAAGGGATGGTTGCTATGGCAACCAGGTACACGATTCAGGTCACACACACACACACACACACACACACACACACACACACACACACACACACACACACACACACACAAACACACACACACACGTACCGTACCGTACCGATTAGGGCACGTACCGATTAGGGCATGAAAAGTTCAGCAGATTATTTGCGCTAAATGAATGGTTAATGTCATGGTGCAATGAGCAGAAACTGCTCTTTGTAAATAATTGGAATCTGTTTTGGGAGCGTCCTAGGCTTTTCCGTGCTGATGGCTTACACCCAAGCAGATTCGGAGCGGATCTTCTGTCGGATAACATCTCCAAAATGTTAAATACCCTTTGACTAGTAACCAAAAGTCCAAATCATAGTCTCTGCTGCACCAATTTAACTGATATAAATTCTAGTGTAGAACATTGCATAGAAACCGTGTCTATTCCTCGTTTAGTGAGATCAAATAATAAATCTACTGCAGGATCTAGGAAAAATCTAATTGTTATTAAAACAGAAAATGTTGCTATTAGTAAACAAAAATTATTTCTTGCAACCATTTATAGAGATATTCTCAATGTTACCCAGAAAACGGGTTATAAGTTTATTTCATTTGAAGTACTTGTACTAAATGTTACGCTCTTAGATGTTAGAAAAACATCCCTATTATCTCTAGCCTTGGCTACCGTATATAGACCGCCAGGGCCTTACGCTGATTTCCTAAAAGAGTTTGCAGATTTTCTCTCAGACCTATTAGTCAATGTCGATAAAGCATTAATTGTTGGAGATTTTAACATACACGTAGATAATCCAAATGATGCGTTAGGAGCTGCGTTTACAGATTTATTAAATTCATTTGGGGTCAAGCAAAACGTCACCGGACCAACACATCGTCTTAATCATACACTCGATTTAATTATATCACATGGAACCGATCCAACCGATATAGATATCATTCCACAAAGTGATGAAGTCACAGATCACTACATGGTAACTTGCATATTACGTACTGCTGTAATATGTCATGCGGCGTCGCGTTATCAACCAGGCAGAACAATCCTCCCATCCACCATAGATAATTTCTCAAATTGCTTATCTAATCTGTCTCAGCTGCTGCCTGAACCCAAACAAACAGATGAACTAGAAGAACTAACTAGCACTATGAGCACCATTCTCTCTAGAACATTGGATGTGGTTGCACCTATTAAATTAAAAAAGGTCAGAGAGAAAAATAAAGCACCATGGTATAACAATACTACGCATGTTTTAAAGAGAGAAACCCGTATTTTAGAGCAGTGGTTCCCAACCTTTTTTTGTCTGAGACCCCCTTTTTCCCAAGAAAATATTTTAGGGCCCCCCTTCACATTTAATTATATTATCGCTCTTGTAAGCTTGCAGCAAGGATGACAAAATATGTTGTTTTCAAACAACGGTATGTTTACTATAAACAGATATGTTTATGCACAAATAATAGCCTATAATATGGAAAATACAATAACAAAAACATTAGTAGGCCCTTTGTAATTTAAAAATGTAAGCCTAGGAGTAGCCTATAAATTTGCCCTATTTTAAATGCAATAACAAAAATATCAGTATTCACACTTGTGTGTAGGTAAAAAAGAATGAATATAGGCTATTATACTAAAGACTTCTGTCTGGGGCCTCAATACTTGCATGTTATTTGTGAGGCTTTATCAATGTGAGGCTTTATTTTTTAGGCTTTTGGCGCTATAGCGAGCGATAACAAACATGCGTTTATTAACAGAATAATGCGTCTTTCGGAAGAACATTGTAGCCGGAACTACTTCTCTCTCTGTGTGCGTCTATGACGAGTCACGCAGGTACTGGGCTACTCCGCAGCGGCAGCGATCCAGGGTAAAATAGTCCCAATGTAATCACTTATTATAGGTGTACCATAGTGATTCAGGATAAGTAAAAAAAACGGGTTGGAAAATGGATTCATGATGAACTCGCTCATTATATAAATTTTGAACAGAAAAAAGTTAAGGACTTTTATTTAATACAAATTGCTCAAAACTTTTCAAAATATGACGCGACCCCCCACAGAGCTCGCTGAGGCCCCCTTGTGGGCCGCGACCCCCCTGTTGGGAACCAATGTTTTAGAGCGTAAATGGAAACAAATTTAGAGGTCTTTAGAATCGCGTGGAAAGACAGTATGTCACGTTATAAAAAGGCCCTAAAAGCGGCCAGGGCTGAGCACCTCCGCAAACTAATAGAAAACAACCAAAACAATCCAAGATTTTTATTTAACACCGTGGCTAGACTAACAAATAAACAGACGTCACCCGAACAAAATATCCCGTTACAGTTCAGTAGTAATGATTTCATGAACTTCTTCACTGAGAAAATAGAAAGCATCAGAACCACAATTGTAAACGTTCAATCTTCAATTGCGCCTTTTAATTCAGCTTCAATTATTACATTTACATTTACATTTACATTTAGTCGTTTAGCAGACGCCTTTCTCCAAAGCGACTTACAAATTAGGACAAAATTCAGCGAGTCATCATAAAGAGGCAAAAGCAACAACAACGCAAGAAGTGCTCAAAGTACGAAGTTCAGGTATTATTCAGAGTAGCATAAGCCTGATAAGTGATGTTACAAAGGGAAAGGAAAACTTTTTTTTCTTTTTTTTTTTTTTCTATAAGGTTAAGTGCTCACGGAAGAGATTGGTTTTCAGCTGTCTTTTGAATGTTGTCAGGGATTCTGCATTCCGGATGAGGGTGGGGAGAGCGTTCCACCAGCACGGAACTGTGAATGAGAATGTTCTGGAAAGTGATTTTGTGGCTTTCTGTGATGGAACCACGAGACGTCGCTCGTTGACCGATCGTAGGTGTCTGGTAGGGATGTAGACTCGTAGGAGTGAGTGAAAGTAGGAGGGAGCTGAGCCTGTGATAGTTCTGTAAGCAAGCGTCAGTGCCTTGAACTTGATGCGAGCAGCGAGAGGTAGCCAGTGCAGAGAGATGAACAGAGGAGTGACGTGGGCCCTCTTGGGCTCGTTGAAGACAAGACGAGCTGCAGCATTCTGGATCATCTGTAGGGTTTTGGTTGCACATGCTGGAAGTCCAGCCAGAAGAGCATTGCAGTAGTCAAGCCTAGAGATGACCAGGGCCTGGACGATGAGTTGTGTTGCATGCTCAGTTAGGAAAGGCCTGATTTTCCTGATGTTGTGCAGTGCAAACCTGCATGATCGAGCTGTCTTTGAAATGTGATCTGTGAAGGTCAGATGGTCATCAAACGTTACTCCAAGATTTCTGACCGATCTTGATGGGGTGATTAATGATGACTCTAGCTGGATGGTGAAGTCGTGCTGTAGAGACGGATTGGCAGGGAGGACGAGAAGCTCAGTCTTTGCCAGGTTGAGCTGCAGGTGATGTTCCTTCATCCATGTGGAGATGTCCGCCAGACAGCTTGAGACCCGTGCAGCTACTGTGGGATCATCTGGTTGAAAGGAGAGGAAGAGCTGCGTGTCATCAGCATAGCAGTGGTAGGAAAAACCGTGTGCCTGTATGATGTGTCCCAGTGATGTGGTGTAGATGGAGAAGAGGAGGGGACCAAGAACTGAACCCTGGGGAACCCCTGTGGTCAGCTGATGTGCTCTGGATACCTCACCTCTCCATGCGACCTTGAAGGACCTACCTGTGAGATATGACTCAAACCAGTGGAGTGAAGTTCCTGTGATGCCCAGTGATGAGAGGGTGGACATAAGGATCTGATGATTCACCGTGTCGAAGGCAGCAGACAGATCCAGGAGAATGAGGACTGAAGATTTGGAAGCAGCTTTTGCGATCCGTAGGGCTTCTGTGACTGACAGTAATGCAGTCTCAGTTGAATGTCCTTTCTTGAAGCCAGATTGGTTGACATCCAGCTGGTTGTTTAGAGACAAGAAGGATGTTAGTTGGTTGAAGACAGCTCTTTCAAGTGTCTTCGCAATGAATGGTAGGAGAGAGATAGGTCTGTAATTGTCTACAAATGATGTGTTTAGCGTTGGTTTTTTGAGCAGTGGAGTAACCCGAGCCTGCTTGAATGCTGTAGGGAAGGTGCCAGTATGGAGGGATGAGTTGATGATGTGTGTGAGTGATGGTAGAAGTGTGGGAGAGATGGCTTGTAGAAGGTTTGAGGGGATGGGGTCAAGCGGGCAGGTGGTAGGGTGACTGGAGAGGAGAAGTGTAGATACTTCTTCCTCGGTTAGCGAAGAAAAGGAGGACAGAGGGATATTGGCTGTGGAAGGGGTCGGTCTGGGTTCCTGTGTGTGTGGAGCTGAGAATTGACTGCTGATAGCTGTTGTTTTCTTGGTGAAGAAGTGCGCAAAATCGTCAGCAGTTAAGGAGGAGGCGGGTGGTGGTGGAGGTGGACAGAGGAGAGAGTTGAATGTCTTGAAGAGTAGTCGTGTGTTGGAGGAGCTGTTGATCTTGTTGTGGAAGTATGAAGATTTTGCAGCATGAACATCAACAGAAAAGGAGGAGAGGAGAAATTGATACATACTCAGGTCAGATGCGTCTTTTGATTTGTGCCATTTCCTCTCCGCTGCCCTGAGTTCGGTCCGGTGTTCCCGAAGAACCTCAGATAACCAGGGGTTAGAGGGAGTAGCGCGTGCTGGCCTGGAGGAGAGGGGGCAGATAATGTCTAGAGAAGAGATTAGAGTGGAGCATAAGGTGTCCGTTGTGGTATTCACATCCAGAGATGAGAATTGTGAGGGTGGGGGAAGAGAGGATGACACGGCAGAGGAAAGATGGGAGGGGGAAAGTGAGCGCAGGTTTCGTCTGAAAGTGACTGGTGGTGGGGGTGGTGGTGCAGGGGTAGAGAGTTGTAGACTGAAAGTAATGAGGAAATGATCTGAAACGTGGAGAGGTCTCACCAGGATGTTTTCTGTGGTGCAGTTGCGTGTGTAAACCAGGTCCAGTTGGTTGCCTGATTTGTGAGTACCTGTGGTGATGAGTCGTTTGAGATCGAAAGAGGCTAGGAGTGAGGTGAAGTCTGTTGCATGTGGCTTTTCGAGATGAATGTTGAAGTCACCGAAGACTAGAAGTGGGGTGCCGTCCTCAGGGAAAGTGGACAGCAGCACATCCAGCTCATCTACAAAGTTAGCCAGCTGACCTGGGGGGCGATAAATGACTACAATATGGATTTTAATGGGAGTTGTAAGTGTAATAGCATGATATTCAAATGAGTTGTTGTTGTTGCATAGAGAAGAGAGCGTGGAGTATTTGCAATTGTTAGAAACGAGAAGCCCTGTACCCCCACCTCTCCCAGACTGGCGAGGGGAGTGGGAGAAGGAGAAATTGCTAGAGAGAGCAGCAGGGGTTGCTGAGTCTTCTGGACGAATCCAGGTCTCAGTCAGCCCCAAGATACTAAGAGTAGAATGAGATGCAAAGGCTGGAATGAAGTCAGCTTTATTGACTGCTGACTGACAATTCCATAGACCCACGGAAAGAGAGAGAGGAGTGTGTGAGGATGTGAGGATGGGACGCAGATTGGCAGTATTGCGCTGTCTATTGCGCGTGATGAAAGGACGTTGCCGAGAGATAACAGGAACTTATCACCCCGCAAGAACAATTACAGTGCTTTACAACTATAGAACAAAAAGAGTTAAATAAACTTATCACTTCATCTAAAACAACAACATGTTTATTAGATCCTATACCAACTAAACTACTGAAAGAAGTGTTACCTGTAGTGGAAGAGCCTCTCCTCAATATTATTAACTCGTCTTTATCTCTAGGTCATGTTCCAAGAACATTTAAACTGGCAGTTATAAAACCTCTCATTAAGAAACCACAATTAGATCATAATAATCTAGCAAATTATAGACCCATTTCAAATCTTCCATTTATGTCTAAAATATTAGAAAAAGTGGTGTCCGCTCAACTGGGCTCTTTCTTGCAACAAAATGATATCTATGAAAAGTTTCAGTCTGGATTCAGACCGCATCATAGCACTGAAACTGCGCTTGTTAAAATCACAAATGATTTACTTTTAGCTTCTGACCAAGGCTGTATCTCAATACTAGTTTTACTTGATCTTAGTGCTGCGTTCGATACTATATGTGGCCGTTCAAACGTTATGTCAGGAAATAAGACACAGCCATAACATCTAAAGAAAACGGGTTCTTTTATTCCTGACTGAGCCTCAATTGAGACACAGCGTTAATGTATATTTTTGTTCAGGAGAAAAGCAGTTTTAGAAAAAAACATTCCAATTAATAAGTGAAATTGGCATAACAAAATAAACTGTCCAACTGACTCCAATGAGTGCAGAAAACAAAGTAATAAGAGTCTTACAAAACAAAACAAATAAAAAGGTGGTTTTCACATTGATAATCTCAGAAACAAATAAAATGAGTGCCAAAAACAACGGTAGTGGCCTCAATATGCCTAAAGAAATAAATAAAACACAGCATACATGAGAAATATGCCCATTTCACCACATGAATACATTACAATTCACAGTTGAACCCCTTTTGTTCAAATCAATCAGTAATTAGACTCAATGAAATAGTATACACTTGAAACAGGGTACAAATATTCTTCCTAACTTTTACATAAACACTTTAGAAGAATAAAATGATCAAAACTCACTCTTATTGAGACTTTGAAGCACACAGAAAAAGCTCACGTGGTAGCTGGTGCACGTGCAATATCACGTGTGGCTGTTCTCCCCTCTAACACGGCATAAAGAACAATAATTACTCAATGTTACATTAATATATGAAATAAACAGTGTTATTTAACCTTTCAACAACTTATTATAACATATTACAGATTAACTCACGCTCAATCTTCCCCAATGTCTCTGAATTTCCTTTCCCCACAGAAGATCTCTCACGTGCAGGAACACCACACTGGTATGAGCAGCGAAATCAACCATACACTCGACACTATCACACGACTGTTATCACCACAGATTCACAAGTCAATATCAAACTGGAAATGTCCTCTCTTTAACAGTTTAATCAACTATTGCTCCCTCTGTGTGACTCTGTCTCAAACTGCGCTCTCTTTCAGTCTGACGCACTCTCTCTCATCTGCGCATGCACACACTTTTAAAGGGGATAGCGCGCGCGGCTGAGTCAAAGCAAACATAAGGGCAAATCACCAGGGAAATGAATCAAATATCAGGCTATTGATTGAGTGTAAACTATGGAGTGCCGCAGGGATCTGTATTAGGCCCTCTGTTATTCTCAATATATATGATGCCACTTGGAAATATTATAAGGAAACATGGAATTAGTTTCCATTGTTATGCTGATGACACTCAAATATATATTTCATCACGGCCGGATGAAACCGCTAAATTTTCTAAATTGACAGAGTGTGTTAAAGATATAAAAGATTGGATGACGCGTAATTTTCTTTTATTAAATCCAGACAAGACAGAGGTAATACTTATCGGTTCAAAAAACCGCCCACAAAACCTCGCACAATACAACTTTAACATCATAGGATGTCCTGTTACTTTATCCTCTACAGTAAAGGACCTGGGTGTTATACTCGATTGCAACCTGTCTTTTGAAAATCATATTTCATATGTTACAAAAACAGCCTTTTTCCACCTTAGAAACATTGCTAAGCTACGTAATATGCTATCAGTTCTCTTACGAGAGGTTCTCTCGTATTGCGTAAGTAGCTTACGCATCGGGAAAGTCTTCTTTCTTCGAGATCTGAAGCCAAAAATTATCCTTAATTTTGTATTTATTGTCAACGCAGTGCGGCAGCTAGCAAACCATAGCAGGCTGAACAAGCGTGCTCATTGGTTGCCTGGCGGCAACTGCTTAAGCCTATCAGTGAGCCCTGCGTAACTTCACATCCAATGAGGGCGCTTCGCGCCCTCCACACCCCTCTAACCGTCAAGATGGGTGTGGCCAGTGTGTATATAAGCAAGGCTCACAGGCTGAGAATCTGATTTTCTTGTCTTCAGCGAAGCTCTTCGCATCGCTGGATCTTGAGAGCCGCCGCCGTTGAAACCAGCGACCAGCAAGCTTAGGACAGCGCCTGAGGAAGCCGGCCGCCTTCGCCGCCTTCAGCCATCCGTGCCTGCTACGCTATCCGGCGACATATCCTTTTTCATTGCTGTGTGTGTTCGCCCCGCGACACACACTCTCTCTCATTTCTAAAAGAGCACGAGGCGTTTTTCTAAAAATGCCTCGTTTTTCTTGCGGTTCATGCCGCGCGCCGCTCAGCAACGGAGACCGCCATCTCATTTGCGCTCTCTGCCTGGGCCGTGATCACGCTGCTGCCGCACTCTCTTCGGGCGGCTGCCCTGAGTGCGAGGAACTATCAATGTCGACCCTGCGGGCTCGGCTTGAAGTTTTTGACAATGCTGTCACTCCGCTTGTCCCTGTCGGGCCGCGCAAGAAGAAGCGCCGCTCGCAGCGACCACCGGAGAATGAGGAAGCGCCCAGAAGCTCGCCGGAGCCCCTCCCTCGAGCTTCTCTTTCGCCCTCTCCGCCCCCCCTCTCGGCCGCTCAACCGCCGGCTCTCGCCCGCGCCGCCGCCGCTTCTGGGGACGAGGCGGATGTGTTCGAGGAACATGCCGCTGACAGCTGTTCCATCCTGGCCTCGGACAGCGAGGAATGGTCCACCGCCTCCTCTTCAGTCCAGGAGTCCGGCCGCACTCGAGTGGGCGAGGACGCGGAGCTCTTACGCCTCCTCACCCGGGCTGTCGATCAGCTGGGCCTCGAGTGGGCTCCCCCTAGTGAGCCAGCGCCGAACAGGCTCGACGGCTGCTTTCTGCATCGCCGCCGCCGATCGCCAGTGTCCAGGACCGCACCCTTCCTGCCCGAGCTCCACAGCGAGCTCTCTAAATCGTGGAACGCACCTTTCTCCGCGAGGGTTTCTTCACACGCCTCATCGACGCTCTCACAGGTTGACGGCGCCGTTGAGAAGGGGTATAATGCCATTCCCCCCGTGGAAGAGGCGGTCGCAGCGCACCTTTGCCCGCCCTCTGGCTGGCGCTCAAAGGCTGCCCTCCCGTCTAAGGCCTGCAGAACCACATCAGCTCTCGTCGGCCGCGCTTTCTCCGCCGCCGGACAGGCTGCCTCTGCCCTTCACTCTATGGCCGTGCTGCAGATCCTTCAAGCGAATCTCCTCCGCGACTTGGACGAGAAGAGCAGGGATTCTGCGTTGGTAACGGATTTGAGGAGCGCGACGGACCTTTCCCTTCGCGCCACGAAATCCGCTGCACAGGCCCTGGGACGGTGCATGTCCTCTCTGACGGTCACAGAGAGGCATCTCTGGCTGACGCTCGCCGACATGAGGGAGTCAGAGCGCGCGGTGTTTCTCAACGCCCCCCTCTCCCCCACCGGCCTTTTCGGCCCAGCGGTTAACGGGATCGTAGACCGCTTCTCGGAGGTTCAGAAAACCACTCAGGCAATGAACCTTTTTCTGCCTCGACGCTCTAGCTCTGCCGCACGCCGCCCTCGCGATCAGCCTGCGCGAAGCTCCAACCAGCGTCCAGCTCAACCTCCTTCTTCGCAGCGACGACAGGGCGGCCGCCCTCGTTCGCGCTCGAACAGCCGCTCGAACAGCCGAAACAGACCGCCTCCTCCCCGGGGACCCCGGCAGAGGATCGCGGTGAAACCCGAGCCCGCAAAGTCTTCCTAGCCAGAGGGAAGAAAAGACGGATGTGTCCCGCTGCGGCCGGACCGCCGTTGAAACATTATATCCTGTCAGTCCCCGTGGCCACGGCTACTGCAGATGTTCATCCCGCAGCCAACGAGCCGGTAAAATTACCCTCTCGCCTGCACTCAACCGCCGTTTTCACGGCGAACCAGAGAAATCTCAAAAAGTGCATAATGTCTGGTTACACGGCTCGCGCCGCATATGTTTCAGATGCAGTAAATGTGCCCACTTTTCTGTGTTCACCTCTGCACCTAAGCACTATAAACCCCGTGTCTATCACAGAGCCCACTCTCATAAAGCAGCCACCGGCTGCTCGAGTGATAGAAGTAGGTCACGTGTCCGCTTCGCAGTGCCCACACCTACTCACTGCTCTATCTGTCACACGGCCCCTCACGACCGGTCATGTTCCAAATACAAATGCTGTGCCCGCTCCCCTGCGCTCACACATTATCACGAACACTCCGCCCCCGCCCTTGCGCGTCGAGTCTCACACTATTCGTTCCCCGTCCATAGCCACCGGGACGTTATGTGTAAAACAGCCGGCTATCGCTGTGAGCGACCCGCCGTGTCTAAGCACAGAGAGCGCGCGCGCTGCGCCCGCCCCTCCGTTTCGAGCTCTCGAGCCCGCTACGCGCGGCAATCAGAGCCCGGAGGCCATTCTGCCCCTGGCGACACATGCGAAAGCGTGGGAAGCGATTCCAGGTGCATCAGAATGGGTGCTAAGCACAGTAAAACACGGCTATACTCTGCAGTTCGCTCGCCGCCCTCCGCGCTTTCGAGCGCGTACCGAGACGAGAGTGAACGAGGAAGTAGCACACCTACTTCGTGCAGAAATAGCGTCACTTCTGTGCAAAGGGGCTATAGAACCGGTTCCCCCTTCTATGAGCGAGTCAGGCTTTTACAGCCGTTATTTTCTCGTTCCCAAGAAGGACGGAGCTCTCAGACCGATTTTGGATCTGAGATATTTGAACAAAGCTCTTATGAAAAGACCGTTCAAAATGCTCACGACCAGACAGATCCTCGCGCAAATTCGCCCGAGAGACTGGTCTATCTCCCTCGATCTGAAAGACGCATACTTCCAGATCCAGATAATACCCCGTCACAGGCCATTCTTGAGATTCGCCTTCGACGGCCAGGTTTATCAGTACACCGTCCTACCATTCGGCCTGTCTTTGGCACCTCGCACATTCACGAAGTGCATGGACACGGCTCTCGCTCCCCTGAGAGGGCAGGGTATGCGAATTTTGAATTATTTGGACGATTGGCTGATTCTAGCACAGTCAGAGGCCGAGCTCATCGCTCACAGAGCAGTGCTTCTCAGCCATTTGAACAGCCTGGGGCTCACGGTCAACTGGACCAAGAGCTCATTAGTGCCCAGTCAATCAACCTCGTTTCTGGGCTTGGAACTGGACACTGTGGCAATGACGGCCCGCTTGTCACCACAGCGCGCGCGCCGCATTCGACGCCTAGCCGCGTCCCTCCGGCCGGGCAGCATCGCTCCTCTCAAGGTTTTTCAGAGGATGCTGGGTTGTATGGCTTCAGCTGCCGCAGTGCTTCAGCTGGGTCTATTACATATGCGCCCGCTACAGCGCTGGCTGAATGCCCGAGTGCCTCGCAGAGCCTGGACCTCCGGCGGCATTCGAATCAGAGTGACTCAGAGCTGCGTTTCAGCACTGAAGCCCTGGTTAGCGGCCGACTGGTACCAGCAAGGGGTAACAATGGGAGCCATCTCACACCGCAAAGTTATCTCGACAGACGCTTCCACCTCAGGTTGGGGCGCTCTTTTCGAGGGCAAGCCGGTCTTTGGCCTGTGGTCAGACCAGGAGAAATGCCTCCACATAAATTGTTTGGAGATGATAGCGGTCGAGAACGCGCTCAAGCGCTTTCTCCCATTCATACGGGATCACCATGTACTAGTCCGTTCGGACAACATGTCTGTGGTGTCCTATGTGAACCGACAGGGCGGTGTCAGGTCCAGGAACCTGTGCAAACTGACAGAACGCCTTCTCGTGTGGGCTCACCGCTCGTTGCGCTCCCTGAGAGCAGCGCACGTGCCGGGCCACCTGAATGTCGGCCCAGACAGACTGTCCAGGAACATCATTCCCCCGGGAGAATGGTCCCTGCACCCTCAGACAGTCCAGATCCTCTGGCGCCTGTTCGGCAGAGCGGAAGTCGACCTCTTCGCGTCACAAGACAACGCGCACTGCCCGATATTCTTCTCAAAAAGCGAGGACGCGCTGTCCCAAGCCTGGCCCAGCCTCCCGCTTTACGCTTTCCCTCCCATCTCCCTGCTACCGCAGGTCCTAGCGAGAATCAGGGAAACGCACCACCCAGTGCTTCTTATAGCTCCTCGTTGGGAGAACCAAGTCTGGTACCCAGAGCTAGTGAGGCTGTCGCACTCACCCCCATGGCCGATCCCGCTGAGAAAGGATCTCCTCTCTCAAGCCGGAGGATCGATCTGGCATCCCCGTCCGGAGAGATGGTCTCTACATGCATGGGTGATCAACGGATACCCGTTGACCTGCCAGAAGGGGTATTGAACACGATCGCGCAGTCTAGAGCCCCCTCTACGAGGCGGCTCTATGTCTCTAAATGGTCTGTGCTCACTAAATGGTGCGCTACCAAGAGCTTGGATCCACAAGCATGTGGTGTCCCGCGGGTGCTCTCCTTCCTACAGGAGCTGTTGGATAAGGGCAGGTCCCCTTCCACGCTCAAAGTTTATGTGCCGGCTATCGCAGCGTTCGCTCAGACGACGCTCGGCCGCGCAATAGGAAGGAACGAGCTTATCATTCGTTTCCTCAGAGGAGCCAGACGGATGAATCCCCCGCGGCCCCCCTCGGTTCCTATTTGGGATCTGTCCTTGGTCCTGGAGGCCCTGAAGGCTTTTCCCTTTGAACCGCTTGAATCCGTGGATTCTAAGTATCTTTCGCTCAAAACCGTTTTTCTGATTGCTCTGTCATCAGTAAAACGTGTGGGGGATTTGCACGCGCTATCTGTTAGCCCTGCATGTCTTGAGTTCGGACCGAATGACTCGAAAGTCATCCTCAGACCGAGACACGGTTACATCCCCAAGGCGATTGGAACCCCCTTTAGGGCTCAAATCATCTCCCTTTCGGCTCTGCCAGCATCCGATAACGGAGACAGTGATAACCTCCTATGCCCTGTTAGGGCGTTGAGAGTTTACATCACGCGCTCCGCCGCTTTCAGGCGTTCCGAGCAGCTCTTCGTTTCTTTCGGCGGGCGCACCAAGGGTCTCGCCGCCTCGAAACAGAGCCTGTCCAGGTGGATTGTGGACGCGATTGCAGCAGCTTACGCCTCCAAACACCTGCAGTGTCCTTTGGGTATCAGAGCCCACTCCACTAGAGGCATGGCCTCTTCGTGGGCCTGGTCCAGCGGAATTTCTATTCACGATATTTGTATGGCGGCGGGCTGGGCCTCCCCATCGACATTCGTGAGGTTTTATAACCTAGAAGTTCCTGCCTTGCAGGCTAAACTGTTATCAATATGAATAAGCTGTACGCTCTGTCCAGTCACTTATGCGCAGACTACGCTTGCATACTGGTTATATTTCTGGTATGGCACCAGGGGAAGGAGAGTTTGGTGTTCAGACCGGCTGTGCCGTTCTATCCCTTATTTCCCTCTGCGCGCTGTGTATCGGTGTTGGCCCGCTCTGCTGGCCGCTTCTCTTACACTCTACCGCGCGAGGGCTTATTCTCCCCATAAATAGATTGCGCTCTGCTCTGTTTATTCTCCCTTATTCGTGCTAATGTATTATGTGGGCCCGCTCCGCCGGCCTCATTACTTACATGAATATGAATGGACCGGCTGTGCCGCTCTATCTATTCATAAAATGAAGTGTTTTTGTACATGTGTTGGCCCGTTTCATCTACCGGCCACCTGTTCCAGCGTTATGTTTTTCCCCGGTCTCCCTGGGATTCATATGCTGCATGCTCGGCGCGCACGGCGTTGACAAGGGGTTCCCGATGCGTAAGCTACTTACGCAATACGAGAGAACCTCTCGTAAGAGAACGTACTCGGTTACTATCGTAACCTCGGTTCTCTCTAGAAGAGGGAACGAGTATTGCGTAACCTGCCGTGTCGCGCCACGAGCTTTTGCGCTTCAGACTACGAAAACCAGATTCTCAGCCTGTGAGCCTTGCTTATATACACACTGGCCACACCCATCTTGACGGTTAGAGGGGTGTGGAGGGCGCGAAGCGCCCTCATTGGATGTGAAGTTACGCAGGGCTCACTGATAGGCTTAAGCAGTTGCCGCCAGGCAACCAATGAGCACGCTTGTTCAGCCTGCTATGGTTTGCTAGCTGCCGCACTGCGTTGACAATAAATACAAAATTAAGGATAATTTTTGGCTTCAGATCTCGAAGAAAGAAGACTTTCCCGATGCGTAAGCTACTTACGCAATACTCGTTCCCTCTTCTAGAGAGAACCGAGGTTACGATAGTAACCGAGTACGTTTCTGATGCAGAAAAGTTAGTTCATGCATTCATGACCTCGAGACTGGATTACTGTAATGCTTTATTAGCTGGTTGTCCTGCATCCTCAATAAACAAGCTACAGTTAGTCCAAAATGCCGCCGCTAGAGTTCTTACGAGATCAAGAAAATATGATCATATAACACCGATTTTATCATCACTGCATTGGTTACCTATAAAGTTCCGTATTAATTACAAGGTATTGCTACTGACTTATAAAGCCCTAAACGGCTTAGCTCCAGTCTAT
>NC_138732.1:5218401-5220901 GCF_965113295.1 Leuciscus leuciscus
TAAAAGCAGCTTTCCGGCTTGCAAGGTGTATTAAACCTTGTCCTCCCTCCTCCACAGGAAGGTACACAACACTCTTTGGAAGCCAATGCAATTTGTCCCAGAAGAAATTAACAAGAGAGGTTTGAATCTTCTCCAGCAAGCCCACTGGGGGTTCTAATACTGCCAAGCGATGCCATAACATAGATGCCACTAAGTTGTTGATTACAAGAATTCTCCCTCTAAATGACATTTTTCTTAAAAGCCATTTCCACCTCCCCAGTCTTCCTTGAACTCTTTCTAAAACATTTTCCCAATTCTTTTGCATTGTGGTCTCATCACCCAAAAATACTCCCAAATACTTAAAACCTCTATTTGCCCACACCATTCCACCAGGCAAAATCGGGTTTTCAGCCTTCCAATCACCCATTAAAAACGCTGAACTCTTTGACCAATTAACTTTTGAAGAGGAAATTTTACCAAAATTTTCAACAATTTCTGTAAGTCTGTTAATGTCTTGTTGATCATTAACTAAAACTATTACATCATCAGCATATGCTGACATTTTTACAGTTAAAGCACTATCATACTTGAAACCACAAATACTCTCCCTTATTTGACTTAACATAGGTTCCAAAGCAATTGAATACAACATACCAGACATTGAACATCCTTGTCTGATTCCTCTTCCCACCTTAAACGGAGCACTCAAGCCACCATTGATCTTCAATATGCTTTCAATGTCCTCATAAAGGACCTTTATCATGTCCACAAAACCAGGAGGAAAACCAAAAGCTTTAAAAGTATCCCATAAATAAAAATGTTCCACCCGGTCAAAAGCTTTTTCCTGGTCCAGTGAAATCAGACCGCACTTTAGGCCAAAAAGCCTAGAAACCTCTAAAACATCTCTGATTAGTGAGATGTTATCCACAATCGATCTTTCAGGTATACAATATGACTGATCCGTGTGTACTATCATTCCCATCACTTCTTTTAGCCGGTTAGCCAAGGTCTTAGATAAAATTTTATAATCAGCACACAACAATGCCACCGGTCTCCAATTTTTTATTTCCTTTAAGTCACCTTTTTTTGGGAGCATGGTTAAAACTGCCCTTCTACAGCTCTGTGGCAGCTTGCCTCCATTTAAGCTTTCATTCAAAACTTCGAGCAAATCTTCTCCCAAAAACTCCCAATAGGCCTTAAAAAAATCAACAGGCAAACCATCAATTCCTGGTGCCTTGCCATTTTTTAAGCTTTGTAAGGAATCATATAACTCCTCCCTTGACAAAGGTTTTACTAATTCTTCAAAAGCGTTTTTAGGCACTCGAGGAAGATCTTTATAAAATTGTTGTGCCATTAAATTATCTTCTTTATGCTCACTGGCATAGAGCTCTTCGTAGAACTTAGTTGCTCTTCTGCGTATATCAGCAGTTTTCCTAAGTTCTTTTCCATCCTCAGATCTTAAAACGTGCATTAACCGACTTTGGCCATTCTTTCTTTCCAAGCTAAAAAAGAATCTGGATGGGGCATCCATTTCAGATATGTTCTGAAACCTTGATCTCACCAGCGCCCCCTGTGCTCTAAACCCAAGCAGATCAGCCAAAATTGTTTTTTTATTTTTCAGTGCCTTAAAGTTATCTTGATTACCTATGGACCCACATAAATTTTGAAGCTCCAAAACTTCAGATTCCAATTTTTTTATAGATCTTGTAATGTCCTTTGTCACATTGAAAGCATATTGATTACAAAACTGTTCGATTTGAAGCTTCCCAGCATCCCACCATTGTTGCATTGAAATAAAATTTTCTTTTTGTAATCTCCATTTTTCCCAAAGATACCCAAGACACTTCTTAAAATTAGAATCTTCAATAAATGCACAATTAAAATGCCAGTAAGCACTTGTAATTTTTATGGAATTAATATAAACAGAAGTAATCACCATAGAATGATCTGAAAAACCTCCTGGACATATGTGACAACTTTTATAGCATTGAGACTGAAACTTATAACAATAGAATCTGTCCAACCTTGCCAAAGCAATGTGATTTTCTCTTACATGTGTCCAAGTGTATTGTCTTATATCATCATGCAAATTCCTCCAGACATCACAAAGTTCATTTGATTCAATAAATTGCAACAATCTACGTCTTGAAGCACTGTGAGGCTCTAAGTGATTTCTATCGATGTCATTGGCAGTACAGTTAAAATCTCCACCAAGTATCAAATAATGCTCTTCACATTGCTGAATAGTATTATCAAGTGTGTTTAAAAAAATCATTCTTTCAGATGCATTGACTGGAACATAAACATTAATCAATTCCAAAATAATCTTGTCATATTTTGCTGTAACTTTTAATAACCTTCCTTTCACTATCTCTTCTACATTACAGGAATCTGGCAAGAATTTTTTGGAAAATAAAATTCCAACTCCTGCACTAAAAACACTGTCATGACTAAGAAAGATCTGACCATCCCATTCTTTTTGCCATTCTCCAGCATTTTCTTGTGTGCTATGAGTTTCCTG
>NC_138732.1:5228401-5285688 GCF_965113295.1 Leuciscus leuciscus
ACCAGGCCCAGATGCTTCGTGACATGCACGAGGGCAGGACGGACCCAGGGCTCGTTGATGAGCTGCGCGCCGCCACCGACCTCGCTCTCCGAGCGACGAAGGTGACCGCGCGCTCCCTGGGTTTGGTGATGTCCACAGCTGTGGTCCAGGAGAGACATCTCTGGCTGAACTTGGTTGATATGTGTGAGCCCGAGCGGACTCGTCTGCTTGACGCTCCCATATCCCAGGCCGGCCTTTTCGGCGGTGCGGTCGAGGATTTTGCCCAACAGTTCTCGACCGCCCAGAAGCAGACTGAGGCTATCAAGCACATTCTGCCCCGACGCTCCGCTGCTCAGCCGTCGGCACAGAATCCTCAGCCTGCTCGCCGCCGAGGGCGCCCTCCCGCGGCTGCCCCTCCCGCACGGCCCCAGCAGCAACCTTCACCCGGGCCGCGTTGTGGAGGGAGCCGCAGGCAGGCGCCACAGCCCTCTCCAGCCCCGCCGCCCGCTAAACGCCAGGCCAAGCGGCGCTCCTGAGACGGGCTGCTCAGGGTTGGCTTCAATTCTGTCCCAGGAGCTGGTAGCAGGGCCACTCCTTCCCCCGGTGGAGGGCCGGGGGAGAATCTTTTGTTCTCCACTCCCCGCTGCTCGTCCAACGACGAGCAGTACTCTGATGTGGTTGAAGACAGAATTGAATTCCCCAATCCTGAGCCGACAGAGTCCGAGGGCCGCAGTGCGCGCCACCCTCGGGTCCCGCCACTGCCGCCCTCCTCTGTCCCAGAGGTGCGGGATGACAGCACGCGCCGCCCACGGGCCACGCTCCTCTCATCCCCCTCTGTCGCCAGACCCCTGCCAGAGCACGCCCCCGTGGGACGCGCGCCCTCCCCTGGCCTCCTCTGGCAGGACGCGGTTAATGACCGTGCCCCCGCACAGGGCCGCTATGCCACCCTCGCCGGTGCCGGTCATTCCGCCTCGCTGCCCCACCGACGGTACGTCTGTGGTTCGTATGACCCCGCTGGTGCACTTTCTGGAGGCCTGGCTAGAGCTTCCCAGACTGTCCCGCTGGGTCGCGAGAACCATCAGGCTCGGCTACGCGATTCAGTTCGCGAGATCTCCTCCCCGCTTCAGGGGAGTCCGCTTCACTATGGTCGGTGGCAATGCCCCTGTCATGAGAGCGGAGGTCGCCACCCTACTGGCGAAGGGTGCGATCGAGATTGTCCCTCCAGCCGAAATGAAGTCCGGCTTCTACAGCCCTTACTTCATTGTACCCAAGAAGTCCGGTGGGTTACGGCCAATCCTCGACCTGCGCGTCTTGAACCGCTCCCTTCACAGGCTGCCGTTCAAGATGCTAACGGCCAAACACATCCTCCAGTGTGTGCGGCCGCAGGATTGGTTTGCAGCGATCGACCTGAAGGACGCCTACTTCCATGTCTCCATTTTACCTCGACACAGACCGTTTCTACGGTTTGCTTTCGAGGGACGGGCATACCAGTACGCGGTTCTCCCTTTCGGGCTAGCCCTGTCTCCTCGCGTCTTTACGAAGGTCGTCGAGGCAGCCCTTGTTCCCCTCCGGGAACACGGGGTTCGCATCCTGAACTATCTCGACGACTGGCTGATCCTAGCTCACTCTCGAGACCAGGTTTGCGAACACAGGGACCTAGTGCTCCGGCACCTAGTTCGTCTGGGCCTTCGGGTCAACTGGGAGAAGAGCAAACTCTGCCCCGTGCAGAGGATCTCTTTTCTCGGTATGGAGATCGACTCGGTCGCCATGTGCGCGCAGCTTACGAGCGAGCGCGCGCAGTCACTGCTGACTTGTCTTCGTCAGTTCGAGGGCAAGAGTGCGGTTCCACTGAAACTTTTTCAGAGGCTCCTGGGGCATATGGCATCCGCAGCCGCAGTAACGCCGCTGGGATTGCTTCATATGAGACCGCTTCAGCTTTGGCTTCGCGATCGAGTCCCGAGGTGGGCATGGCAACACGGCACGCTCCGAGTCCCAGTGACTCCAGCCTGCCGTCAGACCTTCACCCCGTGGGCGAACCTCAATTTTCTACGGGCCGGAGTGCCCTTAGAACGAGTTTCCCGGCATGTTGTTGTGTCAACAGATGCCTCCAACACGGGCTGGGGCGCCATGTGCAATGGTCATGCTGCCGCGGGCTTCTGGACAGGACCCCAGCGCCTTTGGCATGTCAATTGCCTCGAGTTGCTGGCTGTACGTCTCGCCCTGCACCGCTTCCATGCGCTGCTCAGGGGCCAGCACGTACTAGTCCGATCAGACAATACCGCAACAGTAGCGTACATCAACCACCAGGGTGGTCTACGCTCCCGCCGTATGTCGCAACTCGCTCGCCACCTCCTCATATGGAGTCAGAAGCATCTGAGGTCGCTTCGAGCCATTTATATCCCGGGACACCTGAACCAGGCGGCCGACGAGCTGTCTCGAGTTCGGCCTCTCGCTGGAGAATGGCGACTCCATCCCCGGACGGCCCAGCTGATTTGGGATCAGTTCGGCGACGCACAGGTAGACCTGTTTGCCTCCCACGACTCGTCCCATTGCGACCTGTTTTACTCCCTGACCGAGGGCACGCTCGGCACGGATGCACTGGCGCACAGCTGGCCGCGGGGCCTACGCAAGTATGCGTTTCCCCCAGTGAGCCTTCTTGCGCAGACCTTGCGCAAGATCAGGGAGGACGAGGAGCAGGTCATTTTGGTTGCCCCGTATTGGCCCAACCGGACCTGGTTCTCCGAACTAGTACTCCTCGCGACAGCACCTCCCTGGCCAATTCCTCTGAGGAAGGACCTCCTTTCTCAGGGACGGGGCACCTTATGGCACCCTCGTCCCGATCTTTGGAACCTCCATGTGTGGCTCCTGGACGGGACGAGGCAGGTTTGAGTACCCTACCACCTGCGGTGGTGGCTACCATCACTTCCGCTAGAGCATCGTCCACGAGACATGCCTATGCGTTGAAGTGGAACCTCTTCGTCAACTGGTGTTCTTCTAAACATCAAGAACCCACGAAATGCCCGATCAGTGTCGTGCTTTCCTTCCTGCAAGAAGGGTTGGAGCGAAGGCTGTCTCCCTCCACCCTGAAAGTGTATGTTGCCGCCATTGCCGCACATCACGAAGCAGTTGATGGTAAGTCTCTGGGAAGGCACGACCTGATCGTCAGGTTCCTGAGGGGAGCGAGGAGACTAAATCCTCCTCGTCCTCCCTTCGTACCCTCTTGGGACCTCTCAGTGGTTCTAACTGCCCTGCAGAGTGCTCCATTTGAGCCTTTACAGTCAGTGGAGCTTAAGTTCCTGTCAATGAAGACAGCGCTCCTGGTTGCATTGGCCTCCATCAAGAGGGTAGGGGACCTGCAGGCATTTTCGGTTGACGAAGCGTGCCTGGAATTCGGGCCGGCTAACTCTCACGTGATCCTGAGACCCCGGCTTGGATACGTGCCCAAGGTTCCTACCACACCCTTTCGAGACCAGGTAGTGAACCTGCAAGCGCTGCCCTTGGAGGAGGCAGACCCAGCCTTGGCACTGCTCTGTCCAGTACGCGCCCTCCGTGCTTACGTAGACAGAACGCGGTGTTTCAGGACCTCAGACCAGCTCTTTGTCTGTCATGGTGGGAAGCTGAAGGGAAAGGCTCTCTCAAAGCAAAGGTTATCCCACTGGATAGTGGATACCATTGCTTTGGCATACCAGCAGCAAGGTCGTCCGTGCCCCCTTGGTGTGAAAGCCCACTCCACACGTAGTGTGGCTTCCTCTTGGGCTCTAGCGCATGGCGCCTCGCTAACAGACATTTGTAGAGCTGCAGGCTGGGCGACACCCAACACATTCGCGAGATTCTATAATCTCCGAGTAGAGCCAGTTTCTTCTCATGTACTCGCTTCAACCAGCCGGTGCTAGATTCTGCTCAGGTGTCTTCGCTTGCTCGCCATTCCTCTCCACGGACGGGATACGTGCGATATTTCTCTCAGGTGAGTCTGATAAGCTCTGAGTTTCCTCCAGCACTGGTTACGTCAACGCCTGAGTTATGCCAATCTGCCATAACGCAGCTTTTGCGCTTGACTAGGTGCCTCCATGTGCATGGTTCCCCCTCTGGGCGACCCCCACATGTGTATTCCGCTGTAAGTCTCCTTGTGAGCGTGTGTCTTTCCCTTGGCAAGCCACCCTTGCCACCCCTGGGGTTTAAAATTCCACCTGCGGCTGGACACCCCAGTGATCTTCCATATGCAGCCCTCTGGGCCATATGTGTATTCTAAGTCCCCCCCATCATTGGCTGGGCATAATTGCATATTTCTCTCTGGAGATGTGCTTCCCAGTGTACCTTGGTATCCCTGTGTTAAGTAGGACTCCTTCGTTCGTGCTAGTCTCACAACAGGGAGCTCAGACTTACGCAGGGCACTGGTAGACAGCCGAGGTGGCGTGATTAGACTGGAACCCCAATCGTCGTCATCCGACGTAACTCGGAGTGACCACGAAAGGGAACGTCTCGGTTACGGATGTAACCCTCGTTCCCTGAGTGGGAACGGAGACGTTACGTCTTCCTGCCACTTCCGCTGTACCGCTGAAAAACGCCTGGGGCTAGTCTCGGCTCCTCAGCGAAGACATATCTGCATTGTGCCAGCGTACTTCCTTATATACCCCCTGCGGCGGGCGGAGTTACGCTATGCAAATTCCGCAGACCCATGGCATTTCATTGCCATTGGCTCGTTTTATATACTCGAAGGTGATAGGCTTCTAAGCGAAACCCCAATCGTCGTCATCCGACGTAACGTCTCCGTTCCCACTCAGGGAACGAGGGTTACATCCGTAACCGAGACGATCTTTTATGATCTGAGCGTATGGTTCATGTTTTCTGCCTGTAGAAAGTGTAGATCTTTTATGATCTGAGCGTATGGTTCATGTTTTCTGCCTGTAGAAAGCGTAGATCTTTTATGATCTGAGCGTATGGTTCATGTTTTCTGCCTGTAGAAAGTGTAGATCTTTTATGATCTGAGCGTATGGTTCATGTTTTCTGCCTGTAGAAGTGTAGATCTTTTATGATCTGAGCGTATGGTTCATGTTTTCTGCCTGTAGAAAGTGTAGATCTTTTATGATCTGAGCGTATGGTTCATGTTTTCTGCCTGTAGAAGCGTAGATCTTTTATGATCTGAGCGTATGGTTCATGCTATCTGCCTGTAGAAGTGTAGATCTTTTATGATCTGAGCGTATGGTTCATGTTTTCTGCCTGTAGAAGCGTAGATCTTTTATGATCTGAGCGTATGGTTCATGTTTTCTGCCTGTAGAAAGTGTAGATCTTTTATGATCTGAGCGTATGGTTCATGTTTTCTGCCTGTAGAAAGCGTAGATCTTTTATGATCTGAGCGTATGGTTCATGTTTTCTGCCTGTAGAAGCGTAGATCTTTTATGATCTGAGCGTATGGTTCATGTTTTCTGCCTGTAGAAAGTGTAGATCTTTTATGATCTGAGCGTATGGTTCATGTTTTCTGCCTGTAGAAGCGTAGATCTTTTATGATCTGAGCGTATGGTTCATGTTTTCTGCCTGTAGAAGTGTAGATCTTTTATGATCTGAGCGTATGGTTCATGTTTTCTGCCTGTAGAAAGCGTAGATCTTTTATGATCTGAGCGTATGGTTCATGTTTTCTGCCTGTAGAAAGTGTAGATCTTTTATGATCTGAGCGTATGGTTCATGTTTTCTGCCTGTAGAAAGCGTAGATCTTTTATGATCTGAGCGTATGGTTCATGTTTTCTGCCTGTAGAAAGTGTAGATCTTTTATGATCTGAGCGTATGGTTCATGTTTTCTGCCTGTAGAAGTGTAGATCTTTTATGATCTGAGCGTATGGTTCATGTTTTCTGCCTGTAGAAAGTGTAGATCTTTTATGATCTGAGCGTATGGTTCATGTTTTCTGCCTGTAGAAGCATAGATCTTTTATGATCTGAGCGTATGGTTCATGCTATCTGCCTGTAGAAGTGTAGATCTTTTATGATCTGAGCGTATGGTTCATGTTTTCTGCCTGTAGAAGCGTAGATCTTTTATGATCTGAGCGTATGGTTCATGTTTTCTGCCTGTAGAAAGTGTAGATCTTTTATGATCTGAGCGTATGGTTCATGTTTTCTGCCTGTAGAAAGTGTAGATCTTTTATGATCTGAGCGTATGGTTCATGTTTTCTGCCTGTAGAAGCGTAGATCTTTTATGATCTGAGCGTATGGTTCATGCTATCTGCCTGTAGAAGTGTAGATCTTTTATGATCTGAGCGTATGGTTCATGTTTTCTGCCTGTAGAAGCGTAGATCTTTTATGATCTGAGCGTATGGTTCATGTTTTCTGCCTGTAGAAAGTGTAGATCTTTTATGATCTGAGCGTATGGTTCATGTTTTCTGCCTGTAGAAGCGTAGATCTTTTATGATCTGAGCGTATGGTTCATGTTTTCTGCCTGTAGAAAGTGTAGATCTTTTATGATCTGAGCGTATGGTTCATGTTTTCTGCCTGTAGAAAGTGTAGATCTTTTATGATCTGAGCGTATGGTTCATGTTTTCTGCCTGTAGAAAGCGTAGATCTTTTATGATCTGAGCGTATGGTTCATGTTTTCTGCCTGTAGAAGCGTAGATCTTTTATGATCTGAGCGTATGGTTCATGTTTTCTGCCTGTAGAAAGCGTAGATCTTTTATGATCTGAGCGTATGGTTCATGTTTTCTGCCTGTAGAAGCGTAGATCTTTTATGATCTGAGCGTATGGTTCATGTTTTCTGCCTGTAGAAGTGTAGATCTTTTATGATCTGAGCGTATGGTTCATGTTTTCTGCCTGTAGAAGCGTAGATCTTTTATGATCTGAGCGTATGGTTCATGTTTTCTGCCTGTAGAAAGCGTAGATCTTTTATGATCTGAGCGTATGGTTCATGTTTTCTGCCTGTAGAAGCGTAGATCTTTTATGATCTGAGCGTATGGTTCATGTTTTCTGCCTGTAGAAGCGTAGATCTTTTATGATCTGAGCGTATGGTTCATGTTTTCTGCCTGTAGAAGTGTAGATCTTTTATGATCTGAGCGTATGGTTCATGTTTTCTGCCTGTAGAAAGCGTAGATCTTTTATGATCTGAGCGTATGGTTCATGTTTTCTGCCTGTAGAAGCGTAGATCTTTTATGATCTGAGCGTATGGTTCATGTTTTCTGCCTGTAGAAGTGTAGATCTTTTATGATCTGAGCGTATGGTTCAGGTTTTCTGCCTGTAGAAAGCGTAGATCTTTTATGATCTGAGCGTATGGTTCATGTTTTCTGCCTGTAGAAAGCGTAGATCTTTTATGATCTGAGCGTATGGTTCATGTTTTCTGCCTGTAGAAGCGTAGATCTTTTATGATCTGAGCGTATGGTTCATGTTTTCTGCCTGTAGAAGTGTAGATCTTTTATGATCTGAGCGTATGGTTCATGTTTTCTGCCTGTAGAAAGTGTAGATCTTTTATGATCTGAGCGTATGGTTCATGTTTTCTGCCTGTAGAAAGCGTAGATCTTTTATGATCTGAGCGTATGGTTCATGTTTTCTGCCTGTAGAAAGCGTAGATCTTTTATGATCTGAGCGTATGGTTCATGTTTTCTGCCTGTAGAAGCGTAGATCTTTTATGATCTGAGCGTATGGTTCATGTTTTCTGCCTGTAGAAGTGTAGATCTTTTATGATCTGAGCGTATGGTTCATGTTTTCTGCCTGTAGAAGCGTAGATCTTTTATGATCTGAGCGTATGGTTCATGTTTTCTGCCTGTAGAAGCGTAGATCTTTTATGATCTGAGCGTATGGTTCATGTTTTCTGCCTGTAGAAGCGTAGATCTTTTATGATCTGAGCGTATGGTTCATGTTTTCTGCCTGTAGAAGCGTAGATCTTTTATGATCTGAGCGTATGGTTCATGTTTTCTGCCTGTAGAAGCGTAGATCTTTTATGATCTGAGCGTATGGTTCAGGTTTTCTGCCTGTAGAAGCGTAGATCTTTTATGATCTGAGCGTATGGTTCAGGTTTTCTGCCTGTAGAAGCGTAGATCTTTTATGATCTGAGCGTATGGTTCATGTTTTCTGCCTGTAGAAAGCGTAGATCTTTTATGATCTGAGCGTATGGTTCATGTTTTCTGCCTGTAGAAAGCGTAGATCTTTTATGATCTGAGCGTATGGTTCATGTTTTCTGCCTGTAGAAAGTGATCTTTTATGATCTGAGCGTATGGTTCATGTTTTCTGCCTGTAGAAAGTGTAGATCTTTTATGATCTGAGCGTATGGTTCATGTTTTCTGCCTGTAGAAGTGTAGATCTTTTATGATCTGAGCGTATGGTTCATGTTTTCTGCCTGTAGAAAGTGTAGATCTTTTATGATCTGAGCGTATGGTTCATGTTTTCTGCCTGTAGAAAGTGTAGATCTTTTATGATCTGAGCGTATGGTTCATGTTTTCTGCCTGTAGAAAGCGTAGATCTTTTATGATCTGAGCGTATGGTTCATGTTTTCTGCCTGTAGAAGCGTAGATCTTTTATGATCTGAGCGTATGGTTCATGTTTTCTGCCTGTAGAAGTGTAGATCTTTTATGATCTGAGCGTATGGTTCATGTTTTCTGCCTGTAGAAGCGTAGATCTTTTATGATCTGAGCGTATGGTTCATGTTTTCTGCCTGTAGAAGCGTAGATCTTTTATGATCTGAGCGTATGGTTCATGTTTTCTGCCTGTAGAAGCGTAGATCTTTTATGATCTGAGCGTATGGTTCATGTTTTCTGCCTGTAGAAAGTGTAGATCTTTTATGATCTGAGCGTATGGTTCATGTTTTCTGCCTGTAGAAGCGTAGATCTTTTATGATCTGAGCGTATGGTTCATGTTTTCTGCCTGTAGAAAGCGTAGATCTTTTATGATCTGAGCGTATGGTTCATGTTTTCTGCCTGTAGAAATTGATCTTTTATGATCTGAGCGTATGATTCATGTTTTCTGCCTGTAGAAAGTGATCTTTTATGATCTGAGCGTATGGTTCATGTTTTCTGCCTGTAGAAAGTGATCTTTTATGATCTGAGCGTATGGTTCATGTTTTCTGCCTGTAGAAGTGTAGATCTTTTATGATCTGAGCGTATGGTTCATGTTTTCTGCCTGTAGAAGCGTAGATCTTTTATGATCTGAGCGTATGGTTCATGTTTTCTGCCTGTAGAAAGTGATCTTTTATGATCTGAGCGTATGATTCATGTTTTCTGCCTGTAGAAAGTGATCTTTTATGATCTGAGCGTATGATTCATGTTTTCTGCCTGTAGAAAGTGATCTTTTATGATCTGAGCGTATGGTTCATGTTTTCTGCCTGTAGAAGTGTAGATCTTTTATGATCTGAGCGTATGGTTCATGTTTTCTGCCTGTAGAAGAGAGCGCAGGTGTTTCCGGCTGAATCATTAATGAAGAGTCTGATGTAGAACTGTAGGAGCGTTAGCATCATTAGCTCAGTGGAAATCTGTGGTTCACGCGGCCGGTCTGACCTTACGCTTCCCGTCTCCAACACTTCTGACACTCATGCTGTATTTTTAGCTGTGTATTACTTCTGAGCACTAATAGATTGGTCCTGCCTTAATTTTCTATGTAATTTTTATGTAATTTTTATGCCTTAATTCATAAATTCTGGCAAATTAACTAAAATCAATATCAAACATGTTCTTTTTTTTATTTTATTTTTTCTGGACTTGAATATATTGTAGGCAGTATTAAATTACTAATATTTTATGGCTAATTAAGTAATATTCAAGTATTAAATTACTTAATAATTAGCCATAAAATATTAGTAATTTAATACTGCCTACTATATATTCAAGTCCAAAAAAAAAACAACTAAAAAACATGTTTGATATTGATTTTAGTTCATTTGCCAGAATTTATGGAAGGTCAAGTGTAGTTATTGTTAACTATTACAAATATTTAAAATAATTGTTTATTGAAAAATGCTGAAATAAAACAAAATATAAATATTAGATGAAAAGCTTTTATTATTTTAGTATTATTGATAAAACTATTATATTTTTATTAGTATATTAGTACATTTTGTATTTATTTTTATATTTTACATTATTTTTGTGTTAATTGAATTTTTTGTCATTTTTAGAACTTTTTTTAAATATGCACTTATGTTTTTTTTATTAATTTTTATTAAAATTGTTATTATTTTAAACTAAATTAAAATGAGATACGTTGCATTGTTCAACTAACAGAAATAAGACAAGTAAAATTGCTAAAACGACAACTAAAATAAATGCAATTTAAAGCTAAATATCAAATTTAAGAAAAAAAGTCAAACATGACAAAAGCGCATAACAAAATTTCTAAAGCTAAAATGAAATGAGAAAAGATCAAACAAAAGCTAATTAATATTAATACATTAATTAATATTAATAAATACTATAATAGTATACATGCAATCCTAAAATAACACTGAACTTGTACAGTATAGTTTTGGAAAAAGTAAAATATTCCCTGTATACAGAATACGGTAAAACTTTACATGACATGAACTAATAATGAACTGCACTTATACAGCATTTATTAATCTTTGTGAATGTTAATTGCAACATTTACTAATACTTTATTAACATCTTGTTAACATTAGTTAATGCACTGTGAACTAATATAATGTGATGCTAGAGCTGATATCTGATATCAGTGCTGCTCTCTGCTGGTGTGAAAGTGATATCGCAGCCTCTGAAGTCATACAATGTATATATTAATATATACACTACCGGTCAAAAGTTTTAGATCGGGAAGATTTGTAATGTTTTTAAAAGAAGTCTATTCTGCTCACCAAGGCTGCATTTATTTGATTAAAAATACAAACAAAAACAGTCATATTGTGAAATATTATTACAATTTAAAACAGCTGTTTTCTATGTGAATATACAGTAAAGTGTAATTTATTCCTGTGATCAAAGCTGAATTTTCAGCATCATTACTCCAGTCTTCAGTGTCACATGATCCTTCAGAAATCATTCTAATATGATGATTTGATGATCAAGAAACATTTATGATTATTATGAGTGTTGAAAACATTTTTATTTCATGATGCTTTGATGAATAGAAAGTTCAAAAGAACAGCATTTATCTGAAATCTAAAGCTTTTGTAACATTAAACACTATCGTTCAAAAGTTTTGGGTCAGTAAGAATTTTTATTTTATTTTTTGGGGAAAAAAATAAAATAAATCAATACTTTTATTCATCAAGGATGAGTTAAACTGATCAAAAATTACAGTTAGAAAATATTAGAAAATATTCTATTTTAAATAAAGAATTTTGGAAAAATAATGTACACAACTGTTTTCAACATTGAAAATAATAATTAATATTTTTTCATCAAATCATCATTAGAATGATTTGTGAAGGATCATGTGACACTGAAGACTGGAGTAATGATGCTGAAAATTCAGCTTTGATCACAGGAATAAATTACAGTTTAAAATATATTAAAATAGAAAACATTCATTTTAAATTGTCATAATATTTCACAATAATACTGTTTTTATTTTATTTTTATTATTATTGTTTTTTATCAAATAAATGCAGCCTTGGTGAGCAGAATAGACTTCTTTTAAAAACATAAAAAATCTTCCCGATCTAAAACTTTTGACCAGTAGTGTATATATAAAGAGGAAGTGTGCTGAGGAAATCTTTGAAATAGCTTTACTGCTGAGTGTGTGTGTGTGTGTGTGTGTGTGTGTGTGTGTGTTTGATCTTCATTGTGTTCACTGAGAATCCCTGAACAAAGTCTTCATTAGCATTATCCACCTTTGACTTCTGATTCTCTTTGAGTGAAACATGACGTTAGTTTAGCATTTCATGAAATCTGAATGATGTACCAGTGTTTCTGTGTGTGTGTGTGTGTGTGTGTGTGTGTGTGTGTGTGTGTGTGTGTGTGTGTGTGTGTGTGTCTGTTGCAGCGAGGAACAGGTGGAAGCCGTCGGATCCTCAGATCATCTCCGAGGGCCTGTACGCCATCGCTGTGGTCCTGAGCTTCTCTCGCATCGCTTACATTCTCCCGGCCAACGAGAGCTTCGGGCCGCTCCAGATCTCCCTGGGCCGAACCGTCAAGGACATCTTCAAGTTCATGGTCATCTTCATCATGGTCTTCGTGGCGTTCATGATCGGCATGTTCAACCTGTACTCGTATTACCTGGGGGCCAAATATAACCCGGCCTTCACCACGTGAGTGACACACACACACACACACACACACACACACACACACACACACACACACACACACACATTCTGAAGAAAATGAAAGGGGCTATATGTAAGAATTTTCATGTATTAATAATACATTTTTTATGGCCAATGTGTGAACAGCTTGTAATGAAACTTATAAAACAAGACCTTCCTCGGTTGTCTAAAGCCTACACTGCACATGCTACAGTAAAACATCCCTTATCATGCATAACAAAAGAAGAAATATTTATTTACATTATACATTTTTTGCTGAAATTATTATTACTGTGACCTGCAATTGGCTGACAATATGTAAAATTATTAATGTGGCACGATTAATTATTTAAAGGCCCTTTCTGGCCTCTAGTCAATACTTTTATCCATTAAAACTCATCTTTGATCACCAAAATAACATATTTAAAGTTTTTCCTTGAAAAAAAATTCTTCATGCCTTAAAATATCTTGAATGTAACTCGACACCTTTGCCTCATTTAGTATGCACGGTTCTATGAATATGCAAATGAGCCCCGCCTCCACTCACTCACTCAGCTCAGAGATCCACTGGTTGACGATCACACGTTGATCTGATTGGTTACAAGGTAGTTTGTGACGTCAGAAACACCAGCGATTTCAAACCATAAACATAAAACATATTACAAACACCACATAGACAACATTAAAAACTTGACTTTCACCACAGGGGGACTTTAATTAATATTACTTAAACATATTACTTTTACTTATAATAATATGACACATATTTTACATTGCACATGCAACACATTATTTCTGAAATTAATTATCATTTCTGTGACCTGCAGTTGGCCAACAACATATACAATTATTAATGTGGCACAGTTTTGAATTTACATTACGTATACTTATAATTACATTTATACAGTAATTATAATTATAAGACACAGATTTTAAAATTGCACATGCAACACAGAAAAAAATATTTATCGGATGTTTATTTGGTAACACTTTACTTAAAGCCTTCATATATAATGCATTATAAAAGTATTTTTAATGCATTAATTATTCCTTGTAATGCACCTTATTGTTATGAAGCATCAGAGTCTGGGGGGATCCATTCGCAGCGTGATTTATTAATAAGAGTAGTCAAACAGGCAAAGATCAGAACCAGCAGTGAAGACAAGGCTTAATCGTAGTACAAAACCAGGCAGAAGATCAGGGCAGGCAGCAAACAATCAAAGTCAGAGATCCAAGCAGAGGTAACGTAGGCAGGCAGCAGACAGGGAGAAATCCAGAAACGGGCAAGGGCAAAAATACAAACAGGCAGTCACAGGAATAAACGCTCAGTAGAGTTCACAACAGTAAAAACAAGACTTCGCCGTGAGGGTGAGAATGTGTGAGACATAAATAGTCCATAGAATGAGGATCAGGTGTGACTGTAATCAGGAACAGTGCAGGTGAATAATGCAGTGCAGGTGTATGAAGTAATCAGTCCAGGTAGATGCAGGATGGGAAATGTAGTGTTGGTCAAGTTACTTGGAAAAAGTAATTAGTTACTGATTACTGATTACTTCTCCAAGAAAGTAATCCAGTTACTTTACTGATTACTTATTTTCAAAAGTAATTAGTTACTTTACTAGTTACTTTACTAGTTACTTTTCAAAAACATGATGCACGAAATGAATAAGCTATGTAAAGCCATAGACCTTTCTGCTTAATTCTATTCTTTCTGCATATTCCATCATCTAAAATTTAATCAAATTAAACATTCTTTTTTAAAACTTGTTTTATTAGTTTCAGTATTTTAACATTATGCACATTGCATCAATGACTCACTCATTAAGATGGTCGCCTGCCGCCTCCTACTGGCGGTTTATAAATATTATTTCTATGCACAAATAATATTTCTTATTTGTATATTCAAAAAATATTTTAAATAATCTCATTACATTATTTAATGCAGTTTATTTGATTGGTAACAGCCCTTTAGCATGTTATTATTCTATTGTAATTTATTGATCAAATTTAAGAATTTTAAATGAAAGATGAAGCAAACGATTAGGGAAAAATGCCCTTTATAAAGGTTAAAATATCATAAATATGCCGATTTATATATGTTAAAGCTGACTGAACTGATGAGAATACTGATTCGGAATAAATGATATTTACAACACACACAAAAAAAAACTAAAAAAAAATCCTGTTCTAACAAGTGTTTTTACTCAGACAAGTGAATGACCGACCGAAGGACAAATGCAAAGCCCTGGTATATTTTTCTAATTATTATTCATTTATTTACCCATAAACCTGTCTTTAGGAAGCCATAAGTTACAGTGGCAAGAATAACTTTGTGAAACCTTTGGGGGTGGTGGACAGGGTTTAAATTAAGACAGGAGTTTGCCTTAATGCATTTCTTTTCTTTTATTCCACAGCTGATGTGTGCAGTTTTTTATTGCTTGCATTAAAATATTTTTCTCTTGTTTTGTTTTTTAATTGCAGTCTTTTTCTTCTGCCATTCATGCTTATCAGCTCCATGCAATCTTAAGCTTTTCTTGGTTCAGCTGCACACAGTCTGAAAAGGTTTTTTTTGGCAGTTTGCTAAAATAAAAGACCCATTTCTAAGAGCTGTTGTCTTTTCTACCTTGGGAAATAATGTTAAACGAACAACTTAAAAAGGCATGACAAATCATGACATAAAGACTGACATCACTCACAACGTACCAATGCATTATCCCTCATGAACAAATATAACGTGTTTGCACGTTCATACCAGTTTACCATTACGACATCATTCATGAATAAACATGACGTCTGAACACGGACAAACGGTGCGTGTTGACGCGTCAAAATTCACGCGTTTCGTTTAAAGACTTTTGAACGCGATCGCTTGCCATAGTGTTTACCACTGACTTCGCGGCGCTCATGTCATTTGTCACTCAAGAGTCACGGCTCACTTCGCGAGACAGTCTCGCAGTGTAACGCAGTAACGCAGCCTGCTTACAGGAAAGTAACAGTAATCTAATTACTGCTTTTGCAATTGTAATCCCTTACTTTACTCGTTACTTGAAAAAAGTAATCAGATTACAGTAACGCGTTACTTCTAACGCGTTACTGCCCATCACTGTCTGTGAGTAAATATGATAGTCTTATGTGGAGTGTGCCCTCTGGTGGCTCTCAAGGGCACTCCAGCTGGTGACCGTTACACTTATAATGCATTGCATGATCTCATGAATAAATGTAACCACAGTTTTAATACATTATAATAGTTATGTTACACCTTTAGAAAGTATAATGCAGTACTACTGTAAAACACATTCAGATGTAACAAGAAATCTGCAATTATTATAATAATGCATTGTAATTATTATTAAATTTTTTTACAATTATTTTTGAAAAGATATAATGTATTATAACGTACCTTATGAGTATCTTTACAATGCATTATACATAAAGGCTTTAAGTAAAGTGTAACAATTTATTTCAATTAAACATGACATTATTTAATATTATTGTTAGCTGTAATTGGCCAACAATATGTACATTATTCATGTGTCTGAATGGAAAAGTATTGTGCATAAATCAATAAAAAACACATTTTTATAATTGCTGAAAGTCATTAGCATAACTGTGACCTGTAATCGTACATCATTATTTTCAGTTATTAACGTGACATTAGTAAATGATTAGAACTGATTAATAGTCTTTATAATTTGAGTTTCAGAAGCCAGTAATTCACCACATGAAACACTGCGTTCGACACAAACCATGTTTATTATTATTATATACATAATTGATCATCACAGCAAGTCAAACTGTCCTCAAATCTTGTGTATTTGTGTTCATGCTTTTGAAGGAACTACAGTAGGCCTACCTGTCCATGTCGACAAGCTTCTGTTAAGTGATAGATAGCTTTGCACCATATCGCCATAGAATTTGATTGGACACTTGACCTTTGACATCAACAACAAAAGATATGTGAGGTGTTTTCTCCGTAACTGTAGACAATTATCCTCCTTATTCCTGACGATCTGACTGTGTGTTGAATTATGGGAGGCACTTCCGGTTTGGGGAACTTCCATTCAAAAAGGCTGAAACGAATCATTTCAAATCATGAGGTTTCCCTACAAATAAAGCAGACCCGTCAGTCTGACTGGATGAGCTGTCAAATTTCCTTCATGATTTATTTTCAGACATGATTGTTATTTTAACGTGTTATAACAAGAATATCTACGGCAAGAACTCTTTTCAGTCGCTGCTTTCTTTTCCTCGTGATTATTTTCTTCTTTCCCTTTGCGATCCGCTGGAAAAGTATGAAAAAGGACAACATATGCTGCACATTTGTGCTCTGTTCTCCCGGATTTAATTTACAATATATTCCTTTAATAATTCACTGGAATGCACAAAGAATCTCTCGTTATTCTCCTCAAATCCTCATGTCTCTTTCCAGGTTTGTTTTCACAGGTAAATGCAATTCATAATCGGTCAAATTGACGGAAATCACTTTGAAATAGCATCACGTAATGCTGAAGTTAATGAACATTTTTGATTAAGGCAAGTTAAGTTACATAATATATATTACTACAGTGATTAACCAAAGACTCGCGCTCTTGGGTTTATTTGATCTGTTGAAATACCTTGTTGATGCTTTTACACTTTTAAATGTCCTTTTAATGTTCGATGGTTGAAGTGTGAGTAGATTAATATGGAAGCTTGTTTCCGCCACAGAATAAAACATTTTAAAAGATAATTGCGACTTTTTATCTCACAATTGCGAGTTTACATCTCGCAATTCTGACTTTATTTCTCAGAATTGCGAGGTATAAAGTCAGAATTGTGAGATATAAAGTCAGAATTGCGAGATATAAACTTGCAATTATGTGTTATAAAGTCAGAATTGCGTGATATAAAGTCAGAATTGCAAGATATAGTCAGAATTGCAAGATATAAAGTCATAAAGACTTTATATCACGCAATTCTGACTTTATAACACATAATTGCGAGTTTATATCTCGCAATTCTGACATATTTTCTCAGAATTGTGAGATATAAACTCACAATTGTGAGATATAAAGTCCAATTCTAAGGAGAAAAAAAAGACGGATTTTTTTTTTTTTACCTCCGAATAGTTTATATCTCACAATTCTGACTTTATAACACGCAATTGCGACTTTATATCATGCAATTCTGACTTTATATCTCCCAATTGCGTGTTATAAAGTCATAATTGCGTGATATAAAGTCGCAATTGCGAGAAAAAAAGAATTCTGACTTTATAAGACGCAATTGCGACTTTATTTCACGCAATTCTGACTTTATATCTCGCAATTCTGACTTTATATCTCGCAATTCTGACTTTATATCTCGCAATTCTGACTTTATATCTCGCAATTCTGACTTTATAACACGCAATTGCGACTTTATTTCACGCAATTCTGACTTTATATCTCGCAATTCTGACTTTATATCTCGCAATTCTGACTTTATATCTCGCAATTGCGACTTTATATCTCGCAATTCTGACTTTATATCACGCAATTCCGACTTTATTTCACGCAATTCTGACTTTATATCTCGCAATTCTGAGAAATAAAATCAGAATTGCGAGATGTAAACTCGCAATTGTGAGATAAAAAGTCGCAATTATCTTTTAAAATGTTTTAATCTGTGGTGGAAACAAGCTTCCATAGATTAATATCATCTCATTGTGCACTTTTTAACGTATTGCGTTCACAGAGAGAGCGTTTCACTGATTGTTTACAGCTTAACGGAAGTTACACCCATAATTCGTGCAAAGCGTCATGGGGCGCAGGAATAAGGTGGATAAGGTTTGTTACTCTGGCATTCATTCAGCATTGCTTTTCCAGTTTTGAGAACTCTTGCCTCAAACTTCTGCTAAATCCCTCTGGAGAAACAAACAGACTCAAAGGAGTTAATAGTTGCCATACAGTAAGATATAGAGCTACTGTATAGGCTACAAAAAAAATCATTTGATCTTTGAAGAATTTGTGGAGAAATGTTTACATTCATATTGAGTTTTGAGACTGTTGAATGAAGACTATTATCTGAGCACAATTTGAATGGTTTCTCTTCTGAAATCTTCCTCGGGAGAAACATCAAGCAGAAGGTTTTAATGAAGATCTCCATGCTTTTCTTATTACTATCTCATGGAATGAAAGTGACCGGCGGCATGTTTGGCTTCAGTTTCGATGTGTTTTCTCCGTGTATATGGACAAATAAAGTGTTGGTTGCATTTAATGCATTTAGCTTTTCCCTGCTATTTTGTTGTGTGTTTTTGCACTTCTGCAACAAGGCATTATTAAAGTAAACTCTCTGCTGTTTTGGAGCAGTAAGTGCTGATTTGTATTCTGCACACAGATATGTCAGGCTTATGAGAGAATAGCTCAGCTGTAGTCTTCCTCAAATCGCTCTGTAATTGGTTTTTTTTAAGTTGTGGTCAGCTGGTTCTGAAGGGGATCCCTGCGGTTTCGGCTTCATTTCAAAGCAAACAGAATGAGCCGTTCATCGTTCTCACGGGGGCCGTTCTCCCGCACCGCAACTTTCAGTGTCTTTCATTTAAAATGTCCAAACGCCACATAAAGCGCGCAAAACTGCTCCTAATAATAGACTAGAAAACCTCAAGATCCTAAACCTCCTAAATTTCCTCTGGAGAAATTAGCAAAAGATGTTCAGCTTTTGTCATACAGTGAACAAAATCATTATTTTTGTCTTGAAATTTTGTTATATATTCTTAAACAAGAGTAAGAAAATCAAAATGACGTAAGATATTAGGTCTTATTTTCTGAAAAGAAGATCAAAACTAAGGTTTTTTCTTAAAACAAATAGAAAATGCCTGCCAATTGAGTCAAAAAAATTATATTATTTTCCCTTTGAAGTACTGTAAGATTATTTTTATGACCTTTTGTTTCTTGCTTTAGGCATAATCATTCATAATTTTGATAAAAAAATTTTCAGTCATTTTGGTTCTCAAGTAAATGCATCTAGAATTTAAATGCTTTTACTGAAAAATAAGACATAAATACTAAGCGTCCGTGACTCATTTTTTTAGGGGAGTATGATATTGACATAATTACTTCTCCATATTTTCTGGGATTTTGTCGATAATGATAATTAGACGATATTTTGAAGCTGCATTCTAAAGCACTAATTTATTTACACCACAATTAAAATTGCATAAATGCTATGGTAATATTTTGAATATTGAAATATCAAGTGATAAAAAAATAAAATGATTCTACAAAATATGAAAGTAAAACTATGGGGAAAAAAGCAAGTCACTGTCCTATTAAGTCATTCATTCAAAGCAAGTGAAGCAAGTGACTCTTGAATCATTGACTCGTTCAACAACGCTGATTCATTCAGGAATGAAGCAAGTGACTCTCGAATCATTGGCTCGTTCAACAACGCTGATTCATTCAGGAATGAAGCAAGTGACTCTTGAATCACTGACTCGTTCAACAACGCTGATTCATTCAGGAATGAAGCAAGTGACTCTTGAATCATTGACTCGTTCAACAACGCTGATTCATTCAGGAATGAAGCTCGTGACTCTCGAATCATTGACTCGTTCAACAACGCTGATTCATTCAGGAACGAAACACTGAATCTGTTGCGTCTTTATTTGGGTCTATTTTTGTTGGTGAAAGTGCAAAAATAGACGAATATTTTGTGTCTGAAATGTAACTTGCTATATTACCTTGTTTATTTCAAATTGCAATCATGCTGATATTGAACACAACAAGTTGCTTAGACATTGCTTAACTATTATATAAAAATATAAGGCAAAAACTAATTTTTAGCCCATATATTGAATAGTGGTCATTTTAACCTCATTCTGCTGATCTGCATCATTTGCACTTCGAAGGCCAGTTTTTGTTTTGGACAGTGGACACTGAGTGACAATGTCAGCTTTCACATCGTTACAGAAATCACAATTACGCTCTTATGGTAGAGGAACTCACTGGTGTTGGGCTGTAATGAGGCGTCAGATGGTGGTTTGGCACTGATTGTGATGTGTTGTGTGTGCGCTGTAGGTGGGAGATTAGCATGTCGATTAAACAGCTCACCAGCTAAAGGCCCGTAACGACCCACGGAAACCATGGTTACGCTCCTCCGTGACGCCTCTAAATGCTGGAGGAGTGACGGCGTCCCATCGACGTGTCTCAGCCTGTCAGAAGGCGCTGATTTAATCACAGGGCGTCCTGCTGAGATGGAGATGGTTTAGGACTGTACGAGCCGCAGGGCAGATGTAATCAATGAGCCGTCTCTGAACCATCAGGAGCTCAAGCTTGAGGTGGACACACAACACGTCCAGCTCCACTGGAACAGGGTGACGTGTGACGCCTGACACAGGCCGAGAACCTTCCCCAAAAACACTGTAGATCAAACCTCTCTGGGCTGCAGGACGGGGGTTGTGTTGTTCTTCCCAACACTCCTGCCAGGACACAAAATTAATTAATAAAACTAATAAATTAAGTAATAATAATAATAATTTATATAATATTGTTGTTGAATTCATTAATGCATATATACTGTATATAGATATATATATATATATACTGTATTAATGAATTAATGAAATAATGATAAACAATTATTATTGTTATTAAATTAAATTATAATACAATTTAATAATATATTATTATATTTATATAATATTGTTGTTTAATTCATTAATACATATATACTGTATATATATATATATATATATATATAAACATTAATGAATGAATTAAATGATAAATAATAATAATTATTATTATTATTAAATTAAATTATAATATAATATACAAATATATTTTTATTGTAATAATAAATTATATATGAATTTATTAAATTATTGTTATTTTTTTATTATTATTTGAATATTTTTGTAATTCATGTGATTTTTATATACAGTATATAAAGATAGATAGATAGATAGATAGATAGATAGATAGGATTATTATTATTATTATTATTATCTTTATGAAGTCCAAAAAGTAACCCCATGTTTTCACAAAAAACACAAAAACACAGGCACATAACATTTTATCATATGTAAAATTCATGTGTTTTTTTCTGTTGCTGTTGAGAACTAACCCTTTTATATATTTTCTTTCATTTGTGACTATATAAATGTTCGTGTATATATGCAGACTCCAGTCCAGTGTCAGGTCAGTTCTGTTGAGGTCCATGTAATGCATGTTGTGTATGGCTGTCAGCAGAGGTCAGTGTGGATCTGGATTCTTCTCTCTTGATAAAGTTCACATGGAGAATGTGAAACTCATTAGTCATGAGACAGTCAGACAGCTCTGTGACTCAAATGAACTTAACTAACCTCAGAAACTTCATGTAGAGGTATAAGAATATGTAAATAGGACACTTCAAATATAGCAATATAACGATACAATCAAAAACAGGCATTTTCACAGTTTCTGAAACAATAGAGTGTGGCGCCAACAATGTCAAGGTCATTCAGGGAATGCATGAAATGATCAAATGTATATCTTGAATGAAATGTAAGTCACTTTGGATAAAAGCATCTACCAAATGCAAAAGCACAAATTGTGTTTGATAAAGTCAGACATTCCCCTGACCGCTGGACATTTCATTTACATTTACATTTATGCATTTGCCAGGTGCTTTTATCCAAAGTGATTTCCAGTGCATTAAAGGGATAGTTCACTCAAAAAGGAAAATTGTGTCATCACTTACTCAACCTTGTGTTGTTCTAAACCTGTATGGGTTTCTCTGTTCTGCTGAACACAAAAGAAGATATTTTGAAGAATGTCGGTAACCAAACAGTTGATGGACCACATTGACTTCTATAGTGGGAAAAAAAAATACTATGGAAGTCAATGGGGTCCATCAACTGTTTGGTTACCGACATTCTTCAAAATATCTTCTTTTGTGTTCAACAGAACAGAGAAACCCATACAGGTTTAGAACAACACGAGGTTGAGTAAGTGATGACACAATTTTCATTTTTGAGTGAACTATCCCTTTAAGACTATGGGCCCTATTTTAACAAACTGAAACGCAAGTATCAAACGCGAAACGCAAGTAACTTTGTGGGCGGATCTCGGGCGCTGTTGCTATTATACCGGCGGGATAAATGACTCTTGCGCCCGACGCAAATCTAAAATGAGTTGGTCTGAAGTAGCTTCATTATTCATAGGTGTGGTTTGGGCGTAACGTGAAATCAACCAATCAGAGCATCATCTCACATTCCCTTTAAGAGCAGGCGCGCTTGTTCCATGGCGGTTTGCTATTATAACGGTGGATTTGCCAGACGCACGCCAGGAGCGGTTCACAGCCGAGGAGACCGACGTTCTCGTCAGGGCCGTAAAACACAGAGAAGTGACATTGGGGATGGAGAAACACACCCAAATGAACTTCGGTTAAACAGGCGTATAATAATTTGGGTAAATGTGTAAGCTAGGTTTATGCCTATTTTTTTACATCTTCATGGACACAACAATGATTTCCCTCGTGTAATATTTTTCCTTGTAATAATGTATGGTTTTCTAAAAATGAGAACTGCTGTGTCTGTGTGTAGATGAGATAAGCAAAGTGCACACGCTACATTGATTATGGCCAAGCATGCGCCCTTAAATAGCATATGAATAACATGCGCAACGTGCCACTGACTTTAGACTAGGTTTTTCCTGGTTAGTGGCGGAATTGTTTTCTAATTCTGCAAAATAGCACCAGGGAACGTTTGCGCCGGAACACGCCTCCTCTTTTCGCTGAACCGCCCCCGGGAGCGCAAATGCATTTCTTAGTTTACCGACGTGCGTCTGTGGAGGGAAAAGTCCGCTGTGCGTCGGGTGCAAAATAGGAATGAGACATGCGTTGGTGTACAAACTCAATTGCGCTGGGTGCAAGATAGGGCCATATACGTTTGATCAGTTCATGCATTTTCATACTGTATACATTTTATCAGTACGTGCCGTGGACTTAAATAAGTGCTTAAATACAACATGGAACATGTTAAAGGGGTGGTAGAATATGATTTCACTTTTCTAACTTTAGTTAGTGTGTAACGTTTCTGTTTGATCATAAACAACATCTGCAAAGTTACGACGCTCAAAGTTCAAAGCAAAGCGAGATATTTGCTTTTAAAGAAATCGCTTTTTAAGGACTACAACAAACGGCTGGTAGAGACTACACCACATTCCTCCGGGGTTAGTGACTTCACCAACCCTAGAATTTACATAAACCCCGCCCCCTGAACACGATTTATAGATTATCAAGACAGAATATGCTAATCAATGACTAGAAGATAACTACACATAAGCTACATAAATTCATCAACTAACAATTCAGAAATGCTTCTCGAGTCTCTCCATCATTGTCTGACTCCAGTTTGAACATAAAAGGCTAAAAGTTTTTGAAATTTTCAGTGCATGTGTGTGTGAGTGCAAGCTCTTGAAGCTCCGCCCCCTGTGCCGGGAGCAGCAGCTCATTTGCATTAAAAGGGACAGACACAAAACGGTGTGTTTTTGCTCACCCTCAAGAAGTGACAATTTTAACATGCTATATAAAAATATCTGTGGGGTATTTTGAGCTAAAACTTCACATACACACTCTGGGGACATCAGAGACTTATTTTACATCTTGTGAAAAGGACATTATACCACCACTTTAACTTGCACAACCACTATGACTGATATAGTCGATCCTATTTTTGCTTTCATAATTTGCTGTGAAAAATAAATCTCCCAACATAGATTTTCAAAAGTATATTTCAAAAGTATAGTTGACATTTAGCTAGTTGACGTTTAGCCGTGCTACTGCCGCAAAATGACAGTTTAATCTCGACAGATTCTGCCCTGAATATTTACTTTTAATGATTTAGCTGACTTTTTGAAAACAGAATAGTTTGATTTAAAAAAGCACCACTGACTGCTTGTCTTTGCATGCGCCGTCTGTTTTAGTGGCTTTATCACTACAGGCGTTACACAGATCAATTAATGCAAACGGGCCTCAAAATGTGCTGAAAGTAATTGCACGCCACCATCCCAAATCTTGCGTGTCGTTCTGAGTGTTAGGATGTGTTAGTTTAGTGAATTAAGGCTCAATCAATACTGAGACTAATTTACACAAAGAAGGTTTGCACTAAAAAGAATGAGAATGACAGTCTGAATCCTCAAACATGCTCAAGTATAGCCTGACTGTTCAATGAATTCAACCGAGACAGAGAGAGAGAGAGAGAGAGAGAGAGAGAGAGAGAGAGAGACTTGACTTTAAGATCAAGATATAACATTAAAGATATACAATTTTTAGTAAAAAAATAAATAAAAACTAGAATGAGAGCAATGGATTTAAAAAAACAAACAGAATTTCATTTTTTTCCCCTTTTTTCTAACATTTCTTCTACTATCAAAACTCACTCATGCATAAATTTGGAGACATCCATCAGTGTCAACCTCACAAATAAAATTCTTTATGCCCCATTTACCTCTGAAAACATCCAAGTCATTAACCAACTTGTAATAGCTAAACTCTATATTTATACAGGATTTTATTAACCACTGTAACACTGCAATCACATCAGTTGATCCACCATCATTACATTTTCTTTGAGAGAGAGAGAGAGATGCTGGAGCGGGTCTTTGTTGAAGCAACACTGCAGGGTTTGCACTTTTACACTCCAGAGTTAAAGAACGAGAGTAAACAGGCAGACAGGAATGGACAGAATGAGTGAAAATGTCATGGAACCAGGAGAGAAAAGCCACAACTCTCCCGCTGGCAGGTGGGGTGGGGGGATGGGGTCAGCAGGGAACAGATAAAAGCGTTTAAGAAACTCTTGAAAATGTCACCCCTAAAGCTGTCTGTCAGTCAAGGATTTTGCCGAATTATTTGAAAATACGTACAGTGGAAAAAACGTGTGGGTGAGTGAATATATATAAATGCATACAGCCACACACACACACACACACACACACACACACACACACACACACACACACACACGCACACGCACACGCACACACATATATATACACTCGCTGGCTACTTTATTAGGTCACCTGTTCAACTGCTCATTAATGCAAACATCTAATCAGCCAATCACATGACAGCAACTCACTGCATCCAGGCATGTAGAGACGATCAAGAGGATCTACTGAGTCAAACTGAGCATCAGAACGGGGATTTAAGAGACTCTGAATGTGGCGTGATTGAGTATTTCAGAATCTGCTAATCTTCCGGGATTTTCACACACAAGCGTCTCTAGAGTTTGAATGAGCCGAAAAAGAGAAAATATCCAGTGAGCCGCAGTTCTGAAGGAGAAAATGCCTTGTTGAGGTCAGAGATCAGAGGAGTATGATCAGACTGGTTCAGCTGATAAAGGCAACAGTGACTCAAATAAACACTCGTCTCAGTCGAGGTCTGCAGAAGAGCATCTCTGAACACACAACATGTCGAAGCTCCAGCAGAAGACCAACAGCAAACTGAGGCTGCGATTCACTCGGGCTCACCAACATTAGACGACAGAAGATTGGAGAAACGTCTTCGGCTCTGATGAGTCTTGATTTCTGCTTCTACATTCAGATGGTCGGGTCAGAATTTGGTGTAAACCACATGAAAGCGTGATCATCCAGTCTCGTCTCAGCGGTTCTGGCTCCGGCTGCTGGTGTAATGGTGTGGAGGAATATTTTCTTGGCACACTTTGGGCCCTTTAGTACCAACTGAGCGTCGATTAAACATCTCAGTTTACCTGAACATGTCCATCTCTTTATGACCACAGTGTATCATCTTCTGATCAACTCAAATCATCTCAAAATTGGTTTCTTGATCATGACAGTGAGTTCACTATACTCAAACGGCCTCCACAGTCTCCAGATCTCAGTCCTATAGAGCAGCTTTGGGATGTGTTGGAATAGGAGATTCACATCATGGATGAGCTTGAATGTTTCCAGAACCCTGTTGAATCTGAGCCTTAAAGAATGAAGGCAGTTCTGAAGGCAAAAGCGTCTCCAGCCGGTACTGGTAAGATGTACCTAATAAAGTGGCCAGTGAGTGTATACATTTCTATGAAGTATACAACAAATGAAAAATAATTATCATAAAATATGTGTGTATATATATATATATATATATGTGTGTGTGTGTGTGTGTGTGTGTGTGTGTAGAGCTCTTCAACAATCAGTACAATTGAATGTTGCTCAGTTTAACAGGACAGAAAGAGAAACGGAAATGAAGAGAAATGTTGAAAAAACAAGACATGAAATAATCAACTGTATTAGTAGATTATTGCAATGTATGAATTAGGCAGTTTTTTAAATAATTTTTTTATAGGTCATTTTTCTGGACAGTTATCAAGACCCCGCCCCCCTCATTTGCATACTGGGTCAGAGCCAAAAACCCTGAGGTTCGCTGGTGGTTTGGTTAGGATGAATCGCCAGACCTCGTTAATAAATCGATTCAAAAAAGCATCTGCTAAATGAATTAGATATAAATGTTAAAGACCTGATGAAGCAGAAAACACGAGAGCTATTCCTGTAAAACACAGGAGAATGAAAGTCAGACTGTATATATATGGATGATATTTTAAGAAAGAGAGAAATAGATATAGAGAGGAGAAGGTTTTCTTGCCCAGTCTGTGGGTGCAAAGCAAAGGAAGAGAAACGAACACAAAACTGGAACCTGCTGTGTGTGTGTGTGTGTGTGTGTGTGTGTGTGTGTGTGTGTGTGTGTGTGTGTGTGTGTGTGTGTGTGTGTGTGTGTGTGTGTGTGTGTGTGTGTGTGTGTGTGTGTGTGTTCAAGAAAGGTAGATGACCTAAACATGAGTCAGAAAGAGTCTCTCTGCCTGCCTCTTTAAACAACACTGTGATTATTCTGTGAAACACAAAGGAGAGAAGCAGAGAGAACAGTGCAAAGAAAATATAATGAGGATGAGTGTTGAATGCTTCTGTGTGTGTTTGTGCGATTTTTAGGACAATGCAACTGATTCGTCACTAAGCCACACATAGACTCACATCTGAAGCTAAACAAGTTGAGAAGCTCTTCTGTAGACTTCTGTGAGGTTCATTATAATCCGAAAGCTTTGCCATGCGCCTCCTCCACAGTCAGATGTCTCCGCAGAGGACATGCTGATTGAAATCGAGCTCCCAGTGACAGATTTAATGCACAGATTGGTTTTCACAGTCCACATCACAACACGTTTTCAAATTCATCCTTAATCTTAGTCTTCAATAAGCAGGACAAAAACACTGTTTCTGTGTGGACAGAAGGACAAAACCCAGAGAAAAAGATGCATTTTGAAATGTATCTTGATTCGTCTAGATGTAGCCTTTGTCAGATTTAAGGGCCGTTTGCACAATGGAAAACGAACATTAATTTACACCACAACAGCGTTTTGGGGCCTGAAAACACAAACTTTTGAAAACGGGATTCAAAGTGCACTTTTTTGAAAACTATAGTTATTTTTCTGAGTTTTTATTTTTATTTTTATTTTTTTTATTATGCAATAATAACAAGACAGTAATAAACAATGAACAAAACACAATACAGAGGGTTACATTACATAAACATAAAGAATATTAAACTAGCTTAAATGATTGACACCATTGCAGAGTCTTACATGCAGCAGAGTTTTTAGAGTTCCTCAAAGAATTTAAATATATACAGACCCTTTCCAAAAAAATTGAATATCATGGAAAAGTTGATTTATTTCCATAATTCCATTCAAAACGTTAAACTTGCATAAATTATAGATTCAGGGCCCACAACTTAAACGATTTCAAGTATTTAGTTGTTTGGTAATTTGGGCTTCCAGCTCATAAAACCCACGAAAACAGGATTTCAAAAAAAGTAGAATATTACATGAAATCACACAGTAATTACACAGTGATACCATGGTCATTGAACCAGGTTTTGGTTGTTTTGGCAATGTGGGCAGGTGCAAATCCTGCTGGAAAATGAAGGAAGCATGAAGTGCTCTGGAAATGTCCTGGTAGACGGCTGCGTTGACTCTGGATTTAATAAAGCACAGTGGACCAAAGTCCTCTTTTCTGATCAGAGCAAATTTTGCATCTCATTTGGAAACCAAGTAGAGTCTGGAGGAAGAATGGAGAGGCACACAATCCAAGATGCTTGAAGTCCAGTGTGAAGTTTCCACAGTCTGTGTTGGTTTGGGGAGCCATGTCATCGGCTGGTGTTGGTCCACTGTGCTGTCCACTCAACGCAGCCGTCTACCAGGACATTCTCAGAGCACTTCATGCTTCCTTCAGCAGACAAGCTTTATGGAGATGCTGACTTCATTTTCCAGCAGGATTTGCACCTGCCCACACTGCCAAAACAACCAAAACCTGGTTCAATGACCATGGTATCACTGTGTAATTACTGTGTGATTTCATGTAATATTCAAATTTTCTGGGATTTTGATTTCGTGGGTTTTATGAGCTGGAAGCCCAAATTATGTACAAATAAACAACTAAATAAGTGAAATCGTTGAAGTTGTGGGCCCTGAATCTATAATCTATGGAAGTTTAATGTTTTGAATGGAATTATGGAAATAAATAAACTTTTCCATGATATTCACATTTTTTGGAAAGGGTCTGTATATCAAAATCTTTCTTAAAAATGGAAAAAAGGAGGAGTTTTCTTTGAAAATTTACACTTGTGAATATACATTTTGGCAAGAAAAAGTAGCAAGTTAGAGGGTAACTAAACCCCAGGTCAGAGCCTGACTCCACCCACTGGCAATATTTGAAAAATGCTAGAAAAGTGGGCAGACCCCAGCGGAGATAGAGGGGATGAACCGTGAGCGGGGGGGGGGGGGGTCTGCTGTCAGACTCTGCTGTTAGAGAGTCTGCTGTCAGACTCTCTAAAATGGAGAGTGACTCACAGGGTCGCGAGACGACGTAAAGTACATGCATCTGATACGTTTTATCGAGTTGATGTCAATAGCGCGCGCTCTCTATAGGCATTTTCATATTTTGCCGCTATGTGAAAAAATCCAGCAAAATGCGCCGACGCGTTTGTCGACCCCAGAGGATTAACTTTAGCCTAACCATAAATTGTGATTAAAATATATATGATCACTCACATCAAGACGCCGCTGCGGTGGTGGAGTCCATGCAGGAGGAGCAGCGTTTGGCACTGCGTCGCTTTTCAACGCGAGCTGTGTGGAGAAGCCCATTTCCACCTCGTTTCAAAAGCAATTCAGCGTAAAATGCAGGTTTCACACTCACGGTCTTCCAGGCCAAGTGCATGCAAACACTGGCGCCTAATTTCCAAGTCTGCTGGAAAGCTATGCAGTCCAGCAGTGCTGTTGCAACCAGCAACACTACACCTACGTACCCTCCTGACCACTGTACTAAATACAGATAAATCTTCGCTAGCTCATCATACCAAGGGCGTGGTGAGCTCGTACCAGGGGCGTGGTGAGCTGGAACCTGCTTACGTCACGTAGTACCGCTAACATCCAATAGGAAAATTCAACTGCAGTAGCCACCGTTCAACCTGAAGAGGGCAGCACTCAGACGTTTTTACACCATATATTGTAGAATTAAAACACTTTATACCCAAATGTCAAAAAAGTTACTCGAATCAATGAACAGCTCTAATAAAGCCCCATTCTTACAGATCATTAACTAAAAAAAGTTGGTTTAGGGTTTAGTTACCCTTTAAGAATACATTTAAAATGATAAGGGTCTAATTTCAGAGAGTCACCAAAAACCAAAAATCTTTTAGCTTATACATAAGTTCAAAGATAGATAGGCCTACCGTCAACCCAAAAGATTTTGCAATGTATACATTCGTTTTTTTCTGAGTTGTTGGCGAATTTGTGAAAACGGTGACGTCATGCGCATGCGTAATACGCGTTCAGTCTATAGGCGCACAGTGTTTCTTTACAAAGTGACATCGCCACCTACTGGCCTGGCAGCAGAATACAGCGTTTTTAGTCATTTTCGCAGATCCGTGTGAATGGGATCATTTTGACAACGCTGCGAAAAAACGCATGAATAATGTTTCCGTTTTTAGTACATCGTTGTCGTGTAAACGCACCCTTACTTCGGGGGTCAGGTTTAGCTAATAGCTGAAATCTCACACACACACTTAACAGGTTTTGATCTTGTTAAGAATGATGAAGGAACTGAAGTTTTTGTCTCTCATCACACAGAGGAAAATGCTTCATATTAAAGAGACGAGATCATTTCATCATTTTTGATGGCATCTAATATTTATTGGGTGTGTTTGGGTGTAAAGCGAGTGAGTCTTTCTCCAGAGGCAGACGAATGGATGGAAAACAGGAAAGACGAGTAGAAAAGAAGTGTCATTAAGAACAATAAAGAGAAGGGGATGTCATTTATGAGGGAATATAGAAAGAGAGAGAGAGTAGAAGATCATAACAGAAGAACTTCTTAGGTGGATTATTTTTTGAATACCGTCTTTATAATGCGATTTACATGTTAATAAAACCAGTTGCTCGTGGCTATAATAAATCTACTGTCTGAAATCATAGATAAATTACTAGAGATAGAAACTCTAAACCACATCTAGATATTTTAATCATAAATGAGAGACTGTGTGAAACAGAGAGACTTAAATTAAAAGAAGGAAAACGTTGAGTGTTATACTCACAATGAAAAAAAAATGGAAGAAAAGTGAACGCAATTATGTTTAATATGGAAATATATGTAATAAGATTTAATTGTAGTTAAATCATATGTGAGAGTGAAATAATATCTGAGAATCTGCTCATATTTTACCCCAAAACCATAATAAAGAAATTTATGTTGTGCATAAAGAACCATTAATCCTAATTTTTGCATTTTATTAAATTAAGTGTATTTACCCCAACTTTTGCAGTACTGTAATGTGAAAAACGCAATGATATATCATTTAAATTGTAAAGTATTTTAAATGATTTATTATAATGTTTCATTTTCTAATGCGAATTACAAATTAATACACAAAAGTAAAGCACCCAGATGCATTACAGTGAGGATTTGGACTGAAAAAAAAGTGTTTAACTGTCATGAAAACAATCACAATGCACAGTATCACAGTTTCTAGTCCAGTGTAAAACTGCAGAGCGATGCGGAGGGAGTGAGACCTTGACTGTGTCCACTCCGTGAGTTCAGCATTTAAACACAAACACACATGCATTATTTAGCAGACCCTGAGCTCGTCTGTTCTCCAGTCTGAAGCGCCGGGTGATTCATCATCTTCATTCTGCAGTCATTCAGCTCATGAACGCAGCTCTGGTGTACAAACAGGTGCAGATGGAATAACAATGTTTCAAGACAGCACAATCTCAAAGATCTGCCAGAAGTCTCACACGAGTCTCCTCTAGAGTTTCAGAAGAGGTCAAAACTGCTCTCAAACTGCGTCCAATGTGTATTAACAAAACTCTCTCTGTCTGCGCATCTATCCATTTCAGCATTTTAATTATTTAAAGTGCATCGCTCTTAGAAAAAAAGGTTCAATGGGGTTCTATGTTGAACTCTAAGGCTGTGTGTCCACCAAAGCGGTTTAGCCAGCTGAAAACACTAGTCTCTGCTGTAAATGCCTAGCTATGAGCGCTTGAGAGCATTTTGGCAGCGTTGCGTTTTTTCAGTTGAGACGCTTTGCTTGTTATGATACGGAATATCCGTGAAAGTGTTTCTAGTATCTAATTTCACACATATTTTGTTTCTATGTTGATTCCATATTAAAATGTCGATACAATGTAATGTATTTTCTCTGGCTCTTGTTTTAAATTATTTTGTTCCGTTATTTTTTTAATTTTATTTCTTTTTTTATTGCAGACAGAGCAAATAACAAACATAGCATAGCATACAATATTACAAAACAAAGAGTGATATTAATTGGTAGCAGGGGATCCAAAAATAATATAAAAATATTTTAGGCAAGGCAAGGCAAGGCAAGTTTATTTATATAGCACATTTCATACACAATGGCAATTCAAAGTGCTTTACATAGAAGAAATTAAAATAATAAAAAGAAACAAGAATAATTAAAACAGTTTAGAAAAATAAAATGAAATACAATACAGTACAGTCGGACGAACAGCGGCACAGTGCTCATTCAGTAAATGCATAGCTAAACAGAAGTGTTTTGAGTCTGGATTTGAATGTGACCACAGTAGGAGCACATCTGATCTCTTCTGGAAGCTGGTTCCAGCTGCGGCTGGCATAATAGCTAAAAGCAGACTCACCATGCTTAGAATGAACCCTTGGTATTTCTAGCTGATATGATCCTAATGATCTGAGTGATCTGTTGGGTTTATATTCAGTGAGCATATCTGCAATGTATTGAGGTCCTAGGCCATTGAATGATTTATATACCAGTAATAATACTTTGAAATCAATCCTAAATCTAACTGGGAGCCAGTGTAAAGACCTGAGGACTGGTGTGATATGTTCATATTTTCTGGTTCTGCTCAGAATCCTGGCGGCAGCGTTCTGTATGAGCTGCAACTGTCTTATGGTCTTTTTGGGAAGGCCAGTGAGGAGTCCATTACAATAATCCACCCTGCTGGTGATGAAAGCATGCACAAGTTTCTCTAAGTCTTGTCTGGAAACAAAGCATCTAATTCTTGCAATATTTTTCAGATGATAGTATGCTGATTTAGTTATTTCTTTGACATGACTACTGAAACTAAGGTCTGACTCTAGTGTCACACCAAGATTCCTGACTTGATTTTTAGTTGTTTGACCCCTAGAGTGAAGGTATGCGTTCACCTTGAGAACTTCATCTTTGTTTCCAAACGCAATAACTTCAGTTTTGTCTTTGTTTAATTGAAGAAAGTTTTGACACATCCAACTGTTGACCTCATCAATGCATTGGCACAAGGAGTCAATGGGGCTGTAATCATTAGGCGATAGGGCTAAGTACAGCTGTGTGTCGTCTGCATAGCTGTGGTAAGCAATTTGGTTGTTTCTCATTATTTGGCTCATTAGGAGCATAAACAGGTTGAACAGGAGTGGCGCAAGAATTGAGCCTTGAGGGACTCCGCATGTCATGGATGTCCACTCAGACTTATGGTCTCCTAGTAAGCAAGAGCGTCCGAACAGTAGCTGAGCAGGAAGTAGTTACTATTTTAAACACGTTTTTTAACAAATTCAGTGAAGACATGAAACAATCAAATTCTAATTTAAACATCTTAAATATTGGCCAACAGAATAAATACATTTTGTTCCGTTATTATGCTTGTTGTTGTCGTCTGTTGATGTTGTACAAGCAGAATGTGGCAGTTGGTCAGTGTGGTATTAGTCCCGCCCCTCCTCCACTGTGATTGGACGGTTGGGTAAAAAGGGACAGTGATGAGCGCTGCGTTTTACCCAAAGTTTAACATTCTTCAACTCTCGGCGACCGGTAAAAAACGCAGAACGCTCAACGCTTCAGCGCCTCGTTACGCTCATGGCGTTTAAAAAACGCGGCGCTTCCACTGAATACAATTGAAAAAATGATATGTGCTCATTAATGTGTAATTACTTCTACCAACTAATCAAGTATTCTCGTAAGCGTAGAATCTGCCATTTAGAATACATAGCGAGCCGCTCGAATGGCGGAAGCCATGTTGCGCCTCCATCTTGAAAATACATTAGCCAAAGAGAGGGACATACCTGGAAATTCAAGCTTCGCCTTTCGCGGTTTTACACTCAGTGGCACCGTGACGAATGCGAGAGGGAGATTACTCGCGACTGCCGGCAGATTTGAAATAATACGGCCACCGTAGGAGTTAAAACGCCCTCGGAAATGGGATACTAGAAAGTAATATTCAGTTGGTAGTCATAAACAATTTCACCGCTAGATTGGAGAAAATCCTACACAGTGTAGCTTTAAAGAACGCTTTATGCTTTATGTCATTGTTACATATGTTACATGTAATTACTGTAGTGATAACTATAAATTATGCATACCGGTAATTACATGCAATTAACCCTAAACCAAACCCTCATCCTAATCCTAACCCTATAGTAAGTACATGTTCATGTAAATGTATAATTACACTGTAATACTGACACCTTAAAATAAAGTGTAACCCTTTATTTTAAGGTGTCATTGTTACAGTGTAATTATATATTTAAGTACTGAGTAATATTAATTAACTACATGTACTTACTATAGGGTTATAGGGTAGGATTAGGATTTGGTTGAGGGTTAGTTGCATGTAATTATGCATAATTTACTGTTAATACTACGGTAAGTACATGTAACATATGTAACAAGGACACTGTAAAATAAAGTGTTAACCACTTTTGTTAAAATATTATTATTTCGCTCGAGTGTTGATGTGCAGAACACATACTAGCTAGAAATTATTGTAAGTTTTATTGGTTTTTCTGTTTGTTTGTCTTTTATAGCAGAACATATGACGCATATTTAAAAAAAAGACTTCACAGTAAACATTAAGATCTTATGTTGTCTTTATTTATAGTAAGTAAACTAAATTAAACATTGACTAATCTCTTATTTCATTTGTTTATGGTGAATGTATGTTGTTAAACAAATAAAAAATAAATTGACTTACATTAACATTTTGGCTTGGTTTTTAAAATAAATTATCTGGTAACACTTATCATTACGGTTCCATTTGTTACCATTAATTAATATGAACTAGCAATGGAAATACTTCTAAAGCATTTATTCCTCTTAGTTGATGTTAATTTCAACATTTACTTATGCATTGTTATAATCAAGAGTTAAGATGAAGGACCCGAGTTAAGATGAAGGAACAATGAACAGTTGTATGATTATTGATAAATACTATAACAAATGTATTGTTCATGGTTAGTTACAGTTAGTTAATGCATCTAGACAATGGGGGGGTCTAAAGTATAATTTTTTTTATCAAATTTGATGAGAAACCTCAGTTGATTTTCATTAGATTGGTGAGCCGTGAAAGCGAGGGATCTGAGTAACGTGTTCCTCTGATATGTGTGTGTTGACAGGGTTGAGGAGAGCTTCAAGACTCTGTTCTGGTCCATATTTGGGCTCTCCGAGGTGATTTCCGTGGTTCTGAAGTATGATCATAAGTTCATTGAGAACATCGGTTATGTGCTGTACGGGGTTTATAACGTCACGATGGTGGTGGTTCTTCTCAACATGCTGATCGCCATGATCAACAGCTCCTACCAGGAAATAGAGGTACGGGCACTCACTTCTGAATAACAAAACATATCTAAGCCTCCTTAAAGCAAGTTCAATTTACTGGAAAACAGTTCTGGGTACACTGAAAAAAAAAAAAAAAAAAAAAATCTGTTAAATTTACGGTAAAAAAAACTGGCAGCTGTGGTTGGCAGACATTTACCGTAAAAAAACAGTAGCACCATTTTAGATTTTACAGACTTTACTTAAATTTACAGTAATAAACCGTATTTAATTATCTGATATAATGTTCATTTACTGATCTAATGAAGTATTAATATCTGTTTTGTACCATAGTTATACACTGACAACCACCAATCACAGTGGTGATGAAAATCACATGATGATTTAAAGCTCATCACTAACAGCTCTTTCACAAGAAAGTTAATACTAATATATAGAAGCTGCACAGTGTCATTCACACAAACACCATCATGGTAACACACATGAAATGTAAAAAATGCAATAAACATTCATTTAACAACATTAAATGTAACATAAAACCCTAATGTCATATCTGATTAGAAAAAAACTAAGAAAAGTATGAAGAAACATAGTTATTTCAACAAAAACACATTAACTGTGAAGTGTCATGCAGGGAATTGTGGGAATGTCAATAAAATTTTTATTCCCTGTAAATTATACAAAGACTTGTTCTTTTTCACTTCCAAAAACTGTAAATTTAACGGTATTTTACAGTAAAATTGCATTAAATGTACCGTTAGATCTATCATAGTTATTTACTGTATATAGTAACGAAACTTTCTCTTAACCAATTAACAGTTTTTCACTGTAGCATTTTTACAGTATTTTACTGTTAAAATCACAATAATTTTTTACAGTGTAGATTACTTAAATTGTCCATTACTGATTACAAATTACATGACGGAAATTGTAGTTAGTGATCTAGATTACACATTCTAGGTATTTTTTATTATTTTGACCTAACTCAACTACCATAGTGATATAAAATGCGAAGAGAAAGAACATATTTTTCTTTGTTATCAACGACATTAAGCATTACTAAACTGCAGGGGGTTTGTGAGTTAATACGTAATTAAATCATACACATTTCTAAATAAAACACTTGAACACTAAAAAAGATGAAATGTTTTATTTGTCGGCCTGCATGTGAACGTGACAGAACTGTAAACATGCCAGTGTGTTGATAAATTATTGACATTTTAACTTTAAAATCTCAGGGATACTTTAAGTAAATATTAATTTCATCTAAATTTAGGCCAAAGGAGTTTGACAGACAAAAAAATAAAAAAATATTAAATTTAATTTAATCAGTTACCATGCCAGCACTGCTGACCAGCAAAATCAGATGTTAAAGTGTTTTACTTCACATTATTGACGTAGAAACCTCCCTAAATGAGTGATATGATTTATGTCTTCGTGTTCGTGTTGAATCTCTGCAGGAAGACGCTGATGTGGAGTGGAAGTTTGCTCGTGCTAAACTCTGGTTGTCGTATTTCGATGAGGGACGGACGTTGCCTGTTCCGTATAACCTGGTGCCCACCCCGAAATCCTTCTACTACCTGATCATCCGAGTCAAGTCCTGCCTTATACGACTGTGTAAGGGCAAAGGTCATCTGCATAACAGCGAGCTGGAGATGGGCATGCTCAATTCACGGCCGAAGGTAAAACACAACACACCAAATTATCCAATTCAGGACACTTACATATTTGGTTTTAACTTAAAGGGTTAGTTCACCCCAAAATGAAAACTCTGTCAGTAATTACTCTCCCCCTAATGTTGTTCCAAAATAATTGTATACAGGGCCGGCGCGTGCACTTCTGCCGCTCTAGGCGAAAAACATTTGTGCCGCCCCTAGGGCTGGTCCGAATACCATTTTTGAGCTTCGAAGCTGCGGTAGTAATGAACATCGAATATTCAAAGCTTCGAGAGGGTGCTGAACATATTCTTCTCTCTAATAAAGGCAGGAATCTCTATGTGTCTATGTCCGTTTGCATTTTGATTATTTCGAGAACCGTTCATCCAATCGACTTCACAAGGGAGTGCAGTGTAGCATTTGGTGGTGCAATATAGATGGACACGCGAGACACGACACGTTCAGAATTAATAAACTTTTAGTAAACTACAGAACACCTCGAGCGGGAAGCGACGCACCTCAAGCGGGCAGGGCTTATATACTTGACGCACGCTGCACTATAGCAATATAAAACGCACACACACATGTCTGTTAAATTAAGCAATACTTTAAGGTAGTCTATATTTTTCTGACTAAGGGACCGTTCGGTATTTATGGAAGGGGCCACCGGAGGAAAATAGGGGAGGGTCTATATAAAATAGGGGAGGGATTACTAAAACAAAATATGTTTTAGTAATTCTTCTATAAATTACACTGTGCAAACCAAAAGATATATACCCACCGGATGAATAAAGATCGGCCTCCACAGAACATAAAATATTATTTTTATTTTATTTTTCGTGTTCGCATTTATGTGAAAAAACCCCCCCAAAAAACAATGTTCGTGACAGTTCTCCATTACGGACATGACTGCTCTGAAAGCGACTTTAAAAAATTCACAGAGACCTCAAACAGAAAGCACAAAGCCTTTCTTTAAAGTGAATTTCGTTTTTTTATTAATTGTATCTTAATTTTAATCAATGTTTCATCTGGATTTAATAAATAAGAAGTAAATATAGTAGAAAATAGATAATCACGGAGGCGCGGGCGAGTGAACTGGACTCTTGTCTCATAAATGAACCGAAACTCAGCGTAAGGTATGCTACTTGCCTCACAGACCTGAGAAATATATAGAAAGCTTGAAATGTCTACTTTTAAACAGAACAATTAAAAAAACAGACTGCTTTCTGCTTATGAAATGTGCATTTCTCTCTGGCGCGTTCTGAGAAGATCGCGACGCATCGTCAACTTCATCTTTGTAGTCGACACAGAAAACACTTGTTTATTAATAAACAATTAAAATGTTTCCTTGCTATATTTGACATATTAATAATCATTACTTTTGCTGGTTCTTTGTGACAGCTTTTAGATGCTTTATTGGCAGCGCCACCCACATGTTCACCATCAGCACCGAAAACATGATTTTTTTCAAATCTAAAATCAAAAATCGTGATACGAACCGAATCGTAGGTTTGGTCTATCGTTACAGCCCTAGTAAGATGAGAAAGCAAGAGTTTATGGTTTAAAAAAAACAAACAAAAAAAACAACAATGGCTATCTGAACATCTTTGCCAAGCGCAAACCAGTACAGAAGTAGGCTAATCAATAAATTATCGGGGAGGGTCATGCCTTTTTTCACAAACATTTTGGAGGGTCATAGAAAAATGTATTGCTGGCGAAGGGAGGGTCATGTCTTTTTTGACAACAGATCTCAAAACTCCTCCGGTGGCCCCTTAAATAAAAAACGAACAGTCCCTAACAAATTACTGACACAGTAAAGGGTAGATTTAAATTAAGAAAAACAAAATTTCAATAAAGAAAAACAAAATTTAAATAAAGAAAAAAACTAAATGTAAAATTTAAATAAAGAAAAAACGAAATTTAAATAAAGAAAAAAACCCATTTAAATAAAGAAAAAACAAAATTTCAAATTTAAATAAAGAAAAAACGACATTTAAATAAAGTAAAACGAAATTTAAATAAAGAAAAACGAAATTTACATAAAGAAAAACGAAATTTACATAAAGAAAAACGAAATTTACATAAAGAAAAACGAAATTAATTTAGATTGATAATAATGGGTAAAAAGGCTAATAGCCTATATTTTGTTTCTATTGTTATATTTTCCACAATGTCAAAGCAACGCAGCTTAACCCAAAACACAAGCTCAGGCATGCACTTCTGTCCATACAAACTCCGCTGTTCTGCGCTCTAGCCAGAGAACACTCCCGTTGCAGGAACACTTTAGGGCCAAGAGGAAGCAAATATATACATATAGCCTACTATATGCGTAGGTGGATGTGATCGGGGATTTTGGCTGTGTAACATTTAAAGCCACTTAAATTAACGAAATGACTCAAATAAAGATTCGTTCATTTTTATGAACGAGATCGAACAAGAGAGTCAGTAAAATTATCCGAACTTCCCATCACTCAGTCATGAGTCATGACTCGTGAGAGCAGGGGGCGGGGCGGCGCGGGGCGGGGCGGCGCAGCGGCAGCTCAGCAAATCATATAGCCTATTTTGTGAATTGCTCATTCCCGATTGGTACACATTTTGCCGCCCTTACAAAAGTGCCGCTCTAGGCAATTGCCTAGTTCGCCTATATGGACGCGCCGGCCCTGATTGTATATACACTCACATACATAACCAGATGATTTTTTTTATTTGACAAATGTAAGTAATTACATGCTTTATCAATGCGATGTACTTCATCTCTTTTTAATACTTTCTCCTTTCATTTGGGATGTGATGCACACAAAACAAAACATAACAAAAAAAATCATGTTTCTCATAACAAAGGAATCAGTCAATGCAAAAAGCAGCCACGCATTATGAATATGATTGGATACACCTGATTATAACTGATAGAAATACATCTGTGATGCACATCAGTTGAATATGCTGTTTTTTCAGGCTGATCCTCATCGAGCAAATCTCAGGAGTCGAGAGCTGAACACCTTGAAGAAACCCATCAAAAACCCCACAAGATATCAGGTGAGAAACTCAACAAACCATGAGAAACTTCATCATGATCCTGTTAAAATGACAAGATCTTTCTCCCTCATATCTGTCTGTCTGTCTAACAGAAGATAATGAAGCGTTTGATTAAGCGATATGTTCTGAAGGCTCAGGTCGACAGAGAGAATGATGAAGTTAACGAAGGTAAAAACCCAGTAAATTCACTGTATTTCACCCTGTGTGTGTTTTATAAGCAGAATCATCTTGTTTCTGGTCACCTCAAATCATGTGTCTTGTTGATGACTTGTACTTTCTTTAGAAAAAGTCCAAATCTGCTTATATACGAGTAACTCTCTCTCTCTCTCTCTCTCTCTCTGTGTGTGTGTGTGTGTGTGTGTGTGTTACAGGTGAACTGAAGGAAATAAAACAGGACATCTCCAGTCTGCGCTACGAGCTTCTGGAAGAGAAATCTCAGACCACTGGAGAACTGGCTGACCTCATTCAACAACTCAGTGACAAGTTCGGCAGGAACGCCAAGAAACAACCCTGAGACGGACAGATGGATAGACGGGGAGAGAGAGAGAGAGAGAGAGAGAGAGAGAGAGACGGAGACGGTTTACGTGACAAAAAGTATAAAGTAGTTTAGGAAAAGAATCTGGACACTTAAAAATGTCTGAAAGTCATTCATCAGTCACAGAATATCAAATCAAGTGTCACTTAACGTACAGAAACACACTTCACAAGCAAAACAGCTTATAGACGGATGTTTGAATGCTTTAAAATGCTCAAACAGTAGATCTAGTGTTAAAAAAAATGAAGACAGACATTGATTGTTTTTTAGGGATTTTGGGATTTCATGCATCCACTAAAAACACCTAATTCAAACACACTGTGACTTTATAATAAAGAAAAGCTAATATTAGTGAAGAGAAAAGATTTGAGGCTCATAGATACAGATACACTGAAAAAATGGTGTATAAACAATGTTCACTCAGAAATTGCTAGTAAATTTCACAAAAAGAGAAGCCATGTGTAACACATTGAAATGAACATGAAATTTTGAAGTTGAATGACTGACGTGACTGACGTAGAGGTCTGCACGGGCTTTAAACTGAAGCTGAACCCGGCCCGTACCCGCGATCATTTAACCCGACCCGACAATTACATTTACATGTTAAGCCCGAACCCGACCCGAACCCGAGGTCCACTCTGTTTCTCACAACAAATACCATTTTTGCAATATGTTGTATTTAATGATTGTTTGAAACGGTAAACAAATACATGTAGGCGCAGCGGCCCTATAAGCACAGCAGTAAGAGAAAAACTTACCAATCACGTAACTTTGCTGTGGTCGAACAGGTGTAACAGTCACACATTTCTCTGGAACTTTAAACTTTAAACTTTAAAAAGTTCACGCAGTGTTGCAAAACTATTTACACAAATATATCCTTCTCAGTATGAGTTATGAAGTAAGAGAACGGCGTCGACAGTTGATGGTTTCAGCGCCGTCCTCCTCTGATTGAAAGTTAGTCCAGCTGCACTTAAGTTTCTCTCGCTGCTGCTGCTACTTGCAGGGATGCTGAGGATACTACGGGCCAGTTTTGACAGTAAGGGGAATATATATATATATATATATATATATATTTGAACGAGAGAGCCTGTGTGTCTGTGTAGCCAATGTACATTGCACATCTGCGCACGCATGTAACGTTACTTTCTCTCTCTCGCGTGCCGGTCACCACAACACAGCAAGCAGGCAAAGCACACGGCACGCAAACTATATAGCCTATTTAGTTTTTCTTAGTTACAAACCCGAACCCGACCCGAACCCGAGGCTGTTCATTAAACATTAACCCAAACCCGACCCGAAACCCGAAACATTTTCGGGACCCGTCGGGCTCGGGTCGGGTAGCAGACCTCTAGACTGACGCCCTATTTTAACGATCTGAAACGCAAGTATCAAACGCGAAACGCAAGTAACTTTGTGGGCGCTGTTGCTATTATACCGTCGGGATAAATGACTCTTGCGCCCGACGCAAATCTAAAAGGGGTTGGTCTGAAGTAGCTTCATTATTCATCGGTGTGGTTTGGGCGTAACGTGAAATAAACCAATCAGAGCGTCATCTCACATTCCCTTTAAGAGCAGGCGCGCTTGTTCCATGGCGGATTGCTATTATAACGGCGGATTTGCCAGGCGCACGCCAGGAGCGGTTCACAGCCGAGGAGACCGACGTTCTCGTCAGGGTCGTAAAACACAGAGAAGTGACATTGGGGATGGAGAAACCCACCCAAATTAGCTTCGGTTAAACAGGCGTATAATAATTTGGGTAAGTGTGTAAGCTAGATTTATGCCTATTTTTTCACATCTTCATGGACACCACAACGATTTCCCTCGTGTGGAATATTTTTCCTTGTAATTATGTATGGTTTGCAAAAATGTGAACGGCTGCGTCTGTGTGTAGATGAGAGAAGCAAAGTGTATGAGCGTTGTGCACACACATTATGGCCAAGCATGCACCCTTAAAATAGCATATGAATACAGACGCACATCGGTAAATTAGGGAATGAACTTGCGCTCCCGGGGGCGGTTCAGCGCAAAGAGGAGGTGTGTTCCGGTTCAAACGTTCCCTGGTGCTATTTTGCAGTTTCAGAAAACAATTCCGCCACTGACCAGGAAAAACCTAGTCTAAAGTCAGTGGCGGAATTGTTTTCTGAAACTGCAAAATAGCACCAGGGAACGTTTGAGCCGGAACACACCTCCTCTTTGCGCTGAACCGCCCCCGGGAGCGCAAGTTCATTCCCTAATTTACCGATGTGCGTCTGTGGAGGGAAAAGTCCGCTGTGCGTCGGGTGCAAAATAGGAATGAGACATGCGTCGGTGTACAAAGTCAGTTGCGCTGGGTGCAAGACAGGGCCCATAGTGTTTTCTTGTAAAATGTACATGTAATCTTTGTTTTATTTGGGTTTTTTTTAAATATAATTTTTTTTCCACTTGATCAAGTGAATCACATTCAGACATTTTTAATGTTGGTAAATAAAGGATGTCGCAACATTGAAGCAGAAGAGAGAGAAGTGAAACCGCCTTAGTTCCTCAGTCTGAGTGGAATTGAATGTTGTAATGAGTGAGTGAACGGGAAACGACTTCTGTTGAACTCTATACAGCAGGTGTTGATGTGAACTCACTCAGATACTGAACGTCGTCCAGAAGAGAGAGGGAGACATGAGGAAAAACAGACAGGGGAGACAAACGGAGACTAAACGAATATAACAGGCTCACAGCAGGTATGCAGTGCATTCTGGGATATCACCTCCCTTAGGAGTCATTTCCTGTTCTGAGATCGTATCTCACAGGAGAGAAATATACGGAGAAAATGAAAACAGTAGATGAAAACACTGTGATGTTGCCATTTATGATATGATTTCATATAAAATATGTTTTAATCATTTAAGTTTGAGTCAGATTGGCAGTGACATTGAGAATGTACATAAACATAATTTCCTCTTTATATTACTCCAAACAGGCCATCTAATTAACACACACACACATTCCAGTATTTTTAGGCCTTTACTGAAGACTTTGCCTGTATAAAGCTCTTTCTCAGATAAAGAGTGTTTACATGATGTACACCTTTAATAATTGTATAGTAAGAGTTTAGATTTATCTGAATGTATTATTTTTTGTTTCACTAACAGTAAATTAATTCAATACACAGATGTTCAGAAAGTGTATTTTTCACTTGTACAAGGAAACACATGACTGAATATAGTGTGAAAAATACTGTGCTATTTATAACTAAAATTAAAAGTTTTAAATGGTCTTAGTTTTACTGCGTACATTTATTTCATTTGACATTTTTTCACACACGTGCAGAGAATTCAAAAATATTTAAAACTGAATTCTCTCCATAAATATTATTTGGCATGCTGTTGAATGGGAACTTTCAGAAGACAAATGTCAGAAAAAAAAGAAAGAAAAAAAGAAAATATATATAGAAAAAGAATAATTTTACAATAATAATAAATAATACAATAATAATAAACTTTATTAATAATACAACTAATTTTATTGTAAAATATTTAAAGAGCATTAAAGTATTTCTTGAACTGATTTTAATTGATTCTGACTTACTGAAAACGTACTCGGTTACTAACGTAACCTCGGTTCTCTCTAGAAGAGGGAACGAGTACTGCGTAAGATATCTTACGCTAGGGGAAAATCCTTTTCCGCGAGATATTGAAGCCAAAAATTATCCTTAATTTTGTAATAATGCAAAACGCGTTGCAGCAGCAATGCAGACATAGGCGAGACAGCTCGCGCGCCTATTGGCTGCTCTGCGGCAACTGCAGCAGCCTATCGAGCGAGGCCTGGCGTGACGCTAGACCCAATCAGGGCACTTCGCGCCCGCTGCGTCACGTCCCGCCGAAATGGGCGTGGTCTAGGCCTATAAATATCGCTCGCAGGCAGCTATTATCTGGTTTTTCATCATCGAAGCAACCAGAGCGTGTGCATGCACGGCAAGATACGCAGTACTCGTTCCCTCTTCTAGAGAGAACCGAGGTTACGTTAGTAACCGAGTACGTTCTCTTACGAGAGGTCTCTCGTACTGCGTAAGATATCTTACGCTAGGGGACCCAATGTAAAACGCCGTGCATGCTGAGATCTGACACCAAAGACCCAAGGGCGAAAGCCCGGGGTACATATAGTGCACAATCACTCAGTGAACTCACAGAGAGTCCGGGAAGAAGGAGGGGTGCAGCCTCACTTTTCCACATAAAGTAGCGTCGAAGGGACGCGAATTTCATCATACAGACAGGGCGGGGTACGGCCTGAACTGATGGGAAAAAATGTGGGTCTTACACAGTTTGCCCAGCTTTAAACTGTCGAACATCGAGCTGTGCTCAGCAAACGCAGCATTCTGAGCTGAACGCATCAGGTCAGATAATACTGGTAGTTTAGACCGACAGCAGCCTGGCCTGCAGGGCGGGAACCTCTAGGTTATAAAACCTTATAAATGTAGACGGGGAGGCCCAGCCTGCCGCCATACAAATATCTTGCAAGGCAATCCCACTTGACCAGGCCCACGAAGAGGCCATGCCTCTCGTGGAATGCGCTCTGACACCCAAAGGGCACTGCATGCCCTTGGAGGCGTATGCCAGCGCTATAGCATCAACTATCCATCTGGATAGGCTCTGTTTCGACGCGGCTAGTCCCTTAGAACGTCCGCTAAACGAAACAAAGAGCTGTTCCGTCTGTCTGAAAACAGACGAGCGAGACACATAAGCTCGTAATGCCCTGACTGGGCAAAGGAGGCTCGCGTCTCTTTCCTCATCAGGGACCGGTAGGGCTGACAGAGAGATAATCTGCGCCCTAAACGGTGTGTTGAGGGATTTTGGAACATAACCGTGCTTAGGTTTGAGTATAACTTTTGAGTCATTGGGCCCAAACTCCATGCACGCCGCGCTCACAGAGAGCGCGTGCAGATCCCCTATGCGCTTCACTGAAGCGAGAGCCAGCAAAAACACTGTTTTGAAAGACAGGTGTTTTAAATCGATTGACTGCAAAGGCTCAAATGGCGCACCTTTCATGGCTTCCAGAACCGTAGAAAGGTCCCATACGGGGACTGAGGGAGGTCTGGGAGGATTCAGTCTCTTAGCTCCTCTAAGGAAGCGGATGACTAAATCGTTCCTTCCTATTGACTGACCAAGCGTTGTTTCTGAGAACGCTGCTATAGCCGCCACATAAACTTTGAGCGTGGAGGGGGCCCTGCCCCCATCCAACAGCTCTTGTAGGAAGGAAAGCACCTCCGTCACATCACAGTTTGTGGGTGACACACCACGGGCTGTGCACCAGCCCGAAAACACTGACCATTTCGAAGAATAGAGTCGTCTTGTAGACGGAGCTCTAGCCTGCGTGATCGTGTTTAATACTCCTTTAGGGAGTCCAACATGTACCCGTTGATGGCCCAGACATGAAGGGACCATAGTTCCGGGTGAGGATGCCAGATCGAGCCGCGGGCCTGTGAGAGGAGATCTCTCCTCACTGGTACTGGCCACGGGGCAGTACTTGCTAACTGCATCACGGCTGGGAACCAAGGTTGGTTTTTCCAGAACGGTGCTACCAGCAGTACTGAGCATCCTTCTTCCCTGATCCGTTCTATCACCTGAGGCAGGAGAGAGACGGGGGGAAAAGCATAGAGCGGGCGGCAGGGCCACACATGGGACAGCGCGCTCCTGCTCTTGGAGAAAAATTCTTGACAGTGAGCGTTTTCTTGAGACGCAAACAGGTCCACTTTCGCTCTGCCGAATTTCTTCCACAGCAGTTGGACTGTCTGTGGGTGTAGGGACCATTCGCCTGCCGGAACATTGTTCCTGGACAGTCTGTCTGGTCCTATATTCATGATCCCTGGCACGTGCGCTGCTCTGAGCGAGCGCAGGTTGCACTGAGCCCATACTAGGAGGCGTTCTGCCAGCCTGTACAGTTTCTCGGATCTGATGCCGCCCTGGCGATTTATGTAGGACACCACAGACATGTTGTCCGAACGGACCAAGACGTGGTGACCTTTTATTTGGGGACAAAAACGCGTCAGCGCGTTGTCTACTGCCAGCATTTCGAGGCAGTTTATGTGCAGGAGCTTCTCCCGTTCTGACCACTGGCCGAAGAACGGTCTGCCCTCGAGCAGCGCTCCCCATCCCGAGGTGGACGCGTCCGTGGACACCACTTTCACCCTCGAGGAAGTCCCCAGGCTTACACCTGATTGGTACCAGTCGTTCGCTTTCCAGGGTTTCAGAGCTGTAACGCATTTCTGATTGACCCTGAGGCGAAGCAAACCGGGTGCCCACGCTTCGCGTGGGACTCGCGCTTTCAGCCAAAACTGCAGCGGGCGCATGCGTAGCAGACCCAGCTGGAGCACTGACGATGCTGAGGCCATGAGACCTAGCATCTTCTGAAATCTTTTGAGCGGGACAGACGCGCCGCAGCGAAAAGAGTTCGCTGTGCGTTGAATGTCTACCGCGCGCTGTTGTGATAGTCGCGCTATCATGGATAGTGAGTCCAGTTCTGTGCCCAGGAAAGATATTTTCTGACTGGGTGACAGGGAGCTCTTCGCCCAATTGACACTCAGACCCAAATCCTCGAGGTGATCGAGTAAAATGGTCGTGTGTTCTATGAGCACTGCGCGAGATTGCGCTAGAATCAGCCAATCGTCCAAATAGTTCAGCACTCGCATGCCTCTCATTCTGAGGGGTGCGAGCGCCGCGTCCATGCACTTCGTAAATGTACGGGGTGCTAGGGACAAACCGAACGGCAGGACTGTGTACTGATATGCCTGGCCCTCGAAGGCGAATCTCAAATATCGCCTGTGACGTGACGCTATCTGTATTTGAAAATACGCGTCTTTCAGATCTATTGACACAAACCAATCTCCTTGGCGAATCTGCACAAGGATTTGCCTGGTCGTGAGCATCCTGAACTGTCGCTTCACAAGCACTTTGTTCAGCTGCCTTAGATCTAGTATGGGTCTGAGACCCCCGTCTTTTTTCGGTACCAGGAAGTATCTGCTGTATAGCCCTCCCTCGCTCTGATCTTGAGAGAGAGGTTCTATGGCCCCTTTGCTCAATAGTTTCGTCACTTCGGCTCGAAGTAGATGTGCTACTTCTGTTTTTACCGTGGTCTCGACGCGCGCCATATAGCGGCGAGGGCGTCGGCGAAACTGCAGCGAATAGCCTCTTTCTATAATGTTCAGCACCCACTTCGAAACCCCGGGTAGCTTTGCCCATGCGTCTGCATGGATAGCTAGGGGTCGAATACGAAGCGCGCTCCGCTCGCTCAGCGATGGAGAAGCTTCGGTGTGCTGTAACACAAGCGTGTCGCTCGTGACATTTGAGGCATGGGGCGCGCTGATGACAGCGGGCAGATTGCCCGCGCTCGACTCCTCTACGGTGGTTAACCGCGAGGGGGAGGGCTGGGCGGTTCCCGTGGGAACTGTCATGTCTATGTGTGGATGTGGGCGCGGGACAGCGGGCACATTTATCACACTGAAAGCATCGTTCGCTTGCGTGAAGCGAGTGCACGTTGGTTTCGTTTTTACAGAAACCGTGAGACATGCATAACGTGGTGTTAGTGGGCACTGGGTAGTGGGCACGTTCACCATGTTTGAAGCGCAACCGATCTGAGTCGGTTTTATGTGCGCGAGCCCTGTGTGACAGGCTGTGCTTATGTGTAGGGATGGGCACTGGGCAGTGGGCATTCTTACTACACACGAAACACCATCGGCCGTGGCCGGGACACCAGAAAATACACTCTTTTGGGGATTTATCTGGGTAGCCGTGAAAACGGCATTTGTGTGCAGGCAAGCGGGTGACAGAACCGACTTGTTGGCTGCAGAAAACACTGGAACAGTCACATTTTCTGGAACTGGACGAGCGAATAGCTTTGGTGTGAGTCCGGCCGCAGCGGGACTGGAACACCGTCGTTTTCCTAGCAGTGCTAGGACGACTTCGGGGCCTCGGGCTTCACCGTGATCCTAGGTCGCGAGCCGCGTCCTGCGGGGCGGCGACCGGATGAGCGGGAGCGCGGTCTCGCGCTTCTGGCCTGGCGGCGCTGTGAAGTGGAGGCAGTGGACGGTGGCTGTGGCTGTGAGCTCTGAGCAGACGGTTTCGCACGGCCTGCTGCAGAGCTGGAGCGCTTCGGGAGGAAGTGCTTCATGGCCTGAGACGCTTTCTGTACCTCTGCGAATCTCTCCGCGAAATCTTTGACGGAGGATCCAAAGAGGCCTGTGGCGGAAAGCGGGGCGTCGAGGAACGCGGTGCGTTCAGACTCGGCCATTTCCGAGAGCGTCAGCCAGAGATGTCTCTCAGACACGGTGAGAGAAGCCATAGTCCGTCCAATGGCTTGCGCTGCGGACTTAGTAGCACGAAGAGCGAGGTCCGTGGCACTCCTTAAGTCCGGCACACAGATCGCGTCAGGTCCTTCCTCATCCAGCTTACGGAGGAGATCGGCCTGGAAGATCTGGAGCGTTGCCATGGTGTGCAACGCTGACGCAGCTTGCCCGGCGGCGGAGAAAGCGCGGTGGAGCAAGCTCGACGTCGTGCGGCAAGCTTTAGAGGGCAGGGCCGGCTTAGCGCGCCGTCCAGCGGAGGGCGGGCATAAGTGGGCCGCTATCGCCTCTTCAACCGGCGGCAGCGAGAGGTATCCTCTGTTCTTGGCATCGTCAACGGCGGAGAATGCCAAAGAAACAGCAGGACGCACTCTAGCAGAATAGGGGGCGCTCCAGGACTTGGCGACTTCTTCGTGTAACTCAGGAAGAAAAGGCGCCGGTCTGGACACAGGCGAAGCGCGCTCCCCAGGCAGGAAAAATCCATCCAGCCGGTTGTGAGCGGGCTGCTCAGGCGAAGACCACTCGAGGCCGAGGCTCGCCGCGGCCTGTGCGAGTACTCGCATGAGTTCCGTCTCAATAGAAGCTCTCTTGCCTGACGAAGTGCGGGCAGGGGGTGCGGGGTCCTCAGAGCCCGCCCAATCCTCACTGCCTGACGCCAGGATAGAGCAGGAATCATCCTCTCCCAGCAGGGCTTCCTCATCCGCGATATCAACGGAAGCGGCGGCAGACGGCGGCCGCTGTCCGTCAGGAAGCGAAACAGAAGAAGCCGGGGAAGCAAGCGGGCGAACCGGCGAGCTTTGGCGGCTGAGGGAGGGTTCCGGGGCCCGCTGGGCACGGCGCTTTTTACGGCGCGACGCCGCGGCGGGCGGGGGAGCAGTCTCGGTGAAGACGGCTAGGCGAGTCCTCAGAGTCGCCATTGCCATCAGCTCGCAGTGAGGGCATCCGCCGTCAGCGAGCGCGAGAGCTGCATGTTCCTCACCCAGGCAGGAAACGCAGATCACGTGGCGGTCCCCGTCGCTGAGTGTGGCTCTGCACGAGCCGCAGGAAGGCATCTTTAAAAAGACGCTAGCTCTTTTAGAAATGTGTGTCGCGGCGGCGACACACACACACAGAAATACAGTGCAAATAAAAGAGAAGGATATAAGCGCCGGAAAGCGCAGCAGGAAGGCAGGAAGGCGGCGCGGCCAGCGACTTCAGTGACTCGTCCCGCTGAAGGTGCTCTCTCTCGACGGCGCGGCTTCTAATCCAGCTCCAGCGATGCGTGTGCTTCGCTTGAAGGATGAAAAATCAGATAATAGCTGCCTGCGAGCGATATTTATAGGCCTAGACCACGCCCATTTCGGCGGGACGTGACGCAGCGGGCGCGAAGTGCCCTGATTGGGTCTGGCGTCACGCCAGGCCTCGCTCGATAGGCTGCTGCAGTTGCCGCAGAGCAGCCAATAGGCGCGCGAGCTGTCTCGCCTATGTCTGCATTGCTGCTGCAACGCGTTTTGCATTATTACAAAATTAAGGATAATTTTTGGCTTCAATATCTCGCGGAAAAGGATTTTCCCCTAGCGTAAGATATCTTACGCAGTACGAGAGACCTCTCGTAAGAGAACTGAAAAGTTAAATGTGTTTAAATAATGTCACAATGCAGAAAACGTAATGGTCCTAAGAACATTAATGACCTCTTTTTGCATAGGCTATGCATATATATTCTTATCTTCTTTAAGAATATGTTTCACCTGTACAAAGGAAAATAAAGAGGACACAGGCATAAATTGTGCTATTTATTAGCTACTAAAATTCGATTTTTAAAAGTGGCTCTGTTTGGAAATGACCTTTTTAATATATTAACTTTTCAAATGAATTCTCTGAGAATATTGTCGGCACGCAGTGGAAATAGAAGATGAATGACAGCGAAATTGAAACATGAAATTTCCCCTGGTGCTCATCGCTTTCAGAGCTCGGAGCTGTAAATGATAAATCAGAATCTGTGGACACTCTCATATGAAACTTGATTACACAAACTAGCACTAAACACGAACAAATATAGTTTTCCTCATGAGGACACGACACGAAACGTGAATATTACACAAATGAGCTTCAGGGATCTGTGGTTATTATTACTATGATGTCCCATTCTGACATGAACTTCCATTATAAGCATGAGGTCGTGCTCGTCTCCACGGCAACATCCACATTCCATTAGTGTCACTCGCTCAACATATAACGGGTCATTATAATGTTTGCTATGTGTGAAGATGGTGTCTTCAAGAAGCTTGACACCTGCGACAGGTTTGATCACACTGTCTGTGGATAGGACGTCTGTGCCGGAAGATATTGAGATGGCTGGCTGTATAAACGACAGAATAACAAGCGGAGAGTCTCTAGGCGACCGTAACCATGGCATCTACAGCCGGAGCTCCAGGAAATCAAGCCATTGTGTTGTTCGTCTGACACGATGTGGCGCTTTAACATGAGCGGGTGTATGTGACTGTGCTTCAAATCATCATGTGACTGTCTGCTTAAATTCATGAGCTGTTTCACTGCATTCCCTCCGATTGATCCGTGACTAATGAACTGAAAAATACCTGGATTCATATTCCTCATGTGGGAGGAGACTGGCCAGCAATCAGTTTCAGGTGCAGGTGGTTAGTTCTATCATTAAGATCGCATAAAGGGTTCTTATAGCAACAGGTGGTGGTTTTTCTGCAGTTCTGGCATGTGTTTGTTGTGCTCAACGTGCAGCCTCTGTACTCTTTCATACAGGCTGATTATTTAAGAGGTTTTATTCTCTGTCTGGGAAATGAGGCAGACAAACATTTATTGCTGCGGTACCTTCAATGGGCTGACGGCCGTGTTGGAAAGCTGAATAACGTACCTTTTATCAATCATGTTTGGGGATTGAGAGCTGAGATTGGGTAACTGTTGCAGTTGTACTTTCGCTAAAGGGCAGACCAGCCACTGTTTCTTATATATTTTAGATTTATATTGTGGTTTATTGTTATTTGATATTGATTTTGGTCTTAAATGTTTTGTCATTTGCTTGTTTCTTTGGTACTGCTCTCCTCTTTTTGTGTGTTACAGTGCGTCAGAGATTTTGTACAGGGCCGGGCCTGCATCTACACTAAACCTCCTTCGGTGTAGGTGATTTGGGTGGTGTGACACTGCTGTGTGGTGTGTACTGGAGGTTGGCACTGAAATAGTGACTGAAAGGCTACTACTTATTTGCGGTGTATGCTGTGGGGTTTCTTCTGTTTTCTTCTGTCTCTTACAGGAGGTCCACAAGGGCAGGCCCGACCCTCTTGCAGTCTTGAGGAGAGCTAATTCCAGCTTCTGTGAATGTTATTATCGACCAATTTTAACATTTGATGGTTCTATTGGAACAATAAAATTGTTATCTTTTTACAAATTACATTTGTTGTCCATAATCCATATCGTGACCTCTAGAGGGCTCCTCCTGCCTTAAATAAGGAGGTGGCGTAGTCAGCTTATATATCCTACACTACACTCATGCTTCCTTTTATTTGTCTAAACATTTTTTGTAATTAATTCAACTCAAACGGCTTAAAGTCAACATGAAACACTGTTTGCAACTCATTTTACTCCCATAATCATACTTTTTTTTTTAGAGTAAACATACTTTTTATTCTCTCTCTCTAGAGAGAGAGAGATAGCCTATATATAGAGAGAGAGAGAGCAGCGTCAGTAATGAACAGGTACATTTCAATCAATTATGCAAATTTCCTCAAAAATGAGTCACTTTCTGCTGTAAAGCAGCTCTGCAGAAAAGGCCACTATGGTTTCCGAGATTTGGAAAACACGGAGACAATCGCGGAAACAGAGTTTCCGGTTTAATGTGGAATGTCAAGGAAATTTGTCAACTATTTGATGAATAAATAAAACTTAGGTCAGTACACTTAGGCCTAAATCAAATCAGGGCCCTAAATTAAATTTTTGTTAATATACCATTACTACGAATAAGGTGTCCTTATTCACTTTAAGTCAGTTCAGTGTTGATTCAATTCTGTTCAATAACAATGTTGCAAAATTAATTTACTATAAAACAAAGTCGATTCAGCTATAAAATGTTGGATTGTGTAATCAATTACAGATTTGATTTATTGATAATTAATGGAATAGTGAAAAAGTTAAAACCTAAAATCTATTGTTGTCTTTAATACTTAATAAATTAAGAAAAAGTTTAAAAATCTCCTGTTGACTCAAACTGATGGCGTGTTCAATGATGTCATTGTGGCATTTGCTACCTGATGATGTCATTGTGGCATTTGCTTTGATGTCATTGTGGCATTTGCTACCTGATGATGTCATTGTGGCATTTGCTACCTGATGATGTCATTGTGGCATTTGCTACCTGATGATGTCATTGTGGCATTTGCTACCTGATGATGTCATTGTGGCATTTGCTACCTGGTGATGTCATTGTGGCATTTGCTATGATGTCATTGTGCCATTTTCTACCTGATGATGCCATTGTGGCATTTGCAACCTGATGATGTCATTGTGGCGTTTGCTACCTGATGATGTGAAAATGGATAATTGTATCTGGAAGTTTAACACTGATCTTAAAGCGCTGGTTCTTCCCTCAGGGAAATGTATGACATCATCGTCCTCTGTGGCCGTCGCTGTGTTCACACACACCGTGTGTGCTGTGAACCCTCAATGACAGTCACTAGAGCTAGACAGAACATCTGCTGATACGGGACACACACACACTTACGCTCTCTGAAAGAGTCTCTTGATTTTAAAATGACTCAACAATGCTTCGTTCCACTCAATTTAACTTTCGGATATTGCCTGGCAACTGTCCATTGACTGCCAAAAGGCTTGTGAAAACATTTTCAAATATATAACTCATAAAAGATATACTCATAAAAGATATACTCATAAAACAGTCTCTGTATCTCAGGGTATCATTTTATTTATAAGTTCATGTAAATGTATGAAGTGTTTTTTTCTTTCTTTCATTCAAGAAAGGAGTTACTCTGACTAATACTACTGCACACTACTAGTATGTAGTAAATAGTAAATATGGTCACATTTACATTATTGTAAATTTTTGGTAACACTTTACAATTAGTTCTGATTAGTTAAAGTTAGTTAATGCATTCATTAATCAACAATTAATCTGTCAAATTTAGGTAATAAAAATGGAATTGTTCATTGTTAGTTCATGTCCATTAAATAATATTAGCAGACACAACTTTTGATTTTAATAATGTGTTTGTAAGTGTTGAAATTAACATTTAAGTAAGGCATAATGGGATCTTATGCTTTCAAAGCTAATTTGCTATTGCTAGCCTCTCTGAAATTGCCTACCCTACCTTTAATGCACACTTTTCAGCCAATTAGAATCGAGTATTCAGACCATGGTATAACTAAGATTAATTATTGCTGTAGAAGTATTTTTCACTATAAATTCTTACATGTTGTAAAGTGTTACTATTTTTTTATGCTCATGCATTTAAATATGGCTGTGCATTTGTTGCTATTTTTAAACGATTGAAAACATCAAAATCTTTTTGTGTATATAGTGCAAAGGATACTGGGAAATATTTGTTCAATATAAGGGGAGCATTTTATCACAGTTTAATTTAGCTGTATTGTGTTGTTTGCTCATGGTTTAGACGCACTGTAACTCTGAAGCGAGAGACGGCACATCTGTCTAGCCCGAAAAGCCCATAAAAAGCCGCGAGCGGACGGGACGATGGGGTCAAACGTCTCATAAAAGGCCAGTATATATTGAGCAGGTCTGCAGTGTGAAGTGTTGTTCCTCACTTCCATATCGCTGTTCCCTCATAAACACACCTTCTGTTCTTCATCACTTTCATGCACATGAGGACAGTGTGTCTGTCTTTCAGAAGTCTTTGGGAAGTGCTTAAAGAAACTAATTAAAAAGCTGTCATCGTTTACTCACGCTCAGTCAGTTTTGATTTCGTGTTGGCTTTGAATCCTTCAATTTATTAAGAGCTTAACATCATTCACCATTTTATTTTTGTGTGTGTGTATACTTGATTTCTTTGCTCAGGTGAGCCTATTTTTAGTTATTAATTGCCTTCTGCGAATCACTCCTGAGTTCTTCAGATATAAAAATCAAATTTGCAGCTTCTTTATCTCCATGGAGACTCGTCTAGGCCCTTAGTGAATTTCAGTATGGAATACGCCTTTAATTTCCATTCGGCGTTCCCTGTGAGTGGCAGGATGATTCATCCTCCTGTGGTCTATCAGAATCCCGTTGGTTTCTCTGAGCCGCTCGTGGGCAGATATGGCTCGACCCAGCGGGATCGTGGAGGAGGAGGAGGAAACCCTTTTGTCTTTAAATTTGCTTTACCAGAAGCTTTGGTCTCTCTCTCTCTCTCTCTCTCTCTCTCTCTCTCTCTCTCTCTCTCTCTCTCTCTCTCTCTCTCTCTCTCTCTCTCTCTCACACACACACACACACACACACACACACACACACACACACACACACACACACACACACACACACACACACACACACACACACACACACACACACACACACACCCCCTCTTATAGCCTACAGCAAAAGAGACAGAACTTCTTCATTTAGGTTAATTATTATAATGACATTCGCCAACAGGTGATCGGATTGCTAGATGTCTGCATGTACATGTGAGAATCAAAATGATTCATTCACTTAAAGTCAAGTCACTTTTATTTATACAGCGCTTTTTACAGGACAGATTGTCTCAAAGCAGCTTCACAGTGATAACATGAAAATAATACAACAAAGTTTGTTTCTAGAAGAAAATTGCGTCATCGTCCACCTTAAGTAAGGCAGATCAATAATATTGTTGAATATTAAATGTCCACAACTAAGCATGCCAAAAGCCAAGGCAACTGTGGCAAGGAAGCAAAACTCCATCAGGGTGACAGAATGAAGAAGAAGAAAAAAACCGGGCCGTATTTCCGAGTGAAACGCTTCTGGAACAAGAACAACTGTACACCCGAATAAGTTGGCAAAACTCAAAAAATGTAAGGCAATCAGTTGCCTCAATTTTTTTAAGATAAGAAATTAGCTAGTTTAATTAAAGTTTAAGTAAGCAGAACTGGCAGATTTTGATTTTTTACTTATACATTTTAACTTGAGTACACTAATTCATACATTTAACTTGTAATCTCAATGTGAACACTTTTATTAGTATAAACTTATCAAGCTTTAACAAGCTAGTTTCCTAACATACTAAATTATTAACGTTTTAACAATAGTATATTATACACTAGCACTTGCTGTATGAGTGCAGCAATATAAAGGTTTTATTTGCTCTCAAATCAAGCTGCATGCACCACTTGTCACCATGATGGTAACTATCCTAAAACCATCATTAACAGGAATTCTTCTAAAATTAGCATAACATAACATTAATCACTGCTAAATCTCCCACTTAACATTAATCTTGCACAAAAAAAACATAAAATTACACTTAATTTTAGCATTTACTCTCCCTTTCGGGTGCCATCGGCAAAGCATGCTGGGAAATAGACATCCCAGCCGTTTCAGTTAAACTGAAGTTTGTCTAAATTAAAATAAATAATTTCATAAAACCCAAAACAATGAAACAGTTCAGTTTACTTAAAATATATCAGTTCTGTGAACTTGAAATAAAAAGAAAGTGCTAAATACTCATAAAAGTCAATTTGACTGAACTAATTAGTTAAATTTTAAGTTTGTCCTACTCAAACCAATTAATTATTTTGAGCGTTGGGGTTTACAGTATAGGGCGGGGCTTGATTTTGTCTGTTGGGAATTGATTGGATGGTTGGATGGTTGTGGTTTTCTATTGGAGGATCTCATGTGAGTGACAGGTTGCCCCGCCCTCACGCCAGTAAACGCATCATCAGAGAAGAGAAGAGATATTGCTGCAAGAGGGATGGGAAGTTATTCTGATTCAAGATTACAAGAATCATGAATTCATTAAACATGAATTAAAAAAATTGTGATGTGCACAGATACATCATTTATAATAAACACTGCAATATTACAAAACAAAAAACAACAATGGTCCATTTTGCTTTCATGGTGACTTTAAAGAGATAGTCAATGTCAACTGATGCCTAAACATCATTGGTTTTCGTGTGAGTGGTATCATAATGTGCCATTTGAGTGAGTGTGAGCTATAAACAAGTTTTAAAACTCTCAAACTCACTTTTTATCTGTCCTTTTTGGAGCTTCACAGATGTGAAAATTATTCCTTTGTGTTTCACAGACAAATAACAGCATATTGGAAGAACATGAGAGTGATAGACATTGACAGAAATGTAACTTTCAGTCAGCTTTGTAGCATTTCTATTGAAATATAATATATAATATCTAATGCGTCATATATTATTTATTTGTAATCATCATTCTTTTCTAATATATCAGAAATGAGCCAAAGGAAAACATTGTTGCCTGCAGATATCACGTTCTTTCTCCGCACGTCATGGTCTAGGTCAGGTGTAAGAGACGGCTGGACATTAATCATGTGAAGGGCTTCAGGCGTTCTCCTTCTGTAGTTCTCACCTCAAGAACCAGCAGATTCTCAGCTCTTA
>NC_138732.1:5285888-5300888 GCF_965113295.1 Leuciscus leuciscus
AACCGGGCCCGAGTACGATTGTCCCCCCTCCCCACTCCCCCTCTGGCCTGCACTCACATAGGGTTTCAGCATTCGTGCCGGAGCACGCTTACTTCATTATGGTGCGACGGTTTCGGGATAAACAGGAAGAGCGGCGCTCTCACTGAACACAATGGAGTCCAGCACGGTTAGCGCTCACACTGCATGCGAACCGCGCCCGAGTCCAACTGAACCGTGCTCTGGCCCACCTCTTCCAAGCGGGCCAGGGCCGGCTAATCGAGCCGCGCCCGGGCACGGTTCGGAGCACTCACACTAGTCAAACGAACCGCGCTTTGGTGGTCAAACGCACTCGGGCACGGTTCAAACTGGCTAGTGTGAGTACACCCTGAAACTGCAAAATAGCACCAGGGAACGTTTGAGCCGGAACACACCTCCTCTTTGCGCTGAACCGCCCCCGGGAGCGCAAGTTCATTCCCTAATTTACCGATGTGCGTCTGTGGAGGGAAAAGTCCGCTGTGCGTCGGGTGCAAAATATGAATGAGACATGCGTCGGTGTACAAAGTCAGTTGCGCTGGGTGCAAGACAGGGCCCATAGTGTTTTCTTGTAAAATGTACATGTAATCTTTGTTTTATTTGGTTTTTTTTTTAAATATAATTTTTTTCCACTTGATCAAGTGAATCACATTCAGACATTTTTAATGTTGGTAAATAAAGGATGTCGCAACATTGAAGCAGAAGAGAGAGAAGTGAAACCGCCTTAGTTCCTCAGTCTGAGTGGAATTGAATGTTGTAATGAGTGAGTGAACGGGAAACGACTTCTGTTGAACTCTATACAGCAGGTGTTGATGTGAACTCACTCAGATACTGAACGTCGTCCAGAAGAGAGAGGGAGACATGAGGAAAAACAGACAGGGGAGACAAACGGAGACTAAACGAATATAACAGGCTCACAGCAGGTATGCAGTGCATTCTGGGATATCACCTCCCTTAGGAGTCATTTCCTGTTCTGAGATCGTATCTCACAGGAGAGAAATATACGGAGAAAATGAAAACAGTAGATGAAAACACTGTGATGTTGCCATTTATGATATGATTTCATATAAAATATGTTTTAATCATTTAAGTTTGAGTCAGATTGGCAGTGACATTGAGAATGTACATAAACATCATTTCCTCTTTATATTACTCCAAACAGGCCATCTAATTAACACACACACACACACACACATTCCAGTATTTTTAGGCCTTTACTGAAGACTTTGCCTGTATAAAGCTCTTTCTCAGATAAAGAGTGTTTACATGATGTACACCTTTAATAATTGTATAGTAAGAGTTTAGATTTATCTGAATGTATTATTTTTTGTTTCACTAACAGTAAATTAATTCAATACACAGATGTTCAGAAAGTGTATTTTTCACTTGTACAAGGAAACACATGACTGAATATAGTGTGAAAAATACTGTGCTATTTATAACTAAAATTAAAAGTTTTAAATGGTCTTAGTTTGACTGCGTACATTTATTTCATTTGACATTTTTCACACACGTGCAGAGAATTCAAAAATATTTAAAACTGAATTCTCTCCATAAATATTATTTGGCATGCTGTTGAATGGGAACTTTCAGAAGACAAATGTCAGAAAAAAAAAAAAGAAAAAAAGAAAATATATATAGGAAAAGTATAAATATATAAAGGATAAATTTTACAATAATAATACAATAATAATAAACTTTATAAATAATACAACAAATTTTATTGTAAAATATTTAAAGAGCATTAAAGTATTTCTTGAACTGATTTTAATTGATTCTGACTCACTGAAAACTGAAAAGTTAAATGTGTTTAAATAATGTCACAATGCAGAAAACGTAATGGTCCTAATAACATTAATGACCTCTTTTTGCATATGCATATATCTTCTTATCTTCTTTAAGAATAGGTTTCACCTGTACAAAGGAAAATAAAGAGGACACAGGCATAAATTGTGCTATTTATTACTAAAATTCGATTTTTAAAATGGGCTCTGTTTGGAAATGACCTTTTTAATATATTAACTTTTCAAATGAATTCTCTGAGAAAATTGTCGGCACGCAGTGGAAATAGAAGATGAATGACAGCGAAATTGAAACATGAAATTTCCCCTGGTGCTCATCGCTTTCAGAGCTCGGAGCTGTAAATGATAAATCAGAATCTGTGGACACTCTCATATGAAACTTGATTACACAAACTAGCACTAAACACGAACAAATATAGTTTTCCTCATGAGGACACGACACGAAACGTGAATATTACACAAATGAGCTTCAGGGATCTGTGGTTATTATTACTATAATGTCCCATTCTGACATGAACTTCCATTATAAGCATGAGGTCGTGCTCGTCTCCACGGCAACATCCCCATTCCATTAGTGTCACTCGCTCAACATAACGGGTCATTATATAATGTTTGCTATGTGTGAAGATGGTGTCTTCAAGAAGCTTGACACCTGCGACAGGTTTGATCACACCGTCTGTGGATAGGACGTCTGTGCCGGAAGATATTGAGACGGCTGGCTGTATAAACGACAGAATAACAAGCGGAGAGTCTCTAGGCGACGGTAACCATGGCATCTACAGCCGGAGCTCCAGGAAATCAAGCCATTGTGTTGTTCGTCTGACACGATGTGGCGCTTTAACATGAGCGGGTGTATGTGACTGTGCTTCAAATCATCATGTGACTGTCTGCTTAAATTCATGAGCTGTTTCACTGCATTCCCTCCGATTGATCCGTGACTAATGAACTGAAAAATACCTGGATTCATATTCCTCATGCTTCCTTTTATTTGTCTAAACATTTTTTGTAATTAATTCAACTCAAACGGCTTAAAGTCAACATGAAACACTGTTTGCAACTCATTTTACTCCCATAATCATACTTTTTTTTAGAGTAAACATACTTTTTATTCTCTCTCTCTCTCTCTCTCTAGGGACCTGATGAAACCCATGAATTGAGAGAGAGAGAGAGAGAGATACAGAGAGAGAGAGATAGCCTATATATAGAGAGAGAAAGAGAGAGAGAGAGAGAGAGAGAGAGAGCAGCGTCAGTAATGAACAGGTACATTTCAATCAATTATGCAAATTTCATAAAAAATTAGTCACTTTCTGCTGTAAAGCAGCTCTGCAGAAAAGGCCACTATGGTTTCCGAGATTTGGAAAACGCGGAAACAGAGTTTCCGGTTTAATGTGGAATGTCAAGGAAATTTGTCAACTATTTGATGCATAAATAAAACTTAGGTAGTAGGCTACACTTAGGCCTAAATCAAATCAGGGCCCTAAAATTACATTTTTGTTATACCATTACTACGAATAAGGTGTCCTTATTCACTTTAAGTCAGTTCAGTGTTGATTCAATTCTGTTCAATAACAATGTTGCAAAATTAATTTACTATAAAACAAAGTCGATTCAGCTATAAAATGTTGGATTGTTTAATCAATTACAGATTTGATTTATTGATAATTAATGGAATAGTGAAAAAGTTAAAACCTAAAATCTATTGTTGTCTTTAATGCTTAATAAATTAAGAAAAAGTAAAAAAATCTCCTGTTGACTCAAACTGATGGCGTGTTCAATGATGTCATTGTGGCATTTGCTACCTGATGATGTCATTGTGGCAGCTACCTGATGATGTCATTGTGGCATTTGCTACCTGATGATGTCATTGTGGCATTTGCTACCTGATGATGTCATTGTGGCATTTGCTACCTGATGATGCCATTGTGGCATTTGCTACCTGGTGATGTCATTGTGGCATTTGCTATGATGTCATTGTGCCATTTTCTACCTGATGATGCCATTGTGGCGTTTGCTACCTGATGATGTGAAAATGGATAATTTTATCTGGAAGTTTAACACTGATCTTAAAGCGCTGGTTCTTCTCTCAGGGAAATGTAGGACATCATCGTCCTCTGTGGCCGTCGCTGTGTTCACACACACCGTGTGTGCTGTGAACCCTCAATGACAGTCACTAGAGCTAGACAGAACATCTGCTGATACGGGACACACACACACTTACGCTCTCTGAAAGAGTCTCTTGATTTTAAAATGACTCAACAATGCTTCGTTCCACTCAATTTAACTTTCGGATATTGCCTGGCAACTGTCCATTGACTGCCAAAAGGCTTGTGAAAACATTTTCAAATATATAACTCATAAAAGATATACTCATAAAAGATATACTCATAAAACAGTCTCTGTATCTCAGGGTCTCATTTTATTTCTTTGTATTTCATTTAAGTTCATGTAAATGTATGAAGTGTTTTTTTCTTTTTTCTTTCTTTCATTCAAGAAAGGAGTTACTCTGACTAATACTAGGCTACTGCACACTACTAGTATGTAGTAAATAGTAAATATGGTCACATTTACATTATTGTTAATTTTTGGTAACACTTTACAATTAGTTCTGATTAGTTAAAGTTAGTTAATGCATTCATTAATCAACAATTAATCTGTCAAATTTAGGTAATAAAAATGGAATTGTTCATTGTTAGTTCATGTCCATTAAATAATATTAGCAGACACAACTTTTGATTTTAATAATGTGTTTGTAAGTGTTGAAATTAACATTTAAGTAAGGCATAATGGGATCTTATGCTTTCAAAGCTAATTTGCTATTGCTAGCCTCTCTGAAATTGCCTACCCTACCTTTAATGCACACTTTTCAGCCAATTAGAATCGAGTATTCAGACCATGGTATAACTAAGATTAATTATTGCTGTAGAAGTATTTTTCACTATAAATTCTTACATGTTGTAAAGTGTTACTATTTTTTTATGCTCATGCATTTAAATATGGCTGTGCATTTATTGCTATTTTTAAACGATTGAAAACGTCAAAATCCTCTTGTGTATATAGTGCAAAGGATACTGGGAAATATTTGTTCAATATAAGGGGAGCATTTTATCACAGTTTAATTTAGCTGTATTGTGTTGTTTGCTCATGGTTTAGACGCACTGTAACTCTGAAGCGAGAGACGGCACATCTGTCTAGCCCGAAAAGCCCATAAAAAGCCGCGAGCGGACGGGACGATGGGGTCAAACGTCTCATAAAAGGCCAGTATATATTGAGCAGGTCTGCAGTGTGAAGTGTTGTTCCTCACTTCCATATCGCTGTTCCCTCATAAACACACCTTCTGTTCTTCATCACTTTCATGCACATGAGGACAGTGTGTCTGTCTTTCAGAAGTCTTTGGGAAGTGCTTAAAGAAACTAATTAAAAAGCTGTCATCGTTTACTCACGCTCAGTCAGTTTTGATTTCGTGTTGGCTTTGAATCCTTCAATTTATTAAGAGCTTAACATCATTCACCATTTTATTTTTGTGTGTGTGTATACTTGATTTCTTTGCTCAGGTGAGCCTATTTTTATTTATTAATTGCCTTCTGCGAATCACTCCTGAGTTCTTCAGATATAAAAATCTAATTTGCAGCTTCTTTATCTCCATGGAGACTCGTCTAGGCCCTTAGTGAATTTCAGTATGGAATACGCCTTTAATTTCCATTCGGCGTTCCCTGTGAGTGGCAGGATGATTCATCCTCCTGTGGTCTATCAGAATCCCGTTGGTTTCTCTGAGCCGCTCGTGGGCAGATGTGGCTCGACCCAGCGGGATCGTGGAGGAGGAGGAGGAAACCCTTTTGTCTTTAAATTTGCTCTACCAGAAGCTTTGGTCACACACACACACACACACACACACACACACACACACACACACACACACACACACACACACACACACACACACACACACACACACACACACACACACACACACACCCTCTTATAGCCTACAGCAAAAGAGACAGAACTTCTTCATTTAGGTTAATTATTATAATGACATTCGCCAACAGGTGATCGGATTGCTAGATGTCTGCATGTACATGTGAGAATCAAAATGATTAATTCACTTAAAGTCAACTCACCTTTATTTATACAGCGCTTTTTACAGGACAGATTGTCTCAAAGCAGCTTCACAGTGATAACATGAAAATAATACAACAAAGTTTGTTTCTAGAAGAAAATTGCGTCATCGTCCACCTTAAGTAAGGCAGATCAATAATATTGTTGAATATTAAATGTCCACAACTAAGCATGCCAAAAGCCAAGGCAACTGTGGCAAGGAACCAAAACTCCATCAGGGTGACAGAATGAAGAAGAAGAAAAAAAACGCGCCGTATATCCGAGTGAAACGCTTCTGGAACAAGAACAACTGTAAACCCGAATAAGTTGGCAAAACTCAAAAAATGTAAGGCAATCAGTTGCCTCAATTTTTTTAAGATAAGAAATTAGCTAGTTTAATTAAAGTTTAAGTAAGCAGAACTGGCAGATTTTAATTTTTTACTTATACATTTTAACTTGAGTACACTAATTCATACATTTAACTTGTAATCTCAATGTGAACACTTTTATTAGTAGCCTATAAACTTAGCAAGCTGTAACAAGCTAGTTTCCTAACATACTAAATTATTAACATTTTAACAATAGTATGTTATACAGTAGCACTTGCTGTATGAGTGCTACAATATAAAGGTTTTTATTGTTCTCAAATCAAGCTGCATGCACCACTTGTCATCATGATGATAATATCCTTGTAAAAAAGGCTATAGTTTGTTGTCAAACCTAACCTCTCTTTATAATTTCTCCCTCTGTATTTGAGGCACACACACACAGCACCTTACCTGAGCCAATCAGCGTCCAGAAACTTTGACCATGTGACCTCCCCCGCCCTCACAGAGACAGTATTACAATGCAGCGGGAGTCGGAGATTGACGCTGAAGTTACATCAGTATAAACTGTTTTACATACCGCATTTCGGACGAAGTGTTGTGCGTGAATGCAAAAGTAAGTTTGTAATCCTTGATTATACACTGGATGAGTACTGCATTCGCTCTTGGAAACAAGTTATTGTCCCCGTGATGTAACGTTATATCATAGATATGTGTGTGTGTTCCCCCTCGTGTATTCATGCCACTCTAGCTCGTATGTTTGTATACATAACTTTATTATTATCTGGATTAGAGTTATACTTCTTTTACTATTACATGTTATGTTATTGTTTGAAGCAGAGTTTGCTGTATATTTTCTACATTTAATGGGAGAACTGTTGTGGAAAATTCGCCACGCGCATGCGCACTCATAATCCAGTCAGAGCAGCGCTATACCATCTTCACAGCATAACAAGGTTTCAGATTACATCTGTGTTGAATATAATATAGGAGTTACAGCCTATCTTACATTTGCTTTCAGTTTGTTTTATAATAATGTGCATTTTTAATTATTGATGTTAAAATATACTACATTATTGCTCATGTTTAATTGTTATAATTTATCATTGTTATTATTATGTATATTCATGTTTATTTGACTGTTTATTTTATAGAAAACCACACAAACACAACCATACAAGCCAGTCTGTTGAGTGGTGACAATAAATGGGTTATTCCCAGAAAAGTGCATCTCCGTTTGGTCTCTAATCGGACAGTCTTTGGTGGGTCAGCACCCTGAGCTGGCAACTTGTCGTATAAGTGCTACCAATCAGAAGCATTTTTTCATGGTCCTTCGAGCCGGATTCTGGACTTACCAAAGAGATAGAAGATGTCACTATATGAAGAGGATGAGCCAACTGTGCGAGTCAGGAGGAGGACAGTCCTTCCCGCACGTTACGATGAGTACGATCTCACTGGCTTTACCCTCTCTAAGCCTGTTCCAGAACCCATGTCACCACTCACTCATCCAGTCAGACTGGCAGAGAAAGGCGCAACTGGATTCACTCCAGTGCTACCAGGTTATGAAGATGACAATCCGTCACAGTGGTCCGATGATGAGCGCGAATCTGCATCAGACATCATACGGGAAGAGAATAAGGATCTCCGCAAAGTCCTACAAAGGATACAGCAGGAAAGGGACACAGTCCAGAGCAAAAATGACCAATATGCAAAGGAGCTTTCTCAGCTCAAGCAGCAAATGAAGCAGCTACAAATTCAGATGGAGCATCAACTTCCTGGAAGTCAGCCCCTTTCGTCTGACACCCCTACGAGGCAGTATGGCTCCAGTTCTCCTGTGCCTGCACCACGTGTCCGCCCACAGGCACGTTCTGAGGAAACTAGCTTCAGACCTGTACCAGCTCCGCGCATAAAACTGCAAAAGGAGCTTCAGACCGAGGACAAGTTTCAAAGTCCTCCACATCACCCAACTCCAGCATCTGCTTACAACAGAGAACAGAGCTCTTCTTACCACTATATGCCACAAGGGGTTCAGAGATTAGAGGCACATTCCTCCCACAGACAAGAACACTCAAATTCTCCATATTGGGTCTCTCAAGACACCGCAAGACATCCACAAATGCCATGCCGGTCAATTACTCCATCACCTCCCCCTGAACGAGAACTGATGTATAGAGGTCCAACCCCCACAATTCCTGACTTTATACATCCTAACCCAAGAGAGTTCTCACGACTGAAAATTGCTCTGGAAAATATCCTCCCGGCTAATGCGACAGAAAGGTTCAAATTCCAGATACTGATGGATCATCTGAAATTAGAGGAGGCTCTGCTAATTGCTGACTCGTACTGCCATTCGCAACACCCTTACACAAGGACGATGGCTGCTTTAGATCAACAGTATGGTCAGCCACATCAACTAGCTCTACAACGGATTGCAGAGTTAATGGATGGCACAAATATAGCTAGTGGAGACCAGAAGGCCTTTAGACTTTTCGCTCTCAAGGTCCGTTCCCTGGTTGGCATGCTGGAACAATTAGGCAAAAAGGGAACTTTCGAATTACAGTGTGGGTCACATGTGTCTCGGCTGCTTGGGAAGCTTCCACATGACCTCAGATCGGGGTTTCGGAGGTTTGCACATCTACATCATGTGCCCATCCCTACACTTCTGGATTTTGCAGAATGGCTGGAGTTTGAAATCCAAGTTCAAGAGGACACTACAAGGTTTTCAAGTAATCAACGAAGAGGGCCCTTACCACGAACAAGAGAGACTTTCAGAGACTTTAAGCCAGCCGCTAAAAGCACCACAATCTTACTGAACACAGAGAAGGAGAATTCTGAGTCTATGCCATCTGCTTCACCACCTAAGACTTCTCTGAGACCCTACTGCACCTACTGTGACAACAGTAAGCACTCCCTCAACAACTGCACCAACTTCAAGCTACTTACTAAAGACCAGAAACGAAGCTGGGTCAAAGACAACAATAGATGTTGGCGCTGTGGTAGAACTCATAAGTCAGCAGAATGTAACCTAAAAATGCGATGCAAACAGTGCAACAGTCGACACCTTATGGCTCTGCATGACATCAGTGCTTGGAAGCCAGAGAATCCAAAGCCTGTTCACGATGAAACTGCTGATACCAACACCTGTCTGCTCAACACTATGAATGAGATTCTCCTGATTCATAAGCCACCCACCAGCCGGAAAGTTCTTCTTAAAATCACCAAAGTGATTCTCAGAAATGGAAAAAGGAGAATGGATGCATACGCAATCCAGGATGATGGATCTGAGAGAACTATCCTCCTCCACAATGCCGCTCAGCAGTTGGGCCTCAAAGGTCAGCCTGAAGACCTACCCCTTCGAACAGTCAGGCAGGAGTTTCAAGTTCTCAAGGGTGCAGCCGTCTCATTTACAATCTCCCCAATGGCTCAGCCCACCAAACGGTATCGCATCAAAGGTGCCTTTACTGCTCAACAGCTAAGTTTAGCTGAGCACTCACATCCCGTGAATAATCTGAGAAAGAGATATCAACACCTTAAAGGGCTTCCACTATATGATTTTGACGCAGTCTGTCCCGTGCTGCTCATTGGTTCTGATTATCCCCATCTGATCACTCCCGTAGAACCAGTAAGACTAGGCCCTCCAGGGGGACCAGCGGCTATAAAGACACGTCTTGGCTGGACACTACAGGGCCCAGTCCAACACTTTCGGCAGGAGATGACTGAACAGCACTGTCTCTTCACTTCGGTTTCATTCCCAGAATCAGATCTCTATAAGCAAGTGGAGAAATTATGGCAGATGGACATACTGCCCTGGCGCAACGAAAAGATTTGCATCAGATCCAGACTGGACCAGGAGGCGGTGGACCTCTTGGAAAGGAAGACAATCAGGATTGAGGTGGATGGTATCGAGCGTTACGCAACCCCTCTCTTGCGTGTCAAGAACATGCCTGAACTCAGAGCACCCAAAGAGGCAGTCTTATCACAGCTGAGGGCCACTGAAAAGAGACTGGCAAAGAATCCAGAGCAAGCAGCCGCTTATACTGCTGAGATTTCAAAACTGGAACAATCAGGTTATGTTAGTAAATTGCCACCGAATGTTGAGCCAGATCCTTCCAGCTGCTGGTACATCCCGCATCATATGGTGCACCACAATGGGAAAAACAGGATAGTTTTCAACTGCTCGTTCCAATATCACGGACAAAACTTGAATGAGCTTCTGCTCCCAGGACCAGTGTTGGGACCATCGCTACTTGCTGTGCTACTCAGATTTAGGGAACATTCAGTAGCAGTCAGCAGCGACATCAAGGGGATGTTCCACCAAATTCGACTACTTCCAGAAGACAAACCACTCTTGCGTTTCCTCTGGAGAGATCTGAATATACAGGAACAACCCAGTGTGTACGAATGGCAAGTCCTCCCATTCGGCACTACCTGCAGCCCCTGCTGTGCCGTATTTGCACTCCAGAAACATGTCCTTGATCATAGCCTGCCTGGAGATGATGTCTGCAATTCGGTACTGAAATCCTTTTATGTAGACAACTGCCTACAAAGTTTCACTTCAGCAGAAGAAGCAAAGTGTTTCGTTGACAAAATAAGGAACCTGCTGGCAGATGGAGGCTTCGAGCTGAGGCAGTGGTCCAGCAATGCCCCTTTAACTATAAGTCACCTGCCTCACAATGCAATTTCGGACAGTGCAGAACTCTGGATTTCACAAGGCCGAACAGACACCCATGAGTCTACATTGGGGCTCCTCTGGAACCATCAGTCTGATACAATCTCCTACAAATACCGTGCCAAAGACAGTAGTGAGACTACCATGCGTAACATATATAGAATCCTAGCCAGCCAGTACGACCCGTTGGGTTACCTCATCCCCTACACCACTCGCGCCAAGATCCTCGTTCAACGATTGTGGGACAAAAAACGGGATTGGGATGATCCAAACTTGCCCACAGATCTGCTACAAACCTGGACCGAATGGGTGGAGGAGCTACCAGCCCTACAGAATATCGTTCTTCCTCGGTGTTACAGTAGCCCCACCAAAGACACAAAAACGAGCCTAAGAGATATACATGTTTTCTGTGATGCCTCCGAACGTGCCTATGGCTCTGTGGCATATCTGCGAACAGAGGATCAACATGGGCAAACAGAGGTAGCTTTCTTAACAGCAAGATCACGTGTAGCACCAAAGAAACAACAATCTGTTCCCCGACTGGAACTGTGCGCTGCACTGACAGGAGCTCAACTTGCCAAAGTACTCAACAATGAGTTAAACCTGCCCATACGCCAAACGATCTTGTGGACCGATTCCACTACGGTCCTCACATGGTTACAATCGGACTCTTGCCGATTCAAAGTATTTGTTGGGACTCGGGTGGCAGAAATTCAGGACCTTACAGAACAACACAGCTGGCGATATGTACCCTCCGCTAACAATCCGGCCGATGACATCACTCGGGGAATGAGTCTGCGCGAGATTGGCCCGGAAAAACGCTGGTGCCAAGGACCGCCTTTCTTGAAAGATCCAGCCAACCTGTGGCCCGTTTGCCCCAGTCCAGTTGATATAGATGATAATGAACTTCGCAAGATTGGGTCCAGTACTCTAGTCTGCTTCACCTCCTCTGAATTCAGTCAGTTTAAGTCTTTCGAGGAGCTAATCGAGTCCACGGCTCTTCAAGAGGCCAAAAATGGTGAGGCTACAGCCAATGACTACAGAAGTGCCGAGATCAGTGTTTTGCAGCAAGCACAGCAAGAATGCTTTTCATCAGACTTAGAACAACTAAGGACAGGTAAACCACTTTCATGGAACAGTCGACTAGTCGCACTGGCCCCAGAACTTGATGGAGAAACCAAATTAATCAGAGTTGGCGGACGTTTACGGCATAGTCCCTACCTTGACCCTGACAACATGCATCCTATAGTATTGGATCCAAAGCACCCCATCACGAAACTTATCATCCAAAGTTATGACTCCAAACTTTGTCATCCAGGTCCTGAGAGGGTGTTCGCTGAACTCCGCCGTAAATATTGGGTTCTACGGGGTAGAGAGGCCATCAAGCATCTGCAGCGAGAGTGTGTGCAGTGCCAAAAATGGAGAAAAAAACCAGAGGTACCTAAAATGGCGGACCTCCCCCCAGCAAGACTACGTTTGTTCAAGCCCACCTTTTACTCCACTGGTGTGGACTGCTTTGGCCCCTATACCGTTAAAGTGGGTCGACGCAGCGAGAAAAAATGGGGAATAATATTCAAATGCCTCACCACCAGAGCAGTATACATCGACATCCTCCATAGTCTGGAAGCCGACTCTTTCCTTATGGCTCTCAGACGATTCACGGCTAGACGAGGGAAACCCCATGAGCTCTTGTCAGATCAAGGCACAAACTTCAGAGGAGGTGAAAGGGAGTTAAAGGAAGCTTTTACAGCTCTTGCTCCAGATCTGCAGAGACAATTGGCTAAACAACAAATTGAATTCCATTTCAACCCTCCTAGCTCACCCCACTTTGGAGGTTGTTGGGAGCGAGAAATTCGCTCCTTGAAAAACGCACTAATGGTGACTCTTGGAACTCAATCAGTGACTTTTGAGGTCCTTCAAACTGTGTTGGTGGAAATTGAAGGAATCTTGAACTCCAAACCACTGGGCTATACATCATCTGATGTTTCTGATCCTGACCCCATTACCCCAAATTGTCTCCTAATGGGGCGGCCAGACGCTTCACTCCCCCTGACAGTATATCCCCAGTCTGAGCTGATCAGCCGACGGCGATGGCGTCACAGCCAGATCCTTGCGGACCAATTCTGGAGACATTACCTCAAATTCTACCTCCCGGGTCTTCAGAGTCGTCAAAAGTGGCGAAAGGACACTCCAGACATCCAGGTTGGCACTACGGTGTTGATTATCGACCCTCAACTACCCAGAGCTCTCTGGCCTGTGGGAAAGGTGTCAGAAGTATTCCCTGGAGCTGACACCAGAGTGAGGACAGCCAAGGTTCAGGTGGGAGAAAAAACATACACTCGGCCAGTTGCACGCCTTATACAATTACCTGCTATTCCTGATTAAAGTAATTGTAACCGACAGTAGAATAAAAGCCTTTTGAATGTGTACATATTTCCTTACGGAAATCTGGGGGCGGCTGTAAAAAAGGCTATAGTTTGTTGTCAAACCTAACCTCTCTTTATAATTTCTCCCTCTGTATTTGAGGCACACACACACAGCACCTTACCTGAGCCAATCAGCGTCCAGAAACTTTGACCATGTGACCTCCCCCGCCCTCACAGAGACAGTATTACAATGCAGCGGGAGTCGGAGATTGACGCTGAAGTTACATCAGTATAAACTGTTTTACATACCGCATTTCGGACGAAGTGTTGTGCGTGAATGCAAAAGTAAGTTTGTAATCCTTGATTATACACTGGATGAGTACTGCATTCGCTCTTGGAAACAAGTTATTGTCCCCGTGATGTAACGTTATATCATAGATATGTGTGTGTGTTCCCCCTCGTGTATTCATGCCACTCTAGCTCGTATGTTTGTATACATAACTTTATTATTATCCGGATTAGAGTTATACTTCTTTTACTATTACATGTTATGTTATTGTTTGAAGCAGAGTTTGCTGTATATTTTCTACATTTAATGGGAGAACTGTTGTGGAAAATTCGCCACGCGCATGCGCACTCATAATCCAGTCAGAGCAGCGCTATACCATCTTCACAGCATAACAAAGTGTCAGATTACATCTGTGTTGAATATAATATAGGAGTTACAGCCTATCTTACATTTGCTTTCAGTTTGTTTTATAATAATGTGCATTTTTAATTATTGATGTTAAAATATACTACATTATTGCTCATGTTTAATTGTTATAATTTATCATTGTTATTATTATGTATATTCATGTTTATTTGACTGTTTATTTTATAGAAAACCACACAAACACAACCATACAAGCCAGTCTGTTGAGTGGTGACAATAAATGGGTTATTCCCAGAAAAGTGCATCTCCGTTTGGTCTCTAATCGGACAGTCTTTGGTGGGTCAGCACCCTGAGCTGGCAACTTGTCGTATAAGTGCTACCAATCAGAAGCATTTTTTCAATCCTAAAACCATCATTAACAGAAATTCTTCTAAATTAGCATAACATAACATTAATCACTGCTAAATCTCCCACTTAACATTAATCTTGCACAAAAAAAAACATTAAATTACACTTAATTTTAGCATTTACGCTCCCTTTCGGGTGCCATCGGCAAAGCATGCTGGGAAATAGACATCCCAGCCGTTTCAGTTAAACTTAAGTTTGTCTAAATTAAAATAAATAATTTCATAAAACCCAAAACAATGAAACAGTTCAGTTTACTTAAAATATATCAGTTCTGTGAACTTGAAATAAAAAGAAAGTGCTAAATACTCATAAAAGTCAATTTGACTGAACTAATTAGTTACATTTTAAGTTTGTCCTACTCAAACCAATTAATTATTTTGAGCGTTGGGGTTTGCAGTATAGGGCGGGGCTTGATTTTGTCTGTGGGGAATTGATTGGATGGTTGGATGGTTGTGGTTTTCTATTGGAGGATCTCATGTGAGTGACAGGTTGCCCCGCCCTCACGCCAGTAAACGCATCATCAGAGAAGAGAAGAGATATTGCTGCAAGAGGGATGGGAAGTTATTCTGATTCAAGATTACAAGAATCATGAATTCATTAAACATGAATTAAAAAAATTGTGATGTGCACAGATACATCATTTATAATAAACACTGCAATATTACAA
>NC_138732.1:5303388-5345888 GCF_965113295.1 Leuciscus leuciscus
AAAAGCGGTCTCAAGTGGCCAGTACAGCCATAATCAAAGAGAGCTATACTCTTAAAAATAAAGGTCCTATATGGTTCCATGAAGAACCTTTGACATCAATGGACATTTTCCATTGGACAAAAGGTTCTTTGGATTTTTTTTAAAAAGTTCTTCACACTTTAAAAAAATGGTTCTTTTACGAACTGTTCACTGAAAGGTTCTTTAGGGAACCAAATGGTTTTTCTATGGCATCACGTGAAGCCCCCTTTTGGAACCTTTATTTTTAAGAGTGTATAAAATGAATGTGAATTGCAGCACGGATCATTTGATCTTTGGAGAATGTTATGAGATATATTAATAAGTGTAATAAGAGTTAATTATTTAAATTCTATTGATACCAGACTTTCATATCTGAGTCTGTCATTTTATTATTATTATTTATATGCAATATTATTGTAATGCTGGGTGAACTCAGAAAACAAAAGAGCTGGATCCAAATGCAGTTTTATAGTTTAATAACAAAAAAAAAAAAACTACGGGAACCAGGGAACAGAATGAGCATCACCAAACGTACATCCAGGGAACCAGGGAAAAGAATGAGCATCACCAAACGTACATCCAGGGAACCAGGGAACAGAATGAGCATCACCAAACGTACATCCAGGGAACCAGGGAAAATAATGAGCATCACCAAACGTGGAACCAGGGAACAGAATGAGCATCACCAAACGTACATCCAGGGAACAGAATGAGCATCACCAAACGTACATCTAGGGAACCAGGGAACAGAATGAGCATCACCAAACGTACATCCAGGGAACCAGGGAAAAGAATGAGCATCACCAAACGTACATCCAGGGAACCAGGGAACAGAATGAGCATCACCAAACGTACATCCAGGGAACCAGGGAAAAGAATGAGCATCACCAAACGTGGAACCAGGGAACAGAATGAGCATCACCAAACGTGGAACCAGGGAACAGAATGAGCATCACCAAACGTGGAACCAGGGAACAGAATGAGCATCACCAAACGTACATCCAGGGAACCAGGGAACAGAATGAGCATCACCAAACGTACATCCAGGGAACCAGGGAAAAGAATGAGCATCACCAAACGTACATCCAGGGAACCAGGGAACAGAATGAGCATCACCAAACGTACATCCAGGGAACCAGGGAAAATAATGAGCATCACCAAACGTGGAACCAGGGAACAGAATGAGCATCACCAAACGTACATCCAGGGAACAGAATGAGCATCACCAAACGTACATCTAGGGAACCAGGGAACAGAATGAGCATCACCAAACGTACATCCAGGGAACCAGGGAAAAGAATGAGCATCACCAAACGTACATCCAGGGAACCAGGGAACAGAATGAGCATCACCAAACGTACATCCAGGGAACCAGGGAAAAGAATGAGCATCACCAAACGTGGAACCAGGGAACAGAATGAGCATCACCAAACGTGGAACCAGGGAACAGAATGAGCATCACCAAACGTGGAACCAGGGAACAGAATGAGCATCACCAAACGTACATCCAGGGAACCAGGGAACAGAATGAGCATCACCAAACGTACATCCAGGGAACCAGGGAAAAGAATGAGCATCACCAAACGTACATCCAGGGAACCAGGGAACAGAATGAGCATCACCAAACGTACATCCAGGGAACCAGGGAAAATAATGAGCATCACCAAACGTGGAACCAGGGAACAGAATGAGCATCACCAAACGTACATCCAGGGAACAGAATGAGCATCACCAAACGTACATCCAGGGAACCAGGGAACAGAATGAGCATCACCAAACGTACATCCAGGGAACCAGGGAACAGAATGAGCATCACCAAACGTACATCCAGGGAACCAGGGAAAATAATGAGCATCACCAAACGTGGAACCAGGGAACAGAATGAGCATCACCAAACGTACATCCAGGGAACAGAATGAGCATCACCAAACGTACATCCAGGGAACCAGGGAACAGAATGAGCATCACCAAACGTACATCCAGGGAACCAGGGAAAAGAATGAGCATCACCAAACGTACATCCAGGGAACCAGGGAACAGAATGAGCATCACCAAACGTACATCCAGGGAACCAGGGAAAATAATGAGCATCACCAAACGTGGAACCAGGGAACAGAATGAGCATCACCAAACGTACATCCAGGGAACAGAATGAGCATCACCAAACGTACATCTAGGGAACCAGGGAACAGAATGAGCATCACCAAACGTACATCCAGGGAACCAGGGAAAAGAATGAGCATCACCAAACGTACATCCAGGGAACCAGGGAACAGAATGAGCATCACCAAACGTACATCCAGGGAACCAGGGAAAAGAATGAGCATCACCAAACGTGGAACCAGGGAACAGAATGAGCATCACCAAACGTGGAACCAGGGAACAGAATGAGCATCACCAAACGTACATCCAGGGAACCAGGGAACAGAATGAGTATCACCAAACGTACATCCAGGGAACCAGGGTAAAGAATGAGCATCACCAAACGTACGTCCAGGGAACCAGGGAACAGAATGAGCATCACCAAACGTACATCCAGGGAACCAGGGAAAAGAATGAGCATCACCAAACGTGGAACCAGGGAACAGAATGAGCATCACCAAACGTACATCCAGGGAACAGAATGAGCATCACCAAACGTGGAACCAGGGAACAGAATGAGCATCACCAAACGTTCATCCAGGGAACCAGGGAACAGAATGAGCATCACCAAACGTACATCCAGGGAACCAGGGAAAAGAATGAGCATCACCAAACGTGGAACCAGGGAACAGAATGAGCATCACCAAACGTACATCCAGGGAACCAGGGAACAGAATGAGCATCACCAAACGTACATCCAGGGAACCAGGGAACAGAATGAGTCTCACCAAACGGGGAACCAGTGGAACCAGTGGAACCAGGGGAACCAGGGGAACCAGGGGAACCAGGGGAACCAGGGGAACCAGGGGAACCAGGGGAACCAGGGGAACCAGGGGAACCTCACCAAATGTACATCCAACAAAGGACAACACCAGACAGAGAACATTAGAAACACTTGGGTATAAATACACTCAAGGGGAGATTGGCAAACAAGACACACCTGGGAACAAACAGGAACTAATCAATAAGAAAAACTACAAAGGACTACAAAACAGAACAGGAAATTACATAAAAGTCCACACAAGACAGGAATCATGACAAATATTTATTACTATTTTGAATTAGCATTTATTTTTAGATTTTCAGTTTATGTGCTTTGTCATTTTATTCGTTTTATTTAAATATTTCTATTTAGCTTTATTTTTTTACTTTATACTTTTTATACTTTAACTTTAGTTTCATTAGTTTTAGCACTTATTTCAGTATTTCCAAGGCAACATTTCTATTCTTTAGTTTTTATGTTTTCATTTTAATGTTTACCTTTTATTAATTTCAGATTCATTTAAATGAACAAAAAACATTTATAATAGTTTTATTTTTAGTTTCACTGTAAAAAAATATGTTCATGATTTTTCACAACTTTTTTTCTTTTGTTGAGATAACATAATATTTTGAGTTTTTGTTTATTAAACCAGTCTCTTTCTTTGTATTAACTCTTCGTTTCTGTGTTTTGGGGTTTTTTTTCTCAGGAGAAACATCTGAGAATTAGGAAATCTCTCCGTATGATCTCGTTGCTATATATGATAAACATTTGCATTATGGACCTTAATCAGAGTAAATGGCTTTTAAAATGATGTGAATGTAAAAGTGAATTTGATGTTGATCTATCAGCCAAACGTGTGTGTTTCCAAACATTTCCAGTGGCCAAAAACCTCATTTTCATTTTCATAATTAAATATTGCATCTACCCTGATTAAGATCCATTAATTTGTGTTTTTCACACATAGGACACTTTTTTTCTCAGACACATGGATGTGTGACAAACCCTCTCAAACATCAGTGTATTTTCACATTTGATTTTGTTTAAAATCGACCTCCAGCAGAACCTAACGAGAAATATCATGCTGAAGAATTCCCTTTCCTGTGTGTGTGTGTGTGTGTGTGTGTGTGTGTGTATTGATTATATTCCAGTCCTTTAGGCACAAACGCACTGGCGTATGGCAAGAAGAATGACACCACTTATTCCCCATACCTTTCTCTTTTTTTCCCCTCCTCACACACGTTTTATTTCCCTGGAGAGAAGCCATCACTCATTACTGTCAGCAGCAAAGTCCCACCAGCACCGCCATCATCATCACCATCTCATTCTTTCCCATCGAGCCCGTCGCCCTGCGGCACCCTGGGATAGATACTGGACGACTGATGAGCGCTTGAGATCTACAGGTGATCAGAATCTGTTAACACTCACCGACAGTCCTAAGACTCTTTTGGAGCTGGATTTTTTACTATTAGTGTAAAGTCTGGTCCACTTTGCAACTAATTCTACTTTTATATAGTGCTTTGAGTATACAAAAAGAAAATAATAATACAAAATAAAAAAATATTACTATTACTATTATTATTATTATTATTATCAACCGCTCAATTAGGTGTGAAAACACTCAAGCTCAAATTAATGTATCTTTGCATTCTGAAACGTCAAAACAATTCAAAGTTCAATTCAATTCAAATTTATTTGTATAGCGCTTTTCACAATACATATTGTTTCAAAGCAGCTTTACAGAAAGTGCATTTCAGAAATGTACATAGAAAAATACAGTTAGTTAATCATATATTAATTTAGGGCATAACATATCGCCGGCGTCGAGTCGTCTCTTCACGGGCGTCGAGTCGTCTCTTCACGGGCGTCGAGTCGTCTCTTCACGGGCGTCGAGTCGTCTCTTCACGGGCGTCGAGTCGTCTCTTCACGGGCGTCGAGTCGTCTCTTCACGGGCGTCGAGTCGTCTCCTCACGGGCGTCGAGTCGTCTCTTCACGGGCGTCGAGTCGTCTCTTCACGGGCGTCGAGTCGTCTTGTCACGGGCGTCCAGTCGTCTCTTCACGGGCGTCGAGTCGTCTCTTCACGGGCGTCGAGTCGTCTCTTCACGGGCGTCGAGTCGTCTCGTCACGGGCGTCCAGTCGTCTCTTCACGGGCGTCGAGTCGTCTCTTCACGGGCGTCGAGTCGTCTCTTCACGGGCGTCGAGTCGTCTCTTCACGGGCGTGGAGTCGTCTCTTCACGGGCGTGGAGTCGTCTCTTCACGGGCGTCGAGTCGTCTCCTCACGGGCGTCGAGTCGTCTCCTCACGGGCGTCGAGTCGTCTCTTCACGGGCGTCGAGTCGTCTCGTCACGGGCGTCCAGTCGTCTCTTCACGGGCGTCGAGTCGTCTCTTCACGGGCGTCGAGTCGTCTCTTCACGGGCGTCGAGTCGTCTCGTCACGGGCGTCCAGTCGTCTCTTCACGGGCGTCGAGTCGTCTCTTCACGGGCGTCGAGTCGTCTCTTCACGGGCGTCGAGTCGTCTCTTCACGTGCGTGGAGTCGTCTCGTCACGGGCGTCCAGTCGTCTCTTCACGGGCGTCGAGTCGTCTCTTCACGGGCGTCGAGTCGCCTCTTCACGGGCGTCGAGTCGTCTCTTCACGGGCGTCGAGTCGTCTCTTCACGGGCGTCGAGTCGTGTCTTCACTGGCGTCGAGTCGTCTCTTCACGGGCGTCGAGTCGTCTCTTCACCGGCGTCGAGTCGCCTCTTCACCGGCGTCGAGTCGTCTCATCACGGGCGTCGAGTCGTCTCTTCACGGGCGTCGAGTCGTCTCTTCACGGGCGTGGAGTCGCCTCTTCACGGGCGTCGAGTCGCGTCTTCACGGGCGTCGAGTCGTCTCTTCACGGGCGTCGAGTCGTCTCTTCACCGGCGTCGAGTCGCCTCTTCACCGGCGTCGAGTCGTCTCATCACGGGCGTCGAGTCGTCTCTTCACGGGCGTCGAGTCGTCTCTTCACCGGCGTGGAGTCGTCTCTTCACGGGCGTGGAGTCGTCTCTTCACGGGCGTCGAGTCGCCTCTTCACGGGCGTCGAGTCGCCTCTTCACGGGCGTCGAGTCGCGTCTTCACGGGCGTCGAGTCGTCTCTTCACGGGCGTCGAGTCGTCTCTTCACCGGCGTCGAATCTTCTCATCACGGGCGTCGAGTCGTCTCTTCACGGGCGTCGAGTCGTCTCTTCACCGGCGTGGAGTCGTCTCTTCACGGGCGTGGAGTCGTCTCTTCACGGGCGTCGAGTCGCCTCTTCACGGGCGTCGAGTCGTCTCTTCACGGGCGTCGAGTCGTGTCTTCACGGGCGTGGAGTCGTCTCTTCACGGGCGTCGAGTCGTGTCTTCACGGGCGTCGAGTCGTCTCTTCACGGGCGTCGAGTCGTGTCTTCACGGGCGTCGAGTCGTCTCTTCACGGGCGTCGAGTCGTCTCTTCACCGGCGTCGAGTCGCCTCTTCACCGGCGTCGAGTCGCCTCTTCACGGGCGTCGAGTCGTCTCTTCACGGGCGTCGAGTCGCCTCTTCACGGGCGTGGAGTCGTCTCTTCACGGGCGTCGAGTCGTGTCTTCACGGGCGTCGAGTCGTCTCTTCACGGGCGTCGAGTCGTGTCTTCACGGGCGTCGAGTCGTGTCTTCACGGGCGTCGAGTCGTCTCTTCACGGGCGTCGAGTCGTGTCTTCACGGGCGTCGAGTCGTCTCTTCACGGGCGTCGAGTCGTCTCTTCACCGGCGTCGAGTCGCCTCTTCACCGGCGTCGAGTCGCCTCTTCACCGGCGTCGAGTCGTCTCTTCACCGGCGTCGAGTCGTCTCATCACGGGCGTCGAGTCGTCTCTTCACGGGCGTCGAGTCGTCTCTTCACGGGCGTGGAGTCGTCTCTTCACGGGCGTCGAGTCGCCTCTTCACGGGCGTCGAGTAGTCTCTTCACGGGCGTGGAGTCGTCTCTTCACGGGCGTGGAGTCGTCTCTTCACGGGCGTCGAGTCGTCTCTTCACGGGTGTTGGGGCATCTGAAGTTTCCATGAGAGGCTGGATACAAACTGGAGCTGACGAACTCTATTTACTGACTAGCGTCTCGAGATAACAACAGAAAAGCAGATGGGAAATAATTAGCATAGCCGCTGTTCATAATATTAATGCATTCAATCTGATTCAACTGTAGTATAAAAGGTAAGTATTATGTGAATGCTTGGCTAAAGAGATGTGTCTTTAATCTAGTTTTAAACTGGGACAGCGAGTCTGAGCCTCGAACAATATCAGGAAGGCCATTCCAGAGTTTAGGAGCTAAATGTGAAAACGCCCTCCCTCCTTTTGTGGACTTAGATATCCTAGGAATGAGAAGCCTCGAATTTAGTGATCTTATAGAGCGCGATGGATTGTAGGGCGATAGAAGTTCTGTTAAATACCCAGGAGCTAAACCATTTAGGGCTTTATAGGTCAGTAGTAATACTTTGTAATTGATACGGAACTTAATAGGTAACCAGTGTAGAGATGATAGAATTGGTGCAAAGCAAGTTTTCGTGTCATTCTCAGTTTTGTCACACGGGGCGCTATACCTCGAGTTAGTGTTGAAGTCTTAGTCTATGGTCAGTTTTCTCTTTCAGCTCAAATAATGTCATGGCTGAGCAACAGTTTGAAGAGAATCTTAATTAGCTAAAATGTTGACAGGTTTAAATCTGGTTTAATTTCACAGACATTTGAAGTCAGTCGAGTCACCTTTATTTATGTAGCGCTTTTTACAATGCATATTGTTTCATAGCAGCTTTACAGTGATAACAGGAAAATAATGCAACAAAGTTTGGATATCAAACATGTTTGAATTTTAGAATGTTGTTTACATTTGTCATGTGTCTCAATGTGAGTTTGTGTTCGGAGCGGCTTGAAAGGTGTGTCAGTCGTTTACTATGTGATGGCCAGTTTTTCGGCAAGTGTCTGATGTTAAAATCAGTTCAGATTGTGTTGTGTCTTCTAGCCTTGCGATGGTTTGCTGGTCTTTAACCTGCTGGTGACCTAAACCCTCTAAAACCATCCAAACAGACCAGCTTAAAGTGCTTGGCCAGGCTGGGAGACATGAAGACATGTACAAATAAACAGTGCTATCAGTGGGTGCAATTCACTCTTAATGGATTTCCCATTCAATCCCCTTCAAAGATGTGATGCACCTCACAAACTTTAACACATCCAGCAATCTGTTCATCCTCAGAAGCTCTTATTGCATGAATCTGGTGGCATGTAAACAACACCAACACCCTTGCGTCGCAGCGGATTCTGGGAAGTGTGTGTGTCCGTGAACAGTGTGACCGTCCGCGGTCGTGCCATCTGAGTTCAGACTGTATTCTCACTGACTCAAGAGTGAAAGCAGAACACACAGAATCCGTTCTGTCACACTGCCAGGACAAACAGCAGAGCATGTGGCGCCTCTGCTCTGTCTGCTCTCACCTGTCACGGGTTATTGTGGGACGCAGCGCTCGAATCCGCACGTACACACACACACACACACACACACACACAGGAAGAAACAACTAACCCGAGAACCAACTAACCACGCTAGCTCTAATTTTAACCGAAGGCATTGGATCTGGAGTGAGTCAGATGTGAGTAGGAGCGCTACAGTCACACACAGAGTCAACAGCAGGAGATGCCTGCAAATATCACAGATTCGCTCATTGATTTATAATTACACTAGTCCTGTGTGCATTCGGTTTCAATATACAGTACTGTAAATGCATGAGTGTGCAGAGAAAGGCTGTTATTTTCTCACTATCCGACTCTTTCCAGTAGTGTGTTGTTATTATTACTATTAAGCTGTGCTGAGAAATAGCCTAATATAATAACCTTGTTCCATTAATGTTTACAATGAAAATAATGGCGCCAGCCTCCCAGACGTCGTGACTGTGTAAATAAAGACACATGCTCTCAAATTACCCATTAGCCGCGTTTCCACTGTCGGGCCAGGGCCGGGCCAGGGCTTTAAACGGGCCGTGCCGGGCTGATAGCCTCGGGCTAATAGCACCAGGCCTGCGTTTCCACTGTCGTGCCAGAAGCTCCACAGCACTTCACTAAAACACGCCCGTAACACGCCTCTCTGGAACAACGTCACACTAACCCATCATTTCACCAACAAATGGAAGTTTTATCAGAAAACTAATCAGAAATCACTGGAAACCGCGTTGAAAACAAACATGATAAAAGCGGCCGTTTGCTGGCATTTTTGTTGTTTACTTGAATATTTAAAACCCAAGCATCGATGTTTTACCACAGGTTTACAATAAAAAGTGATACACTGATCATAATGAATTAATTTATGTCAAAATTGCACATTAGTCACTCAGAAATAAATTACCGTTAGGTCTATTTCACAAAAGAAAGAGGACACACTTACTTCTTCAGTCGCGTCTGTTTCTGTTTATCTGGTAGCCTAGTTACAGAACATATTTACATCACATTTAGAAAGAATGATAATTTCTACAAATATATGCCACCAAAAATACGACCTGAGGAGCTTTAGCACTCTCTCGACTCCCATACAGATATTTTCCGTCAGAGAAACGGAGGAAGCTCCCGAAAAAAAAGTTGCTTTATTTTACGATAGTCCGGTATAAAGAGACGAGACGTAGGCTACTGACAGATAAAATAAAAACATGACTGTGATAGCCTTTATGATTGGTCTGATTTCTTCAAGCGTATGTTTTTTTTACTATGCGTATCTTCAAGCGTTTACTATGTTTACCATGGTAATGGTTAGCGCGCATAGTCTTTTGCATCACAAACACAAGGCATTCAAACATGAACGCGAGTTAAATTATTTTAAAAGTCTTTAATGCTGACAGAATCATCCGGCGCTGCCGTCTCCCGACTCAGGTGAACTCCGCCTCTGTTCGTAACCACTCCTCTAGCCCGAGCTGGCCCGCTCTGGCCCAAGGTATTCGACGGGCCAGAAATCCTGGCCGCCGGCCCCGAGTAAGCCCCGATCAAGCCCCGGAAGTGACAGTGGAAACGCGACTGGCCCTGGCACGCACTAGCACGGCCCGGCCCTGGCCCGACAGTGGAAACGCGGCTAGTGAGACTGTGTTTGTGGGTTTTGCAGGTAATTTGCATTTCATTTTAAAGTTTTTTTTTCTTCCAGTTCTCTCACATTATATGTCGTCATAATGTGAGAGTGTATCCGTTATCCTTTACCCAGATTTGCACGTTCTCAGAACTTGGCTAACATTCTTGCAAAGGTTGATTTTCCCGGCAAAACCGTCCCGAGCCCTTCACATAACATGAATCGACAGGCTACAGTAGGATTCCGGCCAATGCCTCATTTTATAAGTTTCAAGCTGTTCACACATTGGCATAAAAAAAGCAAACAATTATGAAAATTCTTACATATAGCTGTGAATTATCAAAATATTTTCCTGAAAAAATTCAAGGCGACTTCAAGTAAAAAAATTTATGTCAGAAGGGGATCAGCTGACAAAAAAAGTTTGGGAATTTACGATTTTGAGTTTTAGGAACTGCATGCAACAGTCTTGCAAGGTTCTTCCAGTAAAACTAATAGAACATCTGTTCAGTGATATCTGGTCTCAAACATTCTCAAAACGTAAGAAACAAAACCTTCAGAGAACATTTAAAAGGAATGTTTGCAAAGAGTGGAACATTCCGTTAATGTTTTGCTATGGTTCATTAACATTCAGAAATAATATTTTAATAACTTAATGGGAGCTTTAAACATTCCTAGACCATATTTTAGATTGAAAAGTCTTTGATAACGTGAAGGGAAAGGCTTTCTCTCTCGCTTGCTCGATTTCTGGGATATTGTATATAATTTGTGGGTGCCAGGGAGCCACTATTAATATGCAGGAGACTCCCGGACCTTCCGGGAGAGGTGGGATGTCTGTTGTCCCAAGGGAAGAAATGAGCCCAAAATCCTACACTTTTAGTGTGTGAGTGCCTTTAGTTCTGGTTGCTCACACAACTGCAGATCCGAGTACAACATGTTCCTGAATAAACATCTTTGCTGATCCTGGAACAACATTTTAATCAACCAATCAGACAATAAACAATAGCACACACAGCCAGACTGCACTGGCACAAATATAATACCACACACTGCTGTGTGCATATGTTGTCTCTCTCCATCCGGGATAAAGAAATGCACTGGGATTTTGTGTCGATAGACTCTCAACCCTTGCAATTGTCTCAACCCGCTGGTTGTGCTAATGAAATCTGTCATCTCCGAATCCTCCTCTCACTCCAATCTATTCCTGTGCGCGTGTGTTTGTTTAGTCTGTCTGTGGGATTTTCGACTGTTTATATAATGTTGAACTGTGGTCATTTCCAGACATTCCCGCGCTCCTCTCTTCCATGTCAGACGATAACGCCGTGTCGCTCTGTGTCGCGTGTAAACACACATGGCAAGCAAGAGCTGACATTCTTATGGTAATCAGCATGAGGCGTCGAGATGAGACCAATCTGAGACAGACGTGAAGAGGAGGATGAAGACGTCTCAGGAGAGGCTGTTAAACAGGCGAGATGCAGAGAGTTTGATAGGTGATGTTTGACGCAACGACCTCATCTGATTTAAAGGAATTGTGTTTAATTGTAGAATCTCAGTGAAGATCTAAACCAGCCATAATTCTGTGCGTTCTTTTAATCCAGCCAAGAGCAATCGATCCTCTATTGATCAGACGTCTTCACGTGATATTACGAATTCGCAGGTCACCAAACTTGAACTTTAATGCACCGAAATGCAAAACTTGTTCGCATGAGCTTCGTTTCTCCTGCATTTGCATACATGAATAAGTCATTCAAACGAAAAGTGTAAAATGCATGTTTGAGCTGAAAGCAATTTGCACTGACAAATCTTAAAATATATCAGTGCCATTGTTTTGTCTCAAGATGCACACCAGTAATGTGTTTTTTCTAACATTTATAAAAGCTACTTAAATTCCCTAATTGAACTAAGTCCTAATCCTGTTGCCTTTGGCTTGCTCAGTTGGGGATATTTTGGGGATATTTAATTTAATTTTATCAATCAATAAATTCCTCTTGAAACAAACTTTGTTGTATTATTTTAATTTAATACTGTGAAGCTGCTTTGATACAATCTGTATTGTGAAAAGCGCTATACAAATAAACTTGACTTGACTTGACTTGACTAATCCTGGCTTAATCTAAGCCCTGTTTGTGAAACAAGGCCTATACGGGTATTCACTGTCACATTTGATCAATTTGATGTGTCCTTGCTGAATAAAAGTATTAATTTCTTTTAAACAAAAAAATAAATAAAAATGACCCCAAACTTATGAACTGCACTATTGTATTGTATTTTATATTTAAAATCTTCAATTAACTTGTTGATTTGATTGCGTCATTCGCTGTGCTTCATGGGATGAGTGGCTTCAGATTGTCATATACATTTTGGATCAAATGTTGTGATTCATCTGAGAGCTGGTCGGATCAGCTCTTGGCTCACAACTCAAAAATGAATCATTTTCTTAAACCCCTTTGGAGAAAATGAATGAGAAAAATACTTCCAGAACCAAGGCGCGCTGTAAAAGTGGGCGGCCGATATTGAGCTCCATTGTACATGAGAGAGAGAGAGAGAGAGAGAGAGAGGGAGAGAGAGGGGGAGAGATAGTCCATACCCTGCCTGGATTGTATCTGTTTATTTAACAGAGTTATATAAATGAAGTCCTGCCGTCTGCCAGCGCTGGTCCACAGCAAACACATTCTTTATTCCCTGCCGATTTTATACCAGGGTGAGATCAGTGTTGCAGCAATTAAATCATGCCTGTGTTTCAATGTAAATCCTGCAACTATATATCAGGTCAGTTTAGAAGAAGATTCTGCATAATTTATACAGACAAACACACATATTCATATCTTATGAAGAATATGAATGTCTGAGTGATTTTCAGTGCATTGCTAGTGCATCAAGCAGGTGGAAATCTTAATTACAATCTCCACACTAATATTTTAATCTTTATGGTTCCCTTAGATGAAGCCAGGATTAGGCCTTAGTTCAATTAAGACATTAGGAAAAAAAAAACACATTACTGGCGTGCATCTTGAGACAAAACCATGCATGGCACTTATATATTTTAAGATCTGTCAATGCAATTTGCCTACAGCTTAAACATGCATTTTATTTTGGGACTAAACTAGTTTAAGCTTTGTCTGTGAAACTGGAAAATGTATGACTATTTTAATTCTAAATATGAGCAATGGTGATGCTTGACTTAGCAAGTTCCAATTCAACAAACCTCAACAAATCTCAGTGAGAGTCTGAATCCCAAACATCATGTTGTAACTTCCTGAATTGCATGCTTTGCCATCGGTTGACGTTAAAGCACTTTTCATAAGCCTCTCTGAAGTACGTCTGCTAAATGCAGAAAATATAATCTGCATGACGTGATCTATTTTTGGTGCTAAACTAATTCCATGGCGCACCTCTGTAAACATTTCCAGTCATTTCCCTCTTCACCTCATGTTCATTTCATAACCTCACGAGGAGACCCAGCCACAAACGTCAGCTGGATGCTAACTTCACATAACCTCGAAAAGACCCAGAGCTGGATTGATGAAGAGCGTGTGAATCGCAGATCTTCATTAGGGGGAACACAGGAGGCTCTACGGCCTGTGGCGGGAAGACTTATCTCACATTACCCCGTGTCTCCCCTGCCGAGAACAAGCTCCAGTCATCAGCGGGAACGTAGGAGGAAAGCCTGCGCATCCGTCGCGTGTTGTCTATCTGCCGCTGTCCTCAAGTGTGATTTTACATCTTTTCACGGTTAATTACGTGCGTTTCTTCTGGGACGAGAGAGCTGAGGGGGGGAGGACGGTAGCTTTTTCTTAACATATACGTGTTAAATTCTAGTGCCAGGCCAGATACTAATTAGGGCGAACAAAGATATGGATGTTTGGTGGTCTAAAAATACGCCCTTGCATTTATTTTCTCGCTTGCTTCCGTCCATGTCCACACTATCTCTAGAATCATAACGGCCCTCCAGGTGGAATTTCATAAAGGCGAGGGACTTAGTTTGTCAGCGAGTGGATTAGAGGTAGATTGGATTGGACAGCGCAAGAACAGAAAAATGGGTCAGTGTATTGGTGGGTGGGGGAGGCAGGAAGGTTCCCGGTGGCAAAACTGGCCATTTAGAGGAAAAGTGTCAGTTGCAAAGCAATTATAATCTCCTTAGCCCGACGCAATTACAGCTACGCTCTTCCCTTCAGCGGAGGCAAATACCACCGGAGGATATTTCTGCTGAGCCGCGGCCTGGAGATTTCTGCACTTTAGGCAAAGCGCTTGTGTGTAAGATGCTTACACGAGGCGACAAAGTCTTCCTAGAGCACATTAACCTGGTCATTTAATGCAGACTGGCATGTTTTCAGGCGTTGGTAGTCGTGTGACAGCTTTTTCACACACAAAAAAACTCTAGTTCTTAAGTGTACTGGTGTTTTAAAAAGCCCAGAAACCGAAACACTGATCTGAAGAACCTATAATGTAACATGAATAGCTTTCTTTAAAGCCACATAGCAATACAAGCCCTACAAAAACGCTTTTTGATAAGAGGATTCTGAAGGATTAATGAGAATATTTCTTTAAAATATTTTTCTTTTTTCTTTAAAATGCAGCAAATATCAACTTAAGAAGAAGCTTTATGTTTAATGGTGTAGTGAATGAAACTTCTGCATAAACACTTTCTATCTAAATGACATTTTATGGCCGTGTCCAATCGGCCCGTCTGTTCACTTCAGTGGGGTCACCCAACCAATGTGACTCAGTCCTCATCGCACCGTTCATTGCTAATTCAAGACAGGTGCTGATGAATATTGATGAGCCATTTAACCTCTGAGCTGTGATATGATGTGATTAACACAAGGAGGGCGTGTCCTCAAATTTATATGAATATTAATAAGCTTCAACACTAAACAATGACCTGCGTCTTCATTGAGAGGTTACTTGAACATCACACTCAGCAATTCCTTAAGAAAAAATGAATGAATGGGTCAGTTAGATCATTAAAATGATGAGCTGATTCTTCTATGAGATTATCCCAAACTTGGCACATTATGCATGCCAGGTTTATTTTGTATTAAAGAGAAAGTAAAGTATGTTTCAGGCTCTTCAGAGTCAAATCCACTATACTCTATAGTCTCATTAGGTTTTATTGCATAGTTTTAACAGGAGACTAAGTTTCCTACTATATTTGGTGAAAAACGAAAAAAATCTATTTGGAAAAATGTAAAAGTTTTTTTGAAGAAAAATTCATCTTATAATTTACAATTAATGTTGTGCAAATTTACAGTGCAAATGTACTGATGTTCCTTATCTGTGACTTTTTTCCCCCTATTGAAATAAGTGTTTCTTCTTAGTTTTTTTTTCTTTTTTTCTCTTATCAATTATGTTGTCTAACATCTTATGTTCTTAAACACATGTTTATTGCATGTTTTAGTGTCATGTGTTAGCATGGTGGTGTTTTGTATTTGTGTGCACCTTCTATAAATCAGTATTTGTCTCAGCTGGTAGAAAAGCTACTTGTGATGAGCTTTAATTCTCTGTGGCTTTCTACATGTGTCTGTCTCATTACCACCTGTGCTTACTGGGGTTTTCAGCAAACTTTAGTAAGCCTGCGTCAGTCACCCCAGCCTAATGCATGAGAATGATCCATTACTTTAATGGAACACAGCGCCCTTGCTCTACACTTATACAGTTCAACGACGGTAACACACATTTGATGATCCAACATGCGACATCACGCACAATTCTGAGCCAGAATAACTCATCATGACATCAGCAGCTCAGACGGTCCCTTTAAATGTCTGGCTCAGCTGATAGGCTGCATGTTTGTCTCTCTCTCTCTCTCCCTGTAAAACCTCTCCGAGACATTCCGCACCCTCCTGAAACTCTTCCACTCACTTGTTCTCAAATTGAAGAGTCTGTCTGAGGAGAGAGAGAGATACATTTACGCGTCTCCGTCTCCATTGCGCACAGAGAGCTGCTCGTTTATTTTTCGTTTCTATGTTTCCTTCATTTGTTCTCTTCCTCTCCAGCCGAACCGGATCGATTGGCACCCATCACCTGAGGTAGTGCATGACGGATGCGCATGTGGAGAGCCACTTTCCCCGGATATAAACCTTCCAAAACCATGGAAACCTGTGTGAAAGGAGTGATTCTGTATATGCGAATATACTGAGACCCGTTGTGAGCTTCACTGCGCGTTTATTGAGACGTTTGGGGAGATTTGGATCCGTCGGTGTGATTGGAGAGGTCCACTCTCTCCGATAGCGCAAGACTCTATGGAAACGCACATTGTGGGACATGGATAGACTGTTTGTGCCGATGACCAGAGCCCCCGTCTGAGGAGTGTTGGAGGTCTGCTGGTCTTGGGGAGAGTGTGGTATGCGAACGCAACGACTCGCCCTCCTGTCCGAGGCGCACAGACAGTGAGTGGATCCCTGTGCAACGCTTATCTTAACGCTTACCTCAACGGTGTTTTCATTTGCTTTTAGTAAATTATATATTTTTGTTATTGCATTAAAATATCGTTTTGAATAGCCCGTATTTACACTATCGATAAAGGAGAACGGGGTAAGTTGTCACATCTTTTATTCTAGTTAAAAGCTTATTTCTTAGTTTAGGTGTATTTTTTATGAAACTTGATTACTGTGTGTTATACTGTGCAGACACAAATATTAAAGTCTTGATCACTTAAATTTTCACCGTAATTGCCCTGCATAAAATATGCTGTTTATTGAGCACACGTTGAACTTATATCGGGGCATGTTGGCACATGATATGTTGTCTCAATGAGTTTGAGAAGAAACCCTTTGTCAAAAAAAATATAAAATGCTATCTGAAGTAACAAAAAAGCAAAATATGAATGAATTAAAAATGAAACAATTAGTCCTATAAACTCAGTTCATTAAAGAGCAAAAATATGTTTAAATAAATAAACAAAACATTGTTTTGGCCAGTGGAAAGTGTTTGTTAATGAATTGTACAAAACCATGTGACAACTTGCCCCAACCTGCCTTGTATGTAAAATACGTATCATGATGGCACATTCAACACTTCAGCTCAAATCCACCTCTATTATATATAAATAGCGACTTTTGTGTTATTTTATGTCAATACGATTTCACTGTGTTCACTTATTTAGCCAACCAGTATAATAAACATATGTTTATTAGGTTATTAGTTTAGAGGATAACAAACACTGCTAGGGAAAACCACCAAACAAAACCTCTGCTAAAGAAAAGAAGCATTTGTACAATCTGACTCAAAACCTGAGAAAAAGCCTCTGTGACAACTAGCCCCAGTGTGTATCAGATATCATCTTATCCTGCATGTGACTAGTATAATCATACATATCCAGTGTATGTTTGTCTGTTGCGGTCTAGATTCATCATGCTGAGGCAGATGCTGTTGAACTCCACGGCAGCGGCGCGAGACTTCGACCTGATGACCCACACACACACGCAGGCGCCGCTGAGCGTGTCCCACGGGCCGGTGAGTGTGTCGGCCCTCCTGAAGCCCACGGGCCGCGGGAGCTCGCTGCGAGAGGGAGAGCCCGACAAACCCGACCTGGCCACGTATGTGGTGATGTGTCTGGTGCTTTTCCTCCTCGTCCTCCTCATCGTGTTCTTCATCAACTGCCAGCTGAGGAACTCTTTCTTCGCCTCCATGCCTTACGACCGGTCACTGCGAGAGGCCCGCAGCTCCTACAAATGACCCGTTTGACCCCGAAGCGATTGGAACGTAGAATGCAAAGCGGTTTGGATAACAGAACCAGCCCGGATTGAAGCCGAACTCATTGATCTGTCTGTATATAGTGACTGTTTTGTACTTCTGCACGGCCTTTTCTGTCCATATAGGGTTTATCACAAGTTGTGTGCATTATGTAAGACAGATTATTTTCTTGTACGGTGTTAAACCATGATTAAATCTCACATTCATGACCATCTGTGCAAAAAGCCCTGCTGATATTGATCACGGTTGAAGCAAACGTGAGGCTTAAGAAACATGCTCATGGTTTACCCTTTTTTAAATGAGCTTACGGCCTAGGGGTTAAAGGAATCATTTCTTCATCCTCATGTCATCATTTACATCCTTTACCTTGCGTTTTCCAAACCTGGGGTGCGTTTCCTGTTTAACGATGTCATTCGTTGATTAACTAGCATAGTATGAAGCATCGTTGGAGAAACTAACCAACTAGTCTCGACTGTTTCCTGAAAGCATAGTCACATGGCCTCACCTCTGTCGTTTGAGCCACATTAGTTCAGCAATATAGCCTACAGTAGGACTGTCGTCACAAACATGTGAAGGAGTAATAACTTCTGCTGATTAATCTATTCCAGATCTCCAAGATGCTGCCGTAACGAACATGACACCTAATGACTACTTCACTGTTTTTGTTTCATGTCATGTTGCTTTATTTGATGTTTGATTCATCACCGGTTCCCTCATACGTCATGCTCCAGACTTCCCTTGTGCACATGTGCACATGTGCACTCTTCGAAACTGATTGTTGACATGCAAATATATATATATATATATATAGTGTACTTACATAGTGCTCGCTCCACTTAAGTCCACATATCATTTTAAGAGGACTTAATTACTATAGTTTCCAAAACTATAGTTTCTGGAAACGGCAAATCATTGAATTATATTGGGAACGACAGAACTTCGACAATAGTTGGCATGCTTTCAGGAAACACAACACACCCCTGTATGAATGTATTTCTTCAATTAAACACAAAAGAATAAGTTTCGTGAGTTGCATGAACAACATTTATGGTGGTTTAAAACCAGTGTTATTGTAGTACTATTCATATATTTTTTATAGTGTTTAATAATATTTTTGTATTTTAGTTTGTTTTTAGTAATTTTGTTACATGCTTTGGTTATTTTTATTCGTTTTTTAAATTCTAATTAATTTTTATAGTTATTTTAGTATTATAATTTCGGCCTATTTTAATTCAGTTAGTTGCCAGTCTGTTTATGGTTTCATCTGATCATTATATTTCAGCTAATGAACAAAATCTAGGCTATTTTTAGTCTTATAGTTAAAAATAACACAGGTTTGATTTGCACAATCTTCCACAGAAGAAAGTAAGTCATTTGGGTGAGTAAATTATGACAGAATTATAATTTTAGGGTTGAATTGTTCCATTAGAGATCTGAGTTAAAGGGTTTCAGATTCAAGCCCTTATAAATCATCACCATTGTGTCCTGTGAGACTCTTCGGATGAAAGCAACAACTAAATGAGTCGAGCAGTCATTAGTCCGGCTTCCAGCCACCTGAGCCTAAATCATCTATCGACGTTTGTCTGACGGTTATTTTATTCTCCTGAAGTTACGTAAGACGCCAGTGCCAGCAGAGATATAAATCAATCTGATATCTGTCTTAATCCGCATCCGATGCGGTAAAGCTGTGATGACAGACGCAGAGAGTCAGGTGCGACTCGATAAGAGAGACGCCGGGGCACATAGTATGAAACCAAGACAAATGAATGTGTCTCTCTCCTCAAGAGCCTTCCTGAGCAGCTCACAAACACTGGAGGAAACAAATGGTCATGACAGAAATATCACACTGTTCTGAGGGAGATATAGTTCAGGTAAACCCTGCATTGTGAGGACAAAATGTCCCCTCAAAGATGGCAATACCAGAAATCCTTGTCCTTGTGGGGACATATTTTGGTCCCCATGCGGAAAACAGCTTATAAATCATAAGTGAAGGGTTTTTTATTTTCGTTTTTGTTTTTTTTATGTAAAATTGCAGATAGTTTTGTGTGATAAGTAGGTTTAGGGGTAGAGTTAGTGTAAGGGGACAGAATATACAGTGTATACAGTATAAAGATCATTATCACTAAGTCCCCATAACGATAGTGAACCAGACATGAGTGTGTGTGTGTGAGAGAGAGAGAGAGAGAGAGAGAGAGAGAGAGAGAGAGAGATTTAATGTGTTAAATACAAGCTAATGTTTATGTAGTGTTCACTGTATGATAGATGATAGTTAATTTGACCTATTCAGTAATTCCCAGGGATTTCTGCTTTTATTGCTTTAAAACTTGCAATTGGACACTAATTTACTGACACTAATTCGGACACTAATGTACTGTTTTTAGTAGCCTATACTGAGCCAAAACACTTCATTCATTGTTCTTAACTGAGAAACTGCTTCCTAAAGAGACAAAATAATATTTCTAAAAATGGCACATTTTTAGTGTAAAGCTTTAGGTAAATCTGTATATTCATGAAGAACAATACTATGTGTGAGGAGCCCTACATTACAGAGAATATTCTCATTACTTCACAAGAAACCATCAGTACCATGAAGTGTGTGAGTCCGGGGCCCTTCACTGTCAGGAGCCCCAGATGTTCCAGTGGGTTTCACGCGCTGGTGGGATTTAGATGAGAGCTCTGGGACTGGGTAAGTGTGTGTGGTAGAGAATAATGACTCAGTGTGAAACTGGGTTGGGTTGAGTCAGCACATTTACAATGAAACACGCCGTGACGAATGAGGACAATATCAGACCGATTTCTGCAGAGCTTGAGGAAATATTGTGCATTGCTTTAAAAAAAAAGAAAAAAAAGAGAGTCTTTCTGCACAGAGCTTTTCCTTTTTGTCCCTTCATGGCACACGTGACCGTCCGAGGCCTGTTAATTACACACACCGCTGAATAGTCAACTCTCAGCAACTTCTCTCCAATGTTCCTAAAGTCTGGCATTAAAGTTAATGACACTGGAAAGATGAACAGACTCTTAATGTGTCTTAACCAGCATGAATTCATTACGATCCGTTCTGCTTTCACCTTTTAATGGGACAAATCTGAAACGAGTCTAATTAAAACTTTCCCCTATTTAACATGAATCTCACACACTGCAGCGGCTGCTCATCTTCTGACCAGCAGGGGGCGCGCTTCACTTACACATAAAACACGGATTACTGAGTGATCCAATCCAATTACAGTTTCACAGTTTTCAGACTTATTGATTTTAGTTGTATTAATTAGAACACATAATATAAAATGCTAAGTATCGGTAAACTGCACTAAATCATATGCTGTGTGTAAGAAAATAAAGCGAAATAAATGATAGGCCAACTTGATTTTTAAATAAAATAAATAAATGCACAACTAACTAACTAAAATAAACGAATAAATATTTTTGTGGAAACCGTGATCCATTTTTTCAGGATTCTTTGATGAATGGAACGTTCAAAAGGACAGAATTTCTTTATGAATCTTTTTTTCTATTTAATTTAATCTTAATTTATTACATTCATGCTGAATAAAAGTAGGGTGGGGAAAACAAAATGTATGCAAATAATGTAGTGGAGACTCAATACACACACTAACAATACTCTCAATAAACATGACACAATATACTGGACATATAAAATAATAGACACAATAACAGTGTACACAAACTGACTATTGATGTTATCAGAGATTCATCTATTTAAAAATCTTTTTGGGAAGTTAGTTTTATCATCTGAATATTTCATTATTCTAATTTTGTTTTTTAATGTGCTATTAATGCTTTCATAAATTACTATTATGCTATTGTTTATAAGAAAAAACAAGTCCCTCTATTAAATAACCATAACCTTTTATAACATTTATCATTTTTATAAAGAATTTTTATTCACATTTTCCTGTTTGTCATGAGTGTAGCTGAGGTGTCAGCAGGCGTCAGTGTTTGTCTACCTGTGTGTGTGTGTGATGTGACTCAGGTGTGTGTATGTGCGCGTGATGGCTCCTCCCATCTGACCTGCCCAACACACACAGGAAGAGAGAGAGAGGGGGAGAGAGAGAGAGAGAGAGAGAGAAAGCGGAAAACTTCATCTGATCTGATCATGGCTGTTCTTTGAATCTGAAGTCTTTACCATGAAGCACAAGGACTTTATATCAACCGTCGGCGGGATTAATGACAGCTCTATAGATTGACAGCTTAGATTGATAGGTTTAGAGACTTAACGCGTAGTTTGTTTATTCGAGATCGAGACAAATTTGCGCCAAAACACGCGCACGGACTTTAGCGCGGAGATCCGCGCGCGTTCACCAGGGCGCGTATTAAGTCTCTGAGGGTCCGAATAAAATAAGTCATCTGGGGTTCAGGGTTCAAACTTCCCTCCTTTTCCTTTGTGTCAGAGGACGAGCACAGGCCGGCGCGCGCGACAGCAACAGGCCGCGGGTTAAGAAGCCCTGAGAGGCACAGAGAGCCTGTGTGTGAGGATCCAGCTCTGCTCTTTTGGGGAATATAAGCGATTTTAAAGCACAACAATGGATCCAAACTCGGCATCAGCTGGTGCTCCCAAAAGTGGGAAAGACAAGGAGAAGAAAAGCAAGAAGAACTATGAAGATGGAGACGGAAAGAAGAAGTTTGTAAGTGTTTTATGTTATTGTGTGAGTTTACTGTCAGTACTCTGTGAAGCATCAGGGTTTGTCTAAAAATGCTTGAATCTGGCTGTTTATTAATCTCAGAGGAGTTAAAAATTAGTGTTAACCTTGAGGTGTTACATGTCGCAAGAAAAAAACTCTTAAGTTTGTGAAGTTTTGAGGTGTTGCAGCTCGAGCGAAACGTCTCTTCTGATGAGGAAGTGTTTGGAAGAATCGCTGTTCCTCAATGAGCTGAAGATCTTTCAGCTCAGAAATATGGAGTTAGATGGAGACTGTGCTGAGAGCTGTCACTTCATAATTAATAAAAGTATGTTTTTGGACCTGTACAGTGGTGATACCATCAGAAGTACCTTGGAGTTCCATGTAATATAAACCATATGTTACTTCCACTTTAGTATCGCGACATGCAGTGTTTTTACTGCGAAATGAAACGTTGTTTAAGTGAAATGCTACACTGTTGCATTCTGACTGCAACAACGTTCAGTTTCGACGTGTAACTTTGTTTCATATCAAAAGCTTTTGAAGTGTAACCGTGTTTCAGTGTAACGTCGGTTTGAGTGTAACATTTTTGCGCTGCATGCTGTCTCTCGCAGATTCAGTAACAGGAATTTTATTGCCTTTGGGTAAATAACACTAGTACTCCACAGCACAGACACTCCTGGAAAGCTGTGGAACTGGATAAGCGGGAATGAGAGGGAATTCTGTGACATCATAAAAGAGTTCTCTGGAGCTTGTGTGGGAGGGGCCTCGAGCGCGCCCCCGCGTGAAGTCTTAAGCCACGCCCGGTTGGTTTAGATTGGAATACATGCTGTAAAGTGCATGTAGTTTCACTTTATTTTTGTAAATCATAATTATGACATATTAAGTCATCATGAGATGAAGTCTATATCAAATATTGATTTCAAACATGAAATTATGACCTTTTTTTTTTTACCATAGTGATCTGGTTACCATAGTTGCATAAACTGCTAAAACTATAGTCTTACAAGTTAGTCATCACATTGTTTTTCTATAAGACTGTTCATAACTAGTCAGTTACATACACAATGGAGATTGGTCTAATTTGTTACTAAAAAGTAAGAGTTAATGAGTTGAATGAGTTGCCCCTTGACTAACTGCTAGTCGGTCATACTACTTAAGAAACCGTTTTAACATAATGGCTATGTTTATGCAACCGAAACCTGTAACATTAGTCTTAAAAAAAGAAATGGGCTTCCATACATTTATGTATACAAAAAGTATGAGTAAGCAAATGTAAGTTGTTCCTTGTGGTAATATTGTACTGTTTAATCAACACCTGAATCAAATTTTTTTTTTTTTTTTTTTTGCAGTACATCATACATACAGTTCAAAGTATAATGCCAATAGGTGGATGATGCATGTCTTTATAATACATAAATAAACTAATTTTAGTCTTCCTCAATCAGACCGCTTTTATCACACTGAAAATGAAAGGTCAAGTTGAGTGCATTGCATTGTGGGAAGCAGTACGTGATGCAGTGTTATGGTTGCATACTGCACATTTAGTCAAATGTAGTGGGATATTAATGCAGAATATAGTAAGATGGTACCATGGTAATCCAAACAAGCCCTCGTTCTGAAGGGAATCTGATATTCCATCATCAGACAGCGTTTCTTTCAATAGCCTCGCAAACACACCTGGTGTGTTATAGTGAAACTCTAGACACTGATGGGGTGAAACCGTAAACCATGTGCTGCTGAAGCAGAGCGCTTATTAGCATGATGGAAACTATAATTACCACCTAAATACCATAGTTAGTTACCAGAGTTAACCATTATACATTAATATGAGTTCTCATTCAAACTGTAAGAAGCTTTTTTTGCTTAATTTGTGATGACGCTGGTGGCTTTATTTTAATGATAGCTCTATTGACTTGGTTAATGTTTATAAGCATGTGTGTCTGAAGTTGAATTATTCCAGTCTTCTAGTATAGTAATGGACAGCTGTTCCTGTTTTCTTAATCGTTTCCGCATGGCCAGTCTCATTTGCTGTTTTTATTGGTACTTCTTTAACATGGGACACATGGTGACGTGTCGGATCCACCGAAGCTCCTGCTGTAGAGCTGTCGGGTTTACACTGGTTTGTAAATGGTGATGATTCCTCTCACTGGTACATCAGCCTAAATATCATCATCCTGAGAAAAGTGTTTCTCATCTTCATGCTCATTTCACTAGCACATTTGGTGCATATGGGAACATGTCTGTTTATTATAGTCCCAACATTTATCTTTGATAGATTCAGTAGTAAACATAGTATATTACTGTCTTAGGCCGCATTTACATTACATTGTTCAAGTGACCCAATTCCATTTTATTCCCTCCCATTTGGCACATATAAGCAGGAAAAACACACATTGATTCTGATGTTCTCAGATCGGTTTCAGGCCTCATTCATATGTGGAAATAAATCAGATATGAATCTGATATGTGCATTTGCATCTGCCATGTAAGCAGACAGATTGTATATTCCCCTGTCAATGCGAGTCTTGCATCACTGAAAAAGCGACGGTGGCGAATGATGTCACCAACCGTGATCACATGACTCTTTTCAATGCCCAGGCTGCAAAAAGGGATCTCCTCTTTTTCTCTTCCTTAAGAGACCAATGTTTTGCTGACCTTTAAAGATTGTGCGGAAAGCAAAAGCTTGTATTATCATTTCGTCTGCATCCATTGCAAATCGCATCGTTTTTACTTCCTTTTTGGCATAAGCTTTTCCTGGTCTGTACATTCTGGCACGTGTATAGTGTAAATGCAGATATCGGACATGGGTCACTTTATGTAAATGGGTAGTCCAAAAAATCGGATGTAGTCAACCAATCGGAATTGGGCATCAAGACCTGCAGTGTAAATGCAGGCTTCAGCCCTATTCGGACGGGATTAACTTCACAAGGGTAGATGATGGAGTAATGTAATTTTACCACAGGACGTCTGTAATATTAATGGCCAATTCGATCTCAGTAAAGATCTCAGTAAAACTAGCAGAAGTGTGAGAGTAACTCGATTTGCGCATCGCCGTCACTCCTGTCGTCATGTGTGTGTTACGCTGCTTCCTGATATCACGTGTGCAAACACATATAACCTATATTTATATATATAAAACAGTTATGTCCGGTCGAATGATGTATTAATGAACTTCAGATTGGATTGAGTTGGTAATAGACACTTACTAACACTAAAAGATGTTTCGTTCCTCTAACAAGTGCTGTCGATCTTCTCTCTGATCTGAATGGTGTGTGGAAAACACTTGAGTTTTGCCACAGACTCGTTCCAGCGTCTAGAACGCAACTTAATTTTTTTCAAGCGCCTCCATACTTGGAAAAACGACTTTTAAACAGGAAATGACGAAAAATTTACCTACATATTTACAGCTGGTCTATTCGCACGTAAATGTACTTAAATATTTCGTGATTTCCTGTTTAAAAGTAGTTTTCCACGGTTTTTCAAGTATGGAGACGCTTGAAAAAGCATTCAGTTGCGTTGTAAACGCTGGGACGAGTCTGTGGCAAAACTCTTCCACGTCTGCTATAGTTTTACTGAGATCTCTTATCCTGTGTGAATTGGCCATTTATTACAGACGTCCTGTGGTAAAATAACATTACTCCATCTACCCTTGTAGAGTTAATCCCGTCCGAATAGGGCTTTAAAATCTGTGTGAGATCCATTATACATGTTTTTTGGTAATTTAAACGGAATCCAGAGAAATAAAAAAAAAAAGGAATCTGGGAAAAATGAAACGTATTTCATAGGGCCCTAAATAAATGCTTTTAATAAAGCTGAGTTTGTGTTACTGGAGGCCTTGTGTTGTGTCTGGACTTTATGATGTAAAGGTTTGCTCTGTTTGTTCATTTAGCTCTCTTGTGTTTGCTTCTGATCGATTCTAGTCCAGAAAGGTCTTAAAGTCCAGAATTTCCATATCCATCCCAGTGATGTCACGGTCAGACGCTGGCATACGGAGAGAGAGAGAGTTCATATGAGTGTGTGCTCAGTTGAGTGGAACAGTTTTGTGCTTCGGGTCTGGAGTGGAGCGTCCTTGTCTCAGATCTGCCCTCTCAATGGTTTCACACTCTCCTTTCAGAGAGGATTTCACACACACACACACACACACACACACACACACACACACACACACACACACACACACACACACACACACACACACACACACACACACACACACACACACACACACACACACACACACACCTGCCGCTGGTGTTTTTCCATAATAAGCGTAAGGTCGTGTTTTTGTACAGAAGTCATCACTGTGAGGGAGTGATGGGATCAGTGGCTGAATGTCCGCTTACATCTGTCCCCCGCTGAGAGACACTGCGTCTCTGTTTGATGATGTCATATCCTCTTCCCCCGGCTTTAACCTGCTTGTAATGCTTGCAGATCATCCCCGAGATCATAAGCACTCAGTGAGGCGTCCTGCAAACCTGCAAATGTAGGCAATGGCTGTGTTTGCTCAACAGGACATGTTTGGTGTTACACTCACTCATCAGATCAGAATACTAAAAATAGCTCAACACACATTCATAACGAAGGCACACTCAGCCGTTCAAAAGATTAGGGTCTGTACGGATATTTTTTAAAGAAATGAATACTTTTATTCAAGGATGCATTAAATTGGTCGAAAAAGTGACAGACATTTATAATGTTACAAAAGATTCTGTTTCACATAAATGCTGTTCTTTTGAACTTATTCATTTCTTGGTTTCCACAAAAATATGAAGCGGCACAACTGTTTTCAACATTCATATATATTCATAAATGTTTCTTGAGCAGCAAATCATCATATTAGAGTGAGGATCATGTGACACTGAAGACTGGAGTAGTGATGCTGAAATCACAGGAATAAATGTCAGTCAGCTTACAATATATTCACATAGATAAGTTATTTTAAATTGCAATAATATTTCACAATATTATTGGTTTTGATGTATTTTTTACTTGGTGAGCAGATGAGACTTCTTAAAAAAAATATTCATAAAAACAACCCCACATTTTTGAACAGTTTAATTTACTAGTACCTTGAGTATTGTGGAGATTTCAATGCACTTTTTTGTCTGACTGAGCATAAGACTGAGATATTTCTATAATTAAAATTTCAGTGATGTCAATAATGTTAGGAAGGAATATTTTTGAACTGTCCATTTCAGTGAATCGATTCAAAACATTGACTCAACAATTTACTTGCAGCATCACTCAAAATTGTACTGGACATTTTTTTTTTTTACGTATATTAAAATGGTTTAAAAAATATATGTAGGTAAATGTTATGTTTAATTATTACACTGATGTATTTAGATGAAATATGAGTGTTCCTTGCGTTCATTTATTTAGAATTGCACATTCACAACATACAGTGTACAAGAGCTAATACATATAAATAAGCTTGATGTGTGCCGGTAACTATGCATTATTAAGGCTATTTTCTGTTTGTTTAATTGATACAGGAACTGTTGTTGTCAAGTACGCTTCATTCAACTGCTGTTGCGAAAACATCATGTTATTAACAAACAATTAGAAAATAGTTTTTTTGTGTGGAAATTTGTGAATCGATTCGAATCGGTGGAAGATAGAAAGAATCACGATTCATATGTGAATCGATTCATCCACCCCTAATAAATATGTTGACAACCTATATTTTTGAATCTGAAAGTCTAAAAGTATTGAGATATAAGTTTATGTATATTGCGTTTGCCACTGTAAATGTTGTCATGCACTAATGCGTCTTCACTGACGAATGTCCCCTGACAGCTGTAATGCTGCTCATCTTGATGCTGCTCGTGGTTTGTTCTGGAACATTATGGACTGATCAGTATGTTTGTCTGAAAACACAGATATGAATCTGCATGACAGCATCAGCCTCTGGGGTGGGGTGTGTTTGTGTCCCTCAGGTCAGCGTGTCCCTCAGGACACAAAGGTGCTAACGTTGATGTTTGAGAGCCGTCTCGTGTGCATTTGAAAAGTCAGGTGGAAAACTGCATCACACTCATGCACTGCTGCACACTGATGTCAGACATGACAGGACTCAAACCATCAGCTCTTGTGCTTCATTCTGACAAACTAATGCTTTATAGCGTAAAGGTCCTTGCACACTGAGTCCGAAATTCACGTCCGAAATTTTCGCACGTTAAAAAATAAATACGACTTCACGTTATGTCAATCACGCTTGCACACTGCCTCCGAAACTTTCGTCCGCCAAAAAAAATTTCGAATCGGGTTCGTTTTTCGCATCCGTAGCAAGCATTTTGAATGGTGTTTTGACAATTCAGAGCCGCTGAATCACGAATGCGAAAAAACGCGTGCGATAATTTCGGACTCGGTGTGCAAGGGCCTTAACTCTCGCCAAAATGCAGTCTAGGGTCTTTTAGTTAATCTACCCGAGGCAAACTTTCCTTTAAAAGCATAATTTGAATGGAAACGCCACTTTTAAGTTTGACCGTATTTTTGTTTTCGGTCAAATTGCTTGTGCTTGGGGAACTACTATGATAGCATAAAAAATCGCTATTTTTAAAACACTAAGAAGATTCGACACAACATGAAACTTTGCTGGAAGTATCACCAGGGGCTCTACACATGAACTCCAGCATACGCTGATTTCACGCAGCCGCCATTTTGAAATCGAAAGTGAGGCTCCGGTGGGAAGAACCCCGGAAGTAAAGATAAACAACAATGCCTTGGACTACCAACCTGAAGCTGCTGCCGCGATTTACACTATTGGATGTTAATATCCAATATAGGATATGTATATAGTTCTTCTTTTTTTACATTCTGAATTATATATATATATATATATATATATATATATATATATAAAAATGTTTTATTTATAAATGATTTTCACTGTATATAGTCTAAAGTATGAAAGAAATGTATGTACATTTTTAGAATTGACACAACATCATTAAACACAACAATACGCCATCGCATTCACGACTCTCCTGTGATTTAAAGGCGACACTTCCGGTTTTCTTCCCACCGGAGCCTCGCTTTCGATTTCAAAATAACGGCTGCGTGAAATCAGCGTATTGAGAACATTGTTTGTGTACACAGAGTTTACTAAACCGAAAGGTTTTGATTAACTCACTGTCTCTGTCCGCCGGCATTTCGATCTCCGAATGTGAATGAATTGACTCTGAATTTTAGTATTGCTTCTTATATGAGGATCCCTTTTCAAATACAAGGTCAATATTGATTTTCACTAACGACAAAACAACAAATTATCCGTGAATTTATATGGAACTAAGCTTTAGGAGTTTTCCATCTTTACTCTCCTCATGTTACGTTGCATTCGGAGATCGGCTATTTTTGACTGACAAAATGCCGGCTGCAATAATTAGTATGCAATAATTATAAAAATATACACTACTGTTCAAAGTTTGGGCCTTAAATGCAGCCTTGGTGAGCAGAAAAGACTTCTTTCAAAACATATAAAATCTCGCAGACCGCGAACTTTTGAAAAGTAGTGTATTTTTACTCCTCAGTCACGTTTTACTCCCATTAGTGTTTGATATGTGTTAATTGTGGACCTTTTTACCTTTTACGATTGTTCCTTGTCAGACTGTACGAACATGATCCTCCCTGTAAGCCATGTCACACTGTAAGATCTCAGTTGTCAGTAATGTCAGACTGTACGGACTTAAAAATGGACGCACACAAGAAAACTTTACATCAATCAATGACACGTTTGGTGGTTATGAGCTGCGTTACACGCGGGATTGAAATGGCGGCTACAGAAATCTCTAATGTTAATTTTGGTCATGGCTTGTCTTGGAAAACGAAGAGAATGTGACGGTCGTCGTAGGAAAAGTCACTGCAGGACTGAGAGTCAAATCTTCTCACACTGCCAGAATTTCGTCTCAAGTCAAATTTTATCGCAACGGTCATTAATCGGCTGTCGGTGAACATGTCAAACTAACGAGCGAAGACTTCAGATTTTAGCCGAGGATCATGGGAATCTTTTAGGATTTGCAAAATTTGTCTCAGATGGCCAAATCGTGGGCAAAATCGCTCAGTGTGAACCGGCTTTAAGAGACGCTTCAACAGGCTTCACTCACTGCCTTCAGTTTCTGATCTCAATCACAAACCAGTTTGATAAACCCATCCGTCTCACTGATTGACAGAAGCTACGCCCTGTCTGTCCGGATGACAGATGGAGGAGAGATGTTTTTTTGAGCATGTTTTCTTCAGAGATCTGAGAGCTCGTTCTGTTTCGTATCCCGTTCTCTATCCGAGAGATGTCCAGGAAAACATGAGCGCTGATTCAGAACGCCTCTGTGTTTTCATGAGCCTCATATGCCAGAGAGCAAGGAGAATAATAACACTTATTCTTAGAAGAAGAATAAGCATTTGTAGCTCTAGAAAATCAGATCACATTCTCAGACGCCCCATGATGTAATTCAGATGCTGTCTGGGAAACGCCTGTGAACCCTCCGCTCATAAAACAACAGTGTGTTTCACAGAAGCGTGTGCTTTAGGGAGCCTCCGCGTTCACACTACTTTACTATGGAAAAAGATAACTTTTCTTAGCCATTATTGATGGCATTTGCTTAAGACAACTTAGATATTGCTCATATTTAGTTATTTGACAGGAAGTGCAGCTGAGGTGACTCATAAGATTCAGCATTATGGGAAACGGAAGGAAAGAAATGAACTGAAAGTAGTAAATGTTAAAGAAAATATTAGAAATATTGTAACTCGAGGTCAATTGAACTCGAGGTCATCACAGAACAGTTATCGTGTTCTAGCTATTCTCTAATGATGATCTTTCAGTGTTTGCAGCTGTAGATTCTCCATCTATAGTGAAGATTTACCTCTTATATATGTGTGTTTTTGAAAGAATATCTTCTGCTCTTCATTTATTTGATCAAAAATACAGTAAAACAGTCATGTTGTGAAATATTACAATTTAAAATAGCTCTTTTCAATGTGAATGTTACAGTGTCACATGATCCTTTCAGAATATTTCTGATTTATTATCAGTGTTGAAAACCGTTGTGCTGCTTAATCTTTGTGGAAAATGTGATACTTTTTGTTTTCAGGATTATTTTATGAATTTAACGTTCAAAAGAACAGCATTTATTTGTAATTGAAATATTTTGTGACATCATAAATATCTTTACTGTTAGTTTTGATCAATTTGAATGCGTCTGTTGTTTGAGGGAAATGTTTGTTAGTTGATTGTTCATCATGAAGTTGAGCGTATGGCAGTCCGAGCGCCCGCTGACTCAGTCGCGTGTATATGATGCTGTTTGTGTGTGTGTGTTTTCTTGGAAATGCGCTCTTCGTGTTGTTTCAGGAAGTAAGGGTTGTTAACGGCAGGAAGTCAGGGTTTACACTCTTGATCTCACTCATGTGTTTTACAGTCACGTCGTTATGGCATAAATGAGATCAGGATTTGTAGATTTAAACAAATCTAGATCTATAAAACCCTGCGTTCATTCAGTTTCAGACGTTGTGATTGGATGATGAGAAACCAACACAAACAGCTTCAGCCAATCACAGGCTGTTCGTTTTGCATATAAACTGAAATGATGTAATGCAGCTGAGTCATAAACTTCGGAAAATGGGGGAAATTTCCCACTTAGGTGACTTTCGTGGGGGATTTTTAATTTGTGGGGGGATTTATCCTTTTTTTGTTTTTTGTTTTTTTACTTGTGGGAATATGCAGTGTAAAATGATGAGCAATACTGAGATTCAGGCCCTTTTAAAGCCAAATGACTGTCTAACAGTGTCTACAGGGATCTGAAAGGCGAGTTGAACTCCTCATTGTGTATTTTAACTCCATGTGACTGTTAAAGTTTCAGTGTTAAAGATTGTTACTGCAGATATGAGTCAAATGTCTGTGTAAGGAGTGTGCTGATGGTCAGTTATGCGTGACCAGTGTCTCTGAGCTGAGCATTTGTATACACGTTTGTCTATGCTAAACCTATAAAGCCTACCGTATCATATTTAATACGCAAATTTCTACGGCCTCTATATTACCAGCATGATCAAAGCTTTGCTGAAAAACCCATTAAATAATCTACTACAGGGGTTTACTATTAAAGTTCAAAGAGCTTTCCTTCCCAGCGGAGGTCCGGACAATACTTTATTGGACCAGTTAAACATTTCCATCGGGGCAACCGTAGTACTTTGTAAAAGAAAAAATCCTGAACACTTAAAATAGTCATTAAAGATGAGAATATTAGGCCCAGAGAGCCAAAATAATTTTACCAATATTTTCCAAATTATTTTTATATTTCTCCCAACTGGATATGAGTATAAAAAAGGCTATTTTATCAGGCTATACACGTACAGCACAGAAACACTGGACTGAGAAAACACACCGGGGGTGCAGGGGTTATTTTTATATTTTGCTCAAAGTAACAAACTAATATTCAAAACTCTCATCATGATTCATTAACACAAAACAAAGTTAACTTGTACGTTTTTTTTTTTTTTTTTTTTTTTTTTGCCATCTCTAAATAATTTTCCAAACTATAACATATAATAGTGTTATTATATAAAAAAAATTCTAAATGCGCCACATGTTAACTTGTCACAATCATGGTTTAGTTGAACGGTCGGAGTCATCTGTATGACAAATAAAAATAATGTTGTCCATGTGGGGCGTGTTTGGCTCGAGATAATAATATTAGAGGATGTAGCGTCGAAAGATCTTTTAGAAATCATGTTGAAATGTGAGTATCAAACATGATCATCAGGCTTTTGAGGAAGGTTTATTTGTTCATCTCTCAATCATCATTGTAGTGCATTGCATTATGTGTTTTAAAACTACAGAGCTTTGATCATGAAATTAAGCATTTAAATATCATCTTACTAAGCCATTATTGGAGATATAGAGTAATAGAATATGCATTTTATGTATCTAGTCTTCTAATACCATTATAAAGATCTCATTGATTTACATTACAAGCATCAGAATTTCTTCTTAATACTTCTTGTTCATATAAATATCAGCAACTGCACTAAATTGAATATTTGTTCTCTGTTTGGGCCTATGAATAAAATGTAGCTTTTCCTTTAGCTCCATATTCTCACTATATCATACTATATCAGCCATAATTGCCTGATGTATCAAATATGATATTTAACAAAGAACACACATGCAAACCTTTTGTCTAAAGGTAAAAAAAAAAAAAAAATTCATAGGTCAGGCTTTACAGGGTTAAGGGCCAAATGTCCTACTCACTAATATAGTCAAATATCATGACAGCTTTACTAGTTTAAAAGGCTCATATATTGTCCCAAACAGTCGTTCTCAAGTTTTCCAGGTCCAGAAATCACGTTTAAGAACACGAAATATCTTGATTTTTAGTTGTTTTGTCTTATTTGAATATATTTTTTGTTAATTTGAAGTCCTCTGTGAAGTTTGCTGAGGCCTCGAGTGTTCTGGACCTCTTGTTGAGAATCTCCAGTCCAGATGATGTTTGTTTAAATCTAATGATGTGCAGAGGTTTCTGGGAGGATTGAGTTAGGGGTCGGATTAGGAGATTACAAAAAATATTAACCTGATAGAAAAACAGTGAGTCTGTGAGATGAGCTCACTGTAGAGAAACAAACGTGTGTGTGTGCGCGTGTGTGGTCAGTGGAATGTGCTCCGTTCAGGCTGAATGGATTAAGTCAGACAGCCAAAGTTGTGTGTGTGTGTGTGAGAGAGAGAGAGAGAGAGAGAGAGAGAGAGAGAGAGAGAGAGAGAGAGAACTGAGATTTAAATAGGTTGTGAGTCACTGGATTAGATTCTGAGGTGAAGACGCAGGTGCACCGATACGTGTGTGTGTGTGTGAGAGAGAGAGAGTGGATTGTGGTTAATTAATTAGTCAGTCACACAGTTTAACAATGAAATGACTCCTGTTCATAATGACACACATGAAGTGCTGTCATACCGCAGTGAAGTGGCATCGTTGTTATTTAAGAAATGTATGCTTATCTCTTTTGACAATAGTCTTTAATGAGGGTTTACTTGGCTACAAAATTGGCCCTATAATTATCTAAATATGACACACCCTCCTTTCAAATAAAGTAAAAAAATAAATAATCTGTATTAGACTAGTCAATATCATTGGGCCTCATTTTAAATATTTATGCATAGCTGTAATATTTAAAAAATATTTGCACATCTCAGTGACAGCAGTGAAATTCCCTTTGACCTGAAGTCTCTCATTAACAGACAGATTAATCTGTCTAATCTCTCTCTGTCTCTCTCTCTCCCATTTTCTCTCGCTCTCTCCCTCTCTCACACACACAGACAGACAGGTGTATTAGGTGGAGTGTCTGAACGTCTGTGATTTAATCCCAATCCTTGTTTGGTGTGTCTGAATTGAAGGGAGTCTCTAAAACACACACACACACACACACACACACACACACACACACACACACACACACACACACACACACACACACACACACACACACACACACACACACACACACACACACACACACACACACACACACACACACACACACACACACACACACACACACGTATTAGGTGGAGTGTGTGAACGTTTGTGATTCAATCCCAATACTCGTTTGGTGTGTCTGAATTTAAGGGAGTATCTAACACACACACACACACACAGAGGTGTATTAGGTGGAGTGTGTGAACGTTTGTGATTCAATCCCAATACTTGTTCTGATGTTTGGTGTGTCTGAGGAGTTTTATTTGTGTTTGACTCACTGAATGTTAATCAAACTCTCATTAATGGAGCTGAGTGTGACCTTTGTGCTACACACACACACACACACACACACACACACACACACACACACACACACACACACACACACACACACACACACACACACACACACAGACAGACTGTTTGAATGGCTTTCTTTGTGAGTTTTAACCCAGTAGATTCTCTGTCTGGATGTCAGATGCACACAGGCTTGCAAACACAGGCAGAATATTAAGTGTGTGTGTGTGTGTGTGTGTGTGTGTGTGTGTGTTGTCTGTCAGTGCTGGTAAAACTAGTTTGAATCTGCAGTTTAACAAGCTCCTCATAATTTGAAGCAGTTAAAATAAAAAATAAAAAGCCTTTTAAAAAGTAGTTGGCTAAACTAAGAGCTACCGACAAAAGGTTGCTAACTTCGCGGCTTAAAAGGTGTTCAACAACAAATCTAGATTCTGTCATTGATGCAAGTTTTGATTTCTTGCAATGGATTGTATAGGTAAATGTTCACCTCATCCAGTGCTCTTGTTTTTTGTTTTTTTCTGGTGCTATTTCAGTGTGAGAAATTGCTGCAAACGATTCAGGTCATGAGTGAACTTTCTAAATGAATCAAACTGAACAAGTTCAGAACTTTTTGCAAACCCGTCCGTCAGATTAGATCATGATTGAGTAGTTCGTGAATCTGGCATCATTAGTTCTGATTCTGATACAGTGAAAGTCAAAGGACTCCAGTTCAAAGTCGAAAGTAAGCCGTACAGGTTCGTGACGGCAGGATGGTGGAGATATAAGGTTACACCTGTAAACAGGCTGTGCAACTTTCTGTTTCTTCTGTTATTATATGGAAAAAGCTTGTTCTTAAACTTGTTATTTAGAGGACGACATTTACATTTGTGTCCTTTAATTCAGTAACTGTAATAATACTCTATACCAGTGGTTCTCAACCTCTCCTGCAGGGACCCCCTGACAGGCCATGTTTCTGTTTTAACCCTGAAATGGCACACCTGATTCAATTAATGAGTAGTTATTAGAGTAGGAATTAGTCAATTAATCAATTAGTCAACTACTCATTAAGCCTTTAATTAATTGAATCAGGTGTGCCATTTCAGGGTTAAAACAGAAACATGGCCTGTCAGGGGGTCCCTGCAGGAGAGGTTGAGAACCACTGCTCTATACCATGATAAAAGTTTTGACAATTATCGTGATATGAAAATTTGATGACAATTTTTGTTTTTGGGTGAACCATCCCTTTAACAAAGTGATGCGTTTTAGTTAATTGTGACGTTTGAATTGAAAAAACCAAATATTTCTCTGCAAAAATGAACAAAATGACACATCAGAACTTTTGTGACTGTTAATGACTGATGAAAATGATTCAGACTTGGATGCTGCTTGAGAGAGTGTTTTATTATTCGCCTCAGATCATTTATATGCTCTCCTATTTCACATGAAAGCATTGTATTTGTTTTTTTCCTCATGCCACACTAGAGTTTCTTTACTGGAAAAATATATTATTTCATAAACTAGCTGAGATACGGTCATGCTAATTGACACATATAGTCAATTTAGTAGTGCTGGCACTGCTCAAGTCTGGTGTGAGCAACGACACCTCTCAGGGTGAGTGTGAACAAACACTTTGTGTGTGTGTGTGTGTGTGTGTGTGTGTGGGGTGTGTGTGTGCTCTTATTTGTATGACAGTTTGGGCCAGAAATATTACACTTCCAGTATATCAGACGTCTCAGAATGTCACAGAAACACACACACACACACACACACACACACACACACACACACACACACACACACACACACACACACACACACACACACACACACACACACACACACACACACACACACACACACACACACACACACACACACACACGTCTGTTAGCTTTTGCAGAAGCTCAGAGAACGCCCAGAGTCAATATTGTGAGAAACATTTAGACTTTTGCATTTTCTGCAGAAAATGTGAATGCAGATTTATGGTGAAAGGGATCCCTTTGTTTTCATGACATGAGCTCTTTCTCTTTCTCTCCCTGTTGGATAATGGTGGGTCATTATGTGGTCGTTATTGAATTATTCGCCTCTGACATCACTTCCCTTTTCTGTCACAGTCAGCGGAGGGGATTTTCTCTCAATTTCCTCCTTATCAAAACGATCAAACTCATGTTCCCATGTTTTATTTTTATCCTCTCTAATAATGTTCATGATCCCTTTGAACCAGGGTTATTATACTTAACTAAAACTACATTTAAAACCATAAAAAAGTTTGTTACTTTAAATAAACGTTAAATTAAATAAATGTTTAAACTTGTTTTATTTCAGCTACTTTAACTTAATGTGCTAAAATAACTAAAAATGAATAGAAAACTACACTGTAAAAAATGTCTAACCTCTCCAAGTCAAAATTTTCTAGTGACTGGTCACATCTAAATTTTTTAATTGGCCCAAGTGCAATTCTTGTTGCAGTAGTCTGTTAACATTGGCTCAATGAGAAATAATACGTCAGACTAATTTGAAAAATGTAGATGTTATCAGTCACTAGAAATCTTTGACTTGGGGATGTACATTTTTTTTTACAGTGTATAGATATATTAAAAATGACAAAAACAAAACCTTAAAATTGGTGTATGTGTATATATACATATATATATATATATATATATATATATATGTATATACATATACACGTATATATATACACACACACACACACACACACACACACACTAGGGGTGTCGTGATTTATCGATATGAATAAATTAGTGATATAAAAAAAGAGAAATATTATCATGTTACTTAGGGGTGTCGCAATGTACTGGTATTGGCAATAAAAATCAGTAGTACTACACGTATGATATGATGCATAAATGATCCAATGAATAGGGCGATGTTATAGTTTAGCGCTCCGTAATGCTCGTGTAATTTGTGTCATTCATACTCGTAGCCAGAGGGCGCCCTCGCACAGAAAGTCCACAAGTGAGACTCACAGGAGTAATAAAACGTATGACGTTCCAGGAAATCTCTTATATGGACGAAGGCATCATATCGCTGCAGCCGCATAACATCAAACACTCTAGATATATAAAGATGGTGACCTCATATTACTATGAATGGGGAAAAAGCAATATGGCAGAATTAGTCCCGCCTTCTAAATAAAAGAGCCAATCTGCATTGGCTGCTCCAGCCTGAAAAATGCTGGGTTTTTTTCTTCTCATGATTTGAGCGTCTCAACTTTGAGACAGTTGTGAGACTTTGAGACAAATGTAAAATTTTATCGTAAGCTTGGTGAACAGCTTTGGAGAATTTGATGTTTCCCCAAAGATGGCCGCCGAATGAAATGACTCCCCTTAAAGGGACTTTGATAACATGCAGATAGAGACGCTTCAACTGATTAAACATGAAGAGGATAAACACACGATTGCGACAGTATAGCCATCTCGGGTATTTTCATAAGGATAATGTATGTTTTTAATGCCATGCTAATCGACATAGCATTGATTACAGTATAGAATACTATAAAATAATATAATTTCTGCCTCATTCTGTTGTAAGCCACATCAGTTCACAGAAGGAAGTTATTTCAAACACTCGACTGATGTTATAACGAAAGTTTGACTAAAAACCGTTTTAGCCTTTTAACTTTGATTAAAACTGTTAGCATTTTAGCCTTAGCAATGGTTCATTGTTGCATCCACAGCGTCTGTTGTCCTGGTAACCTCATTAACCGCCTCCTAAACAGGGTTGCTGGGTATCGCGTTGAGAGGAAGTGTTTGTTTAGTTGTGGAGAATCTGTTTGTGTCTGAATGAGAGGTCTTCAATGAGGTCCTGTCATCAGAAGCTACCCTGTGAGGGTCAGTCCATTGTCTGTGTGTGTGTGTAACAGGAGCTTATTCATGCGTGTAACTTTTCCTCTGCGTCCAGCCAAGCGTTATCACTGAAAGCATGTTACCGCGAGCAGAGCGCGCTCGGAGGAAGCAGGCGAGTTTAGCTGAAGGACTTCCTGTTGACATGTAGAGTATCACACACACACACACAGTTCACTCACTGTTAATGCACTGTACAGTTATTCTGAAGGTGTCTGTCAGAAAAGCAAGTCTTGTTCTTTTCTTCAGTGTTTGTTTCTCCTCATCATTCTCTTCATTCTGTAGTTTTATGAAGTCAGTTTGGCGCATGATGGAGAACCGTAAGGGTTACTTGTCAAAGTCATTTAATTCCACAAAAATAAATCATATTTTGCATAAAGAAAATAAAACCCGCTTTTAATGATCATTTAAGAATTTCTTCCCTCTTTTTTGTTGTTGCTTTGTGACAATTTTTTTTACTCGTCGTCCTTAAACTCTCATTATTGTAATGTTAAAAAAATATATATTATTTTACTTTAAAGTTTTATATATTTTGGGAGTATTTGTTGTACTGCCTTTAAAGTTTTAGCAGAAAAATTTAATAAAATAAAACATGACCGTTCAAAAGTTTGGGGTAAAAAAAAGAAAAAAGTTACTTTTATTTTATTTTGCAATGACGCATTAAATTGGAGGAATGATGCTGAAAATTCAGCTTTGAGCACAGGAATAAATTACGTGTTAACATATATTCACATAGAAAATACAGTTTTTAACTGTAATAATATTTCAGTAACGGTATATTACTGTTTTTGTGACATTCACCGTTTTTAATATTATGATGTTAAACACATGAACACATTAAACTCTTTGACCTATTAAATGATATTATCCTGCCTTTTTGTTCTTTATATAGACTAAAACAATGCTCTGCTTGTGTGTGTGTGTGTGTGTGTGTGTGTGTGTGTGATCCTTAAGCAACTTTTGCATGTGTGTCTGTCTTTGTGACACTTCCTGTAAGCACTTTGTGCAGGAAGTGGCTTGTCACATTTTTAACGGGCGTGACTGGTGTGGCCCAAATGATGACATAATTTCAACACACACACACACACACACACACACACACGTCCCAAGCTTCAGTTGGCAAACCGAAATGGACATTTGTCTCCATGGAAACCAAGCAGACAGAAATGACCACACACACACATGAAAGAACACATGCACAAGACTTCATATCAGGTTATCTATTTTTAGAAGGACATGAGAAATGCAGAACCTGTCATCTCCATGTGTGTGTTTGGGTTACTCTTTAGTCTTTCACATTAATCTGATCTGACTAAAAAAATGACAAAAACACAATTTAAAGGTACAAAATGTAATATAGCAATTTGTATCAAAATATATCCAAAAAACACTTGCACAGTGTTATATATTTATTTCAATTGTGTACTTCATTATCCTAAATGTTTCCAAGAATTTGTAAATTCAGAGAAATTCACAATTTTAAAAAGTGCCGGTCTCTTTTCACTTGTCGCCTGTCAATGACGTAATATCCGCGTTATCCCTGGTTTACGCTCGGACTGCCATAGTAACCATGGCGACAGACGTGGACAACTGCGTTACGTCTAGCGCACGCTCACGCTGTTGTTGTTTCGCTCAAACTTTATGGACCATGGCAAGCAGACTTTGGGACAAAAGGAGAACTAAAACGAGGATCAATATCAGCGTGGCGTTTTCGACATGCCGAGAACTTGCGTCCGCGGCTAACTTCCACTTGACAGAGACGCCGCACTTGCATGTAGGCCTACTTTATGTACTCTGTGTACTCTATGTACTCTTCTGCACTCTTTATGTACTTGCATGTACTCACTTTAGACAGGTGAGCAAATGTACATAAAACTAATCAATGTTATACAGCTCAACATGATGAAATGTTAGAATATGATCAGTATGTTATGCTAATGTTGATCTCGCTCACCGCTAGTCTCATACAGACAAACTAACACACAAGAATAACATTATAACTTTAACACACTCAAATGCAGTTTAGTGTGATAGTGTAGAGCGGGTGAAACAGCGCTGCGTTACCTCACAAGTTTCATTGGTCTAATAAACTGACCTGTGTGAGTATTATTCAGCACTAGCGGGTACGTTAGTCCGGTAGGATTAAATGTCCTCATTCCTTTATATCCGCGGGACTCGCGTGTAACGCTGAGATCTGTCTCTCATTAGCACTCGTGCCGCTTCATTTCACAGTCATGTTAAAAACATCAACATTCACTCATCCATAAACATTATTAGATCCATGATGACAAGTTCCACCATTCCGCTTATGCGTCATCAACCGATGCCTTTGTTATTGTAAGAGGTTAGCGACCCCTATTGGCGAAAAAAATTACATATTGCAGCTTTAACTAAAATGAAAATGAAAAATTTTAATAAAATCTATAATAGTATATCTCTTATCGTCCCACATAATTCTGGAGATTCCCCCCAACATTTTTGGAAAGCTCTACTCTACTCTACTCTACTCTAACAGCTCTACTCTACTCTAACAGCTCTACTCTACTCTACTCTACTCTACTCTTAACAGCTCTACTCTACTCTAACTCTACACTAACAGCTCTACTCTACTCTTAACAGCTCTACTCTACTCTAACTCTACTCTAACAGCTCTACTCTACGCTAACAGCTCTACTCTACTCTAACAGCTCTACTCTACGCTATACTCTACTCTAACAGCTCTACTCTACTCTAACAGCTCTACTCTACTCTAACAGCTCTACTCTACTCTAACAGCTCTACTCTACTCTAACAGCTCTACTCTACTCTTCTCTAACAGCTCTACTCTACGCTAACAGCTCTACTCTACTCTACTCTACCAACTCTACTCTAACAGCTCTACTCTACTTTTCTCTAACAGCTCTACTCTTCTCTACTCTAACAGCTATACTCTACTCTAACAGCTCTACTCTACTCTAACAGCTCTACTCTACTCTAACAGCTCTACTCTACTCTAACAGCTCTACTCTACTCTAACAGCTCTACTCTACTCTTCTCTAACAGCTCTACTCTACGCTAACAGCTCTACTCTACTCTACCCTACCAACTCTACTCTAACAGCTCTACTCTACTTTTCTCTAACAGCTCTACTCTTCTCTACTCTAACAGCTCTACTCTACGCTAACAGCTCTACTCTACTCTAACAGCTCTACTCTACTCTACCAATTCTACTCTACTCTAACAGCTCTACTCTACTCTACTCTACTCTACTGTATTATTTTGATATTTGTTTCCTGTGAGATTTACATTGTGACCCTGTCAGTTCTGTGTGTGTGTGTGTGTGTGTGTGTGTTTAAGTATTGATAGTTTGGGTGTGTCTTTTTGTAAGGGTGTAACTGTACAGAACTAACTTTTTGAGGTTGAGGAATGAGAAAGAATTGACACACTTATACAGTATCATAAATTGACCACACACATGCTCTCTCACACACACATACTCTCTCTCTCTCTCTCTCTCTCTCTCTCTCTCTCTCTCTCTCTCTCTCTCTCTCTTTTTTAGCTTTACTACTGTAAAGCTAAAAAAACCCAGATGATGCATTAATTACATTTAATATTTTTAATGCA
>NC_138732.1:5353388-5358388 GCF_965113295.1 Leuciscus leuciscus
CTATATTTAACTTTTTGAAAATAAATATTAATTTAATTAAATGATTTTATTGTTTATGATGATAATAATTATAAGTAAATAATACATTTAAGCAGCATGTAGATTTGAAAATTTTTGTAAGTAAACAATTATTAGGCAAAATCTTAGGCAAAAGTAGTTTTATGTCAGAGAGGACACTTCTGATGTTCATCCGGATCATAATCTGCTTATACATGTCATTTCATTCTACTGACACGGGTCTAGTTTCAGATTTTTTTATTTTTACTTTTTCAATATTGAACCAGTCAGACCAATACAGATCAAATAATATAAATAATATATTAGCTGATCTGTTAATTTATTAAATATTCAATTTTGAACCAGTCAGACCAATACAGATCAAATAATATAAATAATATATTAGGTGATCTGTTAATTTATTAAATATTCAAATGTATGTATTTTAAAAATATATATAAATAGCATTGTTACGGTACAAAAATTCCAGTAGTCGGTACCAATATCAGTCAGTTTCATAGTTCTCGAAACCATAGCAAATACTGTTGGAAGTGTTTTACTACTATATTTCACTTATTGAAAATAAATAAATAAATAAATAAAATTAAATGAGTTTATTATTTATGATGATAATAGTTATAAGTCAACAATACATTTAAGTAGCATGTAGCTTTGAAAATGTTTATTATTAAACATATTTTTATAAAAAATCAAGTGAAAAATAACTATTAGAATGAAGGGTAAAGAAACACAGAAACAATACACTGAACAAGTGTCAGGTAATGCACATACAGAATCAGATTGTTTTGTCCCGTCCGTTGCAATGATTATATCAATCATTGCAGTTTTGGATTCAATCATGCAAATGATTTCCATTTGAAATAAATGCTGTTCTTAAACTTTCTATTCATCAGTCCTGAAACAAGTGTCACAGTTTCCATCAAACATATGAAGCAGCACAACTGTTCTCAACACTGAAAATAATAATCAGAGAATGATACTGGAGTAATGATGCTGAACATTTGATCACAGCTTTGATCACAGGAAGTCGTGGCCTAATAATAAGAGTCAGACTGGCAGGAAATACATGTTATGTTTTGTTTTTTGTTTTTTTTCTGGTTAAAGAAACAGTTTGAAAATGGAAATTGTCATAATTTACTCTCCCTCAAGTTGTTCCAAACCTGTATGAGTTTTCCTTCTGTTGAACACAAAAGAAGATATTTTGAGGAATGTCAGTAACTAAACAGTTGATGGACCCCATTGACTTCCATAGTAGTTTTTGTTTTCCATAGTCAATGGGGTCCATCAACTCTTTGGTTACCCATATTCTTCAAAATAGGGGCAAAATATAAGACAAAATCTTATATCACGATATGAGTAGTTTTATTTCACGATAACAATATATATCACAATATACAGTAGTCAATGTTTGAAGTGGATCAAAAACTTTCATCAAAGTTAAACATGAATTTTGAACAATACCCATTCTTGTCTTATATAACTACTTATCTTATCTTATCTTATCTTATCTTATCTTATCTTATCTTATCTTATCTTATTTATAATATAATATTATAATAATACAAAATGCATAATAGTAATAATAATTATATATATATATATATATATATATATATATATATTTTTTTTTTTTTTACATTTTTTTAAAAACATTTCAATTTTATTCAGAGGCCCAAACTGAGCAAAAATATAAAATTTAGTGCAGATTCTGATATTTATATGGACAAAAAGTAAGATGAAATTCTGATCTTTATAACAGTATAGAAGAGATACAATAAATGCATATATTACTAGGATACTTTTTATAGGACAACTTTAATTGATCCACTTCAATGTTGACTACTGTAGTTATTTTTGCTTTAAATAAGGTTTTTATGATATACATTTTTGATACCAATGAAATTTCATAATTATTATCATTACAAAAAAAATACTAGTCTAAAAACCTCTCAAGCTTACTGAAGACAAGTGATTAGTGATAAATGAAATAGACTCATGCATTATCAATAAAAAATAGGCTTCTACATAAATTGTATAATGTAATGTAAAGAAATGTATAAAAACACAATGCATAGTCTTTACTGTGTAAAATAAATATACATTAATTCTTATTACAGTTACAAAACTGATTCAGTCGAGAGCAGAGAGAGATTTTCTCTTTTTTTTGTTGTTTGATTAGCATTAATAATAACAGGTAAATTAGGCTGCTGTCACTTTAAGACCGACTGCACGGATCCAATATACTCGTGAGTTAGCTTTCTCAACTGATTACGTTCACTTAAGACATAAATTACTGTGTTTACTTGCAAATACATGGTCACTTTGACACATAGCTATGTGTATTTAACCGTTCGAGCCCAATGAGGCGGCAAAAACACACGCTTCTTACACGCTTTATTCATGTGCGCGCGTCTCTCCGACAGCACATTCATATTCTGAAATGAGTTCTCGTTTGCTGATAATTGCACTTCAATGGTTTGACACTTGTTTTTAACCTTTTTTATCTTAAAAACGCATGCAAACGATAAGCTTTCGTGACCGCGCAGCACAGCAACGTCACATGAGCGTCATCGTGATCGAAACGTTAGTCCAAAATCTCTACCGGTTAATCGTGTCTACCAGTATATATACATAATATCTTCTGTGTTCGGCAGAAGAAATAAACTCACCCTTAAGTTGTTCCAAACCTGTATGAGTAAATGATGACAGAATTTTCTTTTTTGGGTGAACTGTCCCTTTAAGAGAAAATATTGACAAAATATGTTTCGCTAATGCAGACCATGTAAAGCTTTAATGTGCTTTAGAGCGTCGTTATGGGTGTGTGACATCAGCACTGCACTTGTTCATACTGTAAACTCATTCCACGCTCTGTGTGTGTGTGTTTTAGGGTAGGAGCCAGAAGGAGAGCTCGAGGTCGGCACTGATGTACATCCAGGAACTGAGGACCGATCTGAGAGACGCACAGTTACTGAGCTGCCTGGAGTCACTGCGGGTGTCATTAAACAACAACCCCGTCAGGTACACACACACACACACACTTACACTGAGCCGTTTCTATGTGTCTGATTTCAGCTGATCGCTGTGTGTGTGTTTTTTCTCAGTTGGGTCCAGACGTTTGGAGCCGAGGGTTTGGCTTTGCTTCTGGCGTTCCTCAAGAAACTTCAAGATGAGAGAGAAGAACCCTTGTATGACACAAACACACAAACAAAATGTTAATTTTCTAGATGTGTCCTATATATATACTACTGAATATTTCATTCACCATTAGAGCTGTGATAATGTTGCTAAAAGTAGTTTTTAAAGCTAATATTAAAGAAACATTCTAGGTTTAAAATATGAAAACTATATGGAAAAAATAACAATTCCTGATGAAGGTCTCGTGACCAAAACGTTACATTAAAATAAGATTTGCAAGCTATAGCGTTGTGCAGGATTCATCTGTTTTTATTTATTTACTTCAACTGCTTATAGGATTTAAGGAGTTGCGATTGCATTTCATTTATATATTTAGTAGAAAAATTAAAAGATAAGGTACCAGATGTCATTGTAATTGTAGTCACGACTAAAGAGTTTTGATAGACACCTAATATTTTTGTTTTAATGTATCTTATATTATATGCTAATTGGTCAATAATTATGGGTAATTATGATCCCGGATGCTAATGATTTCAATATACACCTCGAGCACACGATGATGTGATTTATTTCTCTCGCTCTCTGTGTTTCGCAGGAATGCTGGGATTGGTGTTAAATGTCAACATGAGATCGTTCGATGTCTCAAAGCGTTCATGAACAACAAGGTGAGAGCAGATCTGAGCTCGTATTAATTACACGCGTACAGACACATGTGGAAACTGTTATTAATGTCTCTTTCTCTCTCAGCACGGTCTTAAAGCCATGCTGACGTCACCGGAGGGAATCCCTCTCCTCGTGCGATCAATCAATCCCAGAGTCCCGCACATGATGGTAGATGTTGTCAAAATTCTGTCTGCCATCTGTATCCTGGAGCATCCAGGGAACACGTGAGTGTGTGTGTGAAGCTGTGTTGAGGTGGTCTGATAGTATTTGTATAGCCACATAAGCTCATTAAGTAAATTTTTGCCTGGTGCCAAATAGATCCCTGATTACAGAAATCATGTTCACCTGAGGAGGTTACCATAGCAATAGTCCTTTAGTATAACTATGGGATGGGACACAGACAAAAAAAACTTTATTACTGTCACTACTTATCACTTTATTATAAATTATAGATTATAGGATTATTAAACATATATGAACTAGTTCTGTAAAATCGATTATATACAGTACACATACACATATATACACACACACACATACATACACACACACATACATACACATATATATATACATATACACATATACACACACACACACACACATACACACACACATGTATACATACACATACATATATACATACTTTTATGTTAGATGCGATTAATCAATTTGACAGCACTAATATTTACACAAATATTTTAAAAATAAAACTTTAGTATTTATATTTTTTATATTTTGAAGTAAATTTATTTTTATATTTTCTGTCTGTATTTTAATGTATTTAAAGTTTTAGTAATTTTTTCTTTTGTCATTTTTATTAGTTTTTACCTTTTTTATTTATTAAGCAGAAAAGTTTTAGTTTGTCTCAAAGTGAGCCAATTATACATGAGTAAGGGACCGTTCGGTATTTATGGAAGGGGCCACCGGAGGAAAATAGGGGAGGGTCATGTCTTTTTATTCTTTGTTGAGGGGAGGGTCATCCAACTTTTTTTAGTCTAGGGGAGGGTCACCCAACTTTTATATTCATGAAAACAGCAACATTTCAAAGTGGCTTGTTTGGTGCTATTTGTTTCCATTTAGCTCCATGTTGATCTCGCGTTATCAGACCCCCTTCGATATCAGATGGGTCTGACCCAACAAAAATCCAGTTTGGCGCTGTTTGACAGTGCGCGCGCACTTCA
>NC_138732.1:5363388-5408151 GCF_965113295.1 Leuciscus leuciscus
GTTTGTTTCTTCTAATTCAGTATTTCAGATAGTAGTTTTAGTATGTCAACTTGAACTAAACAAAAAAATGTAAATTTTGGCTGGCCAATGAATTTAAATAAGTTCTAGTTGATTTTATCATCAAATATTTATTTTATAATGTGTTTAATAGTGTAGTTAACAGGTGTATTTCAGTTATTCTGAGTAATGCTGTTGTTCCTTAACTCTGTGTGTTCACTGATGTGACTGAAGTCTTCCAGATCTTGATGAACACAGTAAAGGACTCTAAAGCTGAACCTCTGTTCCTGTCGCTGCTCCAGCACCTGCTTCTGGTGCGAAACGACTACATGTCCAGGTACGAGCGCACATCACCCCATACTAACCCCTACATGTGACCTTTGACCCTCTCTGAGAATTACAGACGTCACAATTGAACTTTGAGCGAATTCAGTTGATGTGTGCTGTATTAATGGAGCCGTGATTGACGACTGGTTGTCTGTCACATCGCTGACATACATGTATAAGCCTGAGCCTCGAGGGTTATTTAGCTGTCAATCACTGATGTTAGAGATGTCAACTTCTCTCAGGTTGCGAAAAATGGCAGAAAGTGAGGTTATTGTGTGGTTGAGGAGCAAGAAAAACACCTGTCAAGAGTTTAGATTGATGAGAGAAGGAACGAAAAGGGTGAGACATGATATAAAAGCTCTGTTTTAAAACCCTAGTAAGTTCCCTAGCCTCTCTGCTGTCTGTGTAGACTGCATGATCAAAGTCATAGAAGTGACTGAGTTGAAACACAATACTCCACGACACATAAATAGTGCCGCTCACCAGCGTTATTATCGTTAAAGGACAATTCCGGCGCAAAATGAACCTAGGGGTTGATAACACATGGGTACCGAGTCGACCGTTCTCTGGGATGTGTTTTCATGCTAATCGAATGTACCCAGTTTTAGCTCGAACCACTGATTAGCTTATAACGCTAGTATATAGGGCATAGATAGAGTAAAAAGAAATCGCTAGTTAATAATACCACTAACAAGGCTCAAAATAGCCCCACACTAACACGGTAGCATAATGAGGGTCCCTACGTGCAAACCGAAGCATTGAGAACTTTGTAAGTGTACAGACAGTTTAATAAGAAGATACTTTATAAAGACAGAACACTTCACGTACACAGGCAGGAGCATTCTCTGGAAAACAGTCTCGACCAGTCGAACCACGAACGCCGGGCTACGTGCAACATTTTTTTTTTACATTTTTATTAAGTCAAGTCAAGTCAAGTTTATTTGTATAGCGCTTTTCACAATACAGATTGTATCAAAGCAGCTTCACAGTATTAAATTAAAATAATACAACAAAGTTTATTTCAAGAGGAATTTATTGATTGATAAAATTAAATTAAATATCCCCAAAATATCCCCAACTGAGCAAGCCAAAGGCAACAGTGGCAAGGAACCGAAAAACTCCATCAGGTGACCTAATGGAGAAAAAAAACCTTGGGAGAACCCAGGCTCAGTCGGGGGCCAGTTCTCCTCTGGCATTTATGAGCTGGAGGCCGGATTGTAGTTTGATCTGTAGGATTATATGAATGCCTGGCTGAAGAGATGCGACTTTAATCTAGTTTTAAACTGGGAGAGCGAGTCTGAGCAACGAACAGTATCAGGAAGACTATTCCAGAGTTTTGGAGCCAAATGTGAAAATGCTCTCCCTCCTTTGGTGGTTCTGAATATCCTAGGTATGACCAAAAGCCTTAACTGAATTAAAATATAAAACATAAACAGCATTTCTCTAGCCTGACAAGCCAGACCCACATTAAGATGTTGGGTCTGGGAACACATCATTGGCACGGCTCAATCTGAGGGGCGGGATCAACGGTTGTTTTTCAGATTCCCTCTGCACCACAACCAACCAGAGCGTTTTCCCAACAGCGGAGTTAGTTCATAGATTAAACTTTTGCCGCATCCGGTCGGCAAAACTCCGAACACAACTTCTTTTTTTAAGAATGACTGTGAAGTTATCAGGGTTTCTTTGCCTCAATGTCTGCCCAAACTTGAAATAAGGCTTCAATCAACTTTAGAGGGCGCATGGAATAACTCAAAACATCTGATTCTTCATCATCGAAGCAATTTATTGAAAATCTCTCAGCTATCACTTGATCTTCTTGTACTTGTTTTCAATGGATATTTCAGATGGTTAGCTTAACTTCCAGAGTCAAATTTAAATCCAAAGCCAATTCGAAAGACCCATCTTCTTTGTTTTCAAGTAGCAGGGAACCGTCGCAACTCTGCCGTCATTATGTTAAGCCCGCCCACCGACTCTATACACGATGTGATTGGCCTGACTAGAGTTTGGTTTTTCCAACTCGAAAGCCAACGGAGAGTTGCTACTAGACCAGGGTTTCTCAAACTCGGTCCTGGAGGGCCACTGTCCTGCACAGTTGAGCTCCAACCCTGATCAAACACACCTAGCTGTGAGTTTCTAGTGATCCTGAAGACACTGATTAGCTTGCTCAGGTGTGTTTGAACAGGGTTGGAGATAAACTGTGCAGGACAGTGGCCCTCCAGGACCGAGTTTGAGGAACCCTGTACTAGACGACACTGGCTGCAAAATAAAATTTGCTGCCACTAGGGTGCGTCTAGATTTCAAGGCTAGCATTTCTCAACATTCCGCGGCAATTTTGTTTATCTTAAGTTGAAGTAGGCCTACTAAAATAAACTAAACACACTATTGAATAGAATAAAATCCACATTTATCTCTCTGCATCCATCATCTTAGATAATAACTGTACTGTGTTCATTCAGGGGTTGTCTTCTCATTAGAGATGGATTTGGTCAAACGAGGCTTGTTGGAATTAAACTGCTCACCAAATCCAACAGCATTCGAGTCGCCAACGATGCCTTAAAGGGACAGTTCACCCTAAAATGAAAAATAATGTCATTATTTACTCACCCTGCTGTTGTTCTAATGCCGTATGCCCTTCTTTCTTTAATAGACCACAACATTTTTAAAAATATCCCACTCACTGCCTTATAATGGAAGTGAATGGCGACCAGCATTAAGCTTTTAAAAAAAGCGCAAAAGTATCACAGTAGGGCTGCAGGATATATTGTTTTAGCATCGATATCGCGATGTGCAGATCTGCAATAGTCACATCGCAGCATGCGCTAGGGATTGTTATTTGATGCATGATTTGATTCATTTGCATGTGTGTTTTAGTCCTGTCAGTTTAATCATCAAGCGCAAGAAGACTGGAGCTCGCGCTGTTGCCCGTCTTGCAGAGTATCCTCATAAACACAGTCGGTTATGTGTTGTAAACAAGAAATAGGATGCGTTGAGAAAAGAAAACAGATGCGTATCATTATATATTGGATCTGTGTATTCTTCTTAAAGTGACAACAGCATAATGTACTCGCAGATGTTTGTCACACCAGTAATAATCAAACAACAAAAGAGAAAGAGAAAATCATTCTGTAGCTTTAGCAGAGATTATTTGTATTAATTCATTTTGGTCCATAATTCTGGTCTGAAAATGCTTCTTTTTTATTAATTGGATCTGGATCTGGTTCTTACTTACTCATCTGGTCACAGTGGTTAACATCTCAAATTATGTCATCAAATATGGTGGAATAAGTGCGCAAGTCTTATGGACTACTGTTATGAGTCTTTTGCCTCTCTCTCTGTTCAGTATAACTGACTGAAAAAGAGCAACCAGGACAGTCTTTTACAAAAATGTTTCCTGTTATGTTACACAACAGAAAAGAAGTCATACAGGTTTGGAACAAAATAAGGGTGAATAAATAATGACAGAATGATATTTTTCATCTGAACTGTCCCTTTAAGAGATAATATTGTAGTTATTCTCACTACAAAGTGAGAGTTTATGGATAAAGGAGGGAAACAGGAGAGATGGATGTAGTCTGAGACTAGGAGACGTTTGATTGATGGGCAGCAGGAGGCGGATGCGGTTGCCGATGGCGACCGGCTCTAAATAAGAACCCAGCCACTGTATGACACCCCCGCTTCAATTAACTACCACACACACACACACACACACACAGATGCATTTAGAAGGTTTTTTTTGGCAGGGAAATGATTGCAGTGGAGAAAAGACACACATTTCTTTCATTTCTGTTTCTCTAACCTGCACGTCTAAAATCACCCACACACTCTTATTCTCTCTTAAGAGCCTTTCTCTCTCTCTCTCACACACACACACACACACACACACACACACACACACACACACACACACACACACACACACACACACACACACACACACACACACACACACACACACACACACACACACACACACACACACACAGAGAACAAAGAGATGGTGTGAGAATGAAAAGACACGGACAGATGGAGAAACTGTGTGTGTGAGGGTTTGTAAATGCTTTCAGGATGTCAGACTTGTTGCTTGTTTCTTGTCTGCTCAATGTGATCCGACAGGCAGGAAATTGGAGAGCCTGTTTCTGTCATCTCTGTGTGTGTGTGTGTGTGTGAGAGAGAGAGCGGAATGTTTGAAATGGAAGGTTAGTGAACTGTTATATATTGTATACTACTTTTTAGCGCATTGCATAATGGGATACATTGTCACAGTTTCTTCTGTTGCATCCGGTGCATTTTTACCAAATGCAGTCGATCACTTCTGATTTTTCATGGATAATGAAAATTCTCTTACTGTGCACAGCGTTCGTACTGCATACATAATGAGTACTTCATTATTTAGAGTTTAAAGAACACAACACGGGTTTATATGTTTTGAATGGCATACTAATTTTTTCTTTTCTTTTATATTTTCTCACACTTTGTGTTTGAGGAGCATCTCTAGCCCTTCATTTCATGCTTATCCATCTCTCAGTTCTTCACACTATTGATTTGAATGCTTTCATCCAGTTGTTTTTAGATGTTCGAGAAAAACTTAAAGGAAAAATTCACCCATAAATTAAAATTCTGTCGTCATTCAGTCAAGTCTGAGACGATCAGCAGAATGTTCATGATCCTGACACCCATACGATGAGCATCAAGTGCCGTGAAGCATCATAACAGAAGTCTGTCTGACTATATTCCAGGTCTGTTGTGTGAGAAACAAGTTAATCACAAACTTGTGCCGAGTTTGAAAGACGAGTGTGAGACCTGGTGGACTGAAACAAATCTTCTGTAGGATTTACTTTGTAATTATTTGTGAAATGTACAAGAGGAAGTAGTCGCAAAGTAAGGGTCGCAGAATGATTTCAGGGCGATCTAATGAGATGAACTGCTCATTTAGTTGTAGATTATGAGCAGAGAAGTGAAATAAATGTTATGTAAAGAGGTAAATGAGCGAGAACTGAGAGTTTTCAGAAAGGAGCTGAGCAAGAGAAGTGTGAGCGGAGCCGTTCTCCGCTGCCATCAGCAGAATCGTTTCATGAGTTTCTCTTCAGCGATTAATGTGCTGACACACGGCAGAAAGTGACGACGCCTGCGTATAATTATCCTCCAAATATAACCGCAGCTCAAATCCCCGAGCGGCCCGTCTGCCCACAAACAAACTCTCGTTTCACCACTTTAATCACTGACGAGAGAGAATTAATTAGGATTATTCTGATTTCTCCAAAAGCCCCTGGTTAAACTCAAAACGAGGTGCTGGGGTTTAAAAACACGGACACTAGGGGTCTCTCTCGCTCCACGGAAGAATCCGGGAGCTTGATGGAGTGGGAGAGGGGAGGGGAGGGAGAAAAGAGGGCAAATAAAGGAAAAAGAAACAGCTTGGTGGAAAATGAAGAACATATCGAGTTCGTTTCACACCAGGTCAAGATGGCAGATTTCCCACAAATGGACTGTCTGAAACAAACTCTCAAATATCAAACCATCACACACACAAACACGCAGGTGTCAGCTATTTTCAGTCTTACACACACACACACACACACACACACACACACACACACACACACACACACACACACACACACACACACACACACACACACACACACATTAAAATGACATCTGACTACACGGTTACACACGATCCCATATACAAAACTAGTGTGCTGCCTACCTAGACAGCATTTCTGGGCATCAATTGATTTGAATCAGCTTATGCACTATTTGTCGTCTTATTCATTCTTCAGTTTTCTTCTTATGTTTTTAATTTGCTTTGTTGAGCACTTTGATTTACATTGTGTGTGAAATGTGTTGGATAAATACACTTGCCTTGCCTTTAAATGATCTACAGTGTGTCATTTTGAAAGGTCACTGGAGGTCGTCATGGACGGCTGGTGTGTGTGACCCTGTGTCGAACAGTGTGATGAAAATCTCTTACTTTATTTTATGAACTCAGCGCTCAATATCTCAGTTTGGCTTCCTTCCGAGCTTCAGATCTTCCTTACTGATGGTCGTCCAACAGCGATTGACGTGTCTCTCTCTGTCTCTCAGGCCTCAGTACTACAAACTCATCGATGAGTGTACGGCTCAGATCGTTCTGCACAGGAACGGCTGTGATCCCGACTTCAAATGTAGGAAGTTTGAACTGGACGTGGGTTTTCTGATTGGTAAGACACACACACACACACACACACACACACACACACACACACACACACACACACACACACACACACACACACACACACACACACACACACACACACACACACACACACACACACACGGGCGCACACACACGCACATACATTTGTTTCACTATATTAGTGAGGACATTGCATAGACTTCCATTGATTTTATATCAGGTTAATGATATTTTATTTTCTATGGCCTAACTCAACCCCTTCCCTAAACCCACCCATCACAGAAATATGCAAAACACTAGATTTAAATAAATACATCTTTTGGACGATTTATGAGCCATTTAAGATGTGATGATCCGTAAAATGTCCTTACTAGTCGGTTGTCATAATATATCAATATTTAAGTGAGGACATCTGGCCCTCACAAGTATAGTTAAACTTGTACACACACACACACACACACACATGAGACACTAAAATGCCACATAGAACCACAGGGTGGCACCGGTGCGTTCAGATCATCTCCAATCTCATCCAGACTAATCCGGCTGGACATTGAGAATGCTCACAAACAAGCTCTTCAGGATTGAATGAAAACAAGCTCATTTTCTGATTATTAGTATGTAGTATTTGTCAGAGACGGTGTCTGGTTTGTCTCACATCGGCTGTGTGGGTCTGCTGTTTCTTCAGCTGTGTTGAGGTTCTCAAAAAAATATATATATTTAGGCCTAAATGTAAGATTTATTTGAATCAAATATACAATTTCCATCCATTTGGATTACACTGTTTTAACACAAACTTAACGTGATGCATATATGTCAGTCATACATTAATGAAACGGTTAAGATTTCTGTAATAGTACTAGTAAACTCAACGAGTTTTAAATACACAATAACCAGCTTTATATATGTATTATAATATAGATTATAGATTTGATATTACATTTAACCTTATGAACTTCCTTCTGTATTTCCTTCCATCCTACTTATGTATCTCCATTACTCCTCCTGAACTTTCAAACTTATTACCATGTTTCCTTCCAAACTTCCTTCCACAATAGCTTCCGTTCTTCCTGTCATACTTCAATACGTCCCTGTGAACTTCCATGCATACTTAGCTCTGAACTTCCTTTCAAATGTCCTTACTTCTGAACTTCCTTTCATACCTCATCACTTCTTTCAAGCTTCTTTCCACACCTTCTTCCATTTGAACTTCCTTCCATACTTCCCAAACTTCCCTCCTTTCCTTAATGTTTCCTTATATACTTCCTTTTGTACTTTTGTCTGAACATATTTTCTTCCTTTCAAACTTCCTTCCATACTTCCATCCTTCATTTAATACTTGCTTATGAACTTCCATGCATACTTTGCTCTGTACTTCTGTATGTCCTTTCAGTTTTCCTTCCATATGAACTTCCTTGTGTATTTTTTCTTTCAAATTTTCCTTGCATAATTTTACTTCCTGCTGTACTTCCATTTTTAATTCTGAATGTCCTTTCTAGCTGCTGAACAAAAACTTTCTTCAAGTTCTCTGTCACCTCTGATCTCATTATCATATCTCACCAGAAACTCCTTCCATTGGCTGCTGACGTCAGCGCTGACCCTCTCTCTGGTCAAACTAAGCTTAGTCCGCTTTCCTCAGACTCTTTTTAGGTTGGTGTTTGTAACGGACACACGTGCGAGTGATATTGATCTGGAGTTCACAGAGAATTTAGGGTTTGAGAACAGACACAGAAGAGTTTTCCAGCAGCTTTAGATGTATAAATGTATTCTCACTCGCTGCCCTTTGTGTGGTGATTTCAAAGACACTTCTGGTTTTCTTATTTTACTGTGAGTTTGGGATGGGATGGAGCGAGCTGCAGATTTTAATTAGATTGTTCAGTAATCAGAGCACGAATCACAGGAGGAAAAGAGACTTGTCGCAGTGAAAGGCACTTTATACACACACACACACACACACACCTCTAAAACCATCTATTCACTCGCTGTCTGTCTCTCTTTCTTTCTAGATAACATGGTTGATCAGACCAAAGTGGAAATCAGTGAATCCAAGGCCACGGATCTGGCAAAGAAGGTATTGACACACGGACAAACACACGCTTGAGTCCGTATGAATGACACAGATTTAAACCAATTTAGCGTCCTCCATTATGGATCAACAACACCAGATCTACTGCGGCATCACACACAGACACACACACAGACACACAGCCGCTGCTCCCAGACGCCCCCCCGCTGTCTCAGTGCGCCTGTCAGTTGACAGATGTGTAATTTGGGAGGTGAGACAAGCAGAACGGAGATTTCTGTCTCTTCCTGACATCTTCCCTCCAAACTCTCCAAACACAGTCTACAATTACCTTGCGTGTGTGTGTGTGTGTGTGTGTGTGTGTGTGTGTGTGTGTGCGCGCGGTGTTAAGATGCCTTTTGGTCGATCGGATCACAAGTGGACGATGCTAAATACAGGTGTAAACGGGGTCTAAAACGTTTTGAGCTTGTCCACTTCCAGAGGTCGTTGAATACACATTCGACCGGATTTGTTTTCGTAGTGTAAACGCTCATGTGATCGAACAGACACTAAACACCGTCTGTTCTCCACCTACTGACCTGATGCTTAAACATTATGGGAAACGCTCTAGCCAGACGGGATTTACACTTTGTCGACTGGAGACCAAAGTTTGGTTTGAAGATGTAAAACATACCAAGCACAATGTTCTCTCATCATTCCTGGTTTCTAACACACACTCACTGGTGTTGAGTCTGTCAGAGCAGAAACTAAAGCTGATGTTCTCCGTGTGTCTCCGGTCGTGTTCATATGTAAATTGCGTGAGCTTATTTTATCCATTAGATGGAAAGATCTGAAAAAGCCCATAGATTTACCCGCCCATAGACCCTCCCCTCGAAGTGGTTGAAAGTGGACAAAAGAGACGGATTAAAACACCAGGTGTGAACGGGAATGTGACCCTCGTCTACTTGTGATCCGATCGACCAAAACGCATCTTAATACCAGGTGTAAATAGAACCTGAAATGTACTCTAGCTCTCTCTCTCTCTCTCTGTGTGTGTGTGTGTGTGTGTTTGTATTTTCTCTGTCAGAGCCAAAATAGAGTAAATAATCTGTGCTTTGCTCATGCATTTGTGTGTGAGAGTGTGTCTATCAGGCTTGTCAGGCGAGTGTTTACTCTTCTCTCTCTTCTCCTCCTTTCCTTTCTAATCCAGAGTAATAGCAGTGTGTCGTCAGAAGAGCGACAGCGAATGACTCTCATTATTAACACATGGAGAAAGTGTGTGTGTATGTGTGTGTGACCCTTCCATTTCCGCTGCTGTCACGTAATTGCATGTCTGACTTGCAAACACCCGCTGTCAATGTCACCGGAAATTGTCAGCGTCTGTCTGTGAGAGGGAGAAGGACAGTTTTTTTTCTGGAAGTTTGTGAGGTGAATACTAAAATCCAGAGAGACTCAATTTCACCTCAGATTTGTTTTCGAGTCCGTCCTCTTATTCGCCGCCACAGAGAACAATAAACCACCTTCATAGTGATAAACTGTGATGGTCACGTGAGAGTTTATTGATGACACGATACGTCACTTTGGTCAAATGAAGATTCTAGCTCTACTCATACCATTTTTAGCTGTATATTCTGCACACAGTACACAACCACACCATCCTGCTTGAGATGCAATGCGTTGACTATGACCTTCTGAATGACATGCACAGCATTAATCATACAATATAATGAAGTCTTGGGATTTGATGTAGCACTCTGCTGTTTGAATGTTTATTGCATACTCTTATTTTCTTAAATACCAAGCCGTATATACGCTACTGTTCAAAAGTTTGGGTTCAGTAAATTGTTTTTTAAAATAAATTAATACTTTAATTCAGCAAGCATGCATTAAATTGATCAAAAGTTAAAGTAATTTTTTATAATGTTACAAAAATTTTCAATTTCAAATATATGTATTCATCAAAATATCCTAAAAAAATGGCCTCAAAAATATTAGCCACATTTTTTTTCAAGATTGATGATAATAATAAATGATGATAAAAGCATATTATAATGATTTCTGAAGTATCATGTGACAAGACTGAAGTAATGATGCTGTGAATTCAGCTTTGATCACAGGAATAAAGTACATTTTACAATATATTCACACAGGAAACAGTTTTTTTAAATTGTAATAATATTTCACAATATTTTGATCAGCCTTGGTGAGCATAAGAAATGTAAAAAAAAAAAACATTTAAAAATGAACTAAACATTACAAAAATCGGTTACACTTTATTTTAAGGTGCCTTTGTTACAGTGTAATTATATATTTAAGTACTGAGTAACATTAAGTAACTACATGTACTTACTATAGGGTTAGGAATAGGGTTTGATTCGGTTGAGGGTTAGTTGCATGTAATTATGCATAATTTATAGTTATTAATATAGTAACTATATGTAACAATGACACTGTAAAATAAAGTGTTACCCAAAAACCCTACCAAAATAAAATATAATTTTTATACAAATATTAAATATAATAACTTAAAACAAAATTATATTTATATATATTATATTATATTATATTTATATTATATAATATAAAATCTTACCAACCCTAAACTTTTGAACGGGGATCTCAAACCATTCAAAGTGCTTTCGTAACGTATATATAATTTTATTTATTTTTTATAATTAAACGTGTGTTTTGAGTAGTTTGTACACATGCTGTGGGTTTGTTCAGGTATATTGTTGTTCTGATGACGTGTTTTCGTGCAGCTGGAGGCAGAGTTGACGTCCCGCCACGAGCTGCAGGTGGAGCTGAAGAAGATGGAGGCCGATTACCAGCTGAAGGTTCAGGAGCTCAGCGCTGACAAAGACACGCTGGGGAAGGAGAAGAGCGAGAGAGAGAAAGATAACCAGGACCTGCAGTCAGAGATCAGCCTACTGAAGGAGAAGGTACAGGACAAACCATCACATCTGCAGGAAGTGGTGTCATTTAAAGGAGAAGTGTGTCGATTATGTGCCACCAAACAGAACTGCAATTGGTGTAAATGGCCCAACATAACTTAGTAGGAAATACTATAGATATCGAATAAACAAATGTCTAAATAAAACACAACATAGTCTTCACCGTATAAATTAAATATGCTTATCCCGCTCTTTATCTCATTCTTGCATGTTTCTTTATCACTCTAAAGTGTCAATAACTTTAAGTAGGCAAAAAAAATTGGATTTCAAACTCTAACAAAAAAATTCTACATGCATTTTACAATAATTCATGTGGATCAGACTCTGTGTGGGCAGTTCTTGACTGGAATAAACTGCAAAGTTGACCAGAATGTGTCTCTGTGAGGGGAGAGAGAAGAATAAACAGAGAAGAGCGTAAACAAATGTGAGGAGAGATATTAATAGAACAGGCAGGACAGAACTGATGTTTGCTGGTTATATCTAACAAACACAGACGCACTACAGATAATTCCAGTGGAAAGAGATGAAGCGCAGCCGTCAGCAGAAGTGCAGAGAGATGTTTGGACCGCACACGGAGCGTCCGAGAGAACTCGCTGAGCTAAACCAACACGTCACCTACACACAAACAAGCATCAGAAACTTCTCCTTAATGAGACGACAGCTAGAGCCTCGTGAACTACTTCACATCTCACAGTCAAACTCTCTGTCTGATGTGACATTAGCAGGCTGGTCATTTTTAATGAGTTCTGCCAAGTTCTGGGTAAATAAATTGTGCCACTAATTAGACATGAATTTAGACACTCCCTCATGTGCTTCCAACTCTGGCCTGACCTTCTTCTGTCTTTCCCTCCCTCCCTCCCTCTCCCTCCATCAATTACAAGATTAACTAGATTTTTACATTTTATGAAGAACATGTGAGTGATGCCTCCCGCTATGGTGTCATAACAGTCACAAATTTATCAGGAACCTAATTTATATTCCAAACTTCAAAAGATATCTTAGTGTAAGAATTATTTTAGAGATGATTGATTTTAAATTATGTCAAAAAACTTGCTAACTGAGCGCTTACATTATATTGTATTGTTTATTATATAAGTGTGTATATATATATATATATATATATATATATATATATATATATATATATATATACACACACACACACACACGCACTGCTATCTATATCTATATACACACAACAATGATATATACACACACACTCAAACACATACGCACACACACGCACTGCTATATATATATATATATATATATATATATATATATATATATAGCAGTGCGTATGTGTTTGAGTGTGTGTGTATATATATCATTGTTGTATTATATTATAACGATTATATTATGACAATTTTATAATCCATCTATTTTTTTTATATTTTTTTATATTAAGTTGTTCGATTTTTTTTAGATTCCATCTCCTTCCAATATTTCTTCTACGTTATAACATAAGAATAGTTATAGATATGATTGACTTATTATCTTGAACTGGATGCTAATGTATGACAGCCTCTGTGTTTCTTTTGTTTCTCAGATTGACAAGCTTTCAAAAGATCTGAAAGAAGCCAAAGCGAAGGTCATCACCGTGCATGTGCCTGTGGCTCCGCCCCCTCCTCGTCCAGGTGAAGCCTGCCTCCCCTCTTCAGGTCCTCCTCCTCCTCCTCCACCACCTCCTCCTCCTCCTCTTCCCGGACAGACATCCATGCCTTTACCTCCACCACCTCCTCCTCTTCCTGGGGCAGCCGGCATGCCTCCGCCCCCTCCACCTCCTCCTCTCCCGGGAGCACATGGCATGCCTCCTCCTCCTCCTCCTCCTCCATTGCCGGGCGCTGCTGGTATGCCGCCTCCTCCTCCTCCTTTACCTGGAGCACCTGGCATGCCCCCTCCTCCCCCTCCTCCACCCGGGATGCCCGGGATGCCTCCTCCACCTCCTCCAATGGGCGGTCCTGGAATGCCACCTCCTCCTCCAGGCGGGTTTGGTGGATGGGCACCTCCTGTTCCTCAGCTACCCTTCGGTCTACAGCCCAAGAAAGACTACACACCCGAAGTTCAGCTGAAGAGAGCCAACTGGAGCAAGGTGTGTATGTTCTCACAGGTCTCCACCTGCTATTTTGGCTCTAAAAGATGTTGCATTTGGCTGGTCAGAGTGACTATTAATCCAGTGACTATTAGAGTACTAGTGGCAGCTGTTTACTACTCAACCTGGGTAATGTATCTAGAGAGGGGTGCAGAAAAGAAAAGCTTTTTTCATGTTTTTGGCCTTTTGGATTTATGAACAAACATGCATTGCATTAGGGTTGTCACGATTCCTTGATTAAATTCAAGTTCTTTAAAAAAAAAAAAAAATCCTCGATTGCACTTTACCTGTGTTGAGTAACCGGCAAAATACCGTAAGTGGCACATCCCCAGACGAGCATCCATGAGCCGCATTATTAGACCATTTTATAATGCTGCACTATCTATTTAATCCGTTTAAAAACCATACTATAGTATAGTGTGATTATGAATTCACAAAGGCTGTGATCCAATTAAATAAATATATGCCCTGCAGGTTTAATATATGCGCTTTAATTATTTATGCGTGTAGGTTATATGCGTCTCAGAGCTGCTTCAGTAAATGCTTCTCCACATCAACTGTAATCATTAACATGGGTGGAGCGTCTCGAACTTCATCTCTGCGTATGCTGTGAGTTTGGGTTGCTTATAACGTTCATCTGGAAACACAATGTGCGCCATTTCATTAGATTTGTAAGGTGAATCCTTTATAAGCCTACGCCAACACAGGAGAAAACAATATCTTTCTAAATATGCGAACTGTTCATCACGATTTCAAAATAAAAGTTTAAACCCTTGCTCTGAGTTTGCATGTTTTGATGTCCACATGTTCTTGTTCAAGAATTTACAGTGGCTAAAGCATTTCTATCATAAAGAAGTGGACAAATATTAAAGATTGTTAACATTTGAATGAAGTGCTGTTTGGCCAGTTAAAAAAGGATTTGATCATGCTGTAAAGTGTAACAACACCAGGCCGCTGGCGCCCTCTGCAGGCATTTTTAATAATACGTAACGTACATAAGTTGATTGTTTGTATTATGTATATTATATTATGTATTATGTGTATTTTCATTTCTTTAACGAAGATAAACATGAACTAAAATAAAATATAAAAAAATTATAATATATAACATTTTATTCAGCTTGTTGCCAAGGCAACATTTCTCATTTTTGTTTAGTTTAAGTACAAACATAAGAAAAAAATAAGTTATTAAAAACCATATAGACATAAAATAATAATAATAATTATATATATTATATTATATATATATAGGAAATAAAAAAAATTCTAAAACTTTAACTAAAATCAAAATGAAAAATCAAAATGAATTTTTTTATATATTAACCAAAATTATATTAAAATAACACTGATTCATTGCACAAGATGAGAATATGTTTGTTTTTGTGTGTGTGTGTGTGTGTGTGTGTGTGTGTGTGTGTGTGTGTGTGTGTGGAAATAATCAGTAATATGAATGCATTAAAGGCAAATCATAAATAATAGTGGTTCATTTCTGGAACCAGAAATTATATTGTATTGTATTATATTATATTATATTGACAAATATTTTTTTTTTAAACATAATTCCAACTAGAGAAATACTAAATCTACACATTTAATGTTTTATGAATGCATTTTAATTAAAATTAAAATAGTTTGATTTATACTTAAAATGAGAATTTTTTTTGTTGCCAGTTTAAGATACATTCTATAAAAACAAGACTAATGCAGTTTTGCTTTCTCAAGTAAGTTGACCATAGTTTAGATATGGGAAACAAGACGAAAGTACTGATAAATAAGATTTTTAACATTTTTTAGTTGTACTGTAGCCGTATGTCGCCCACTTGCATTGTAAGCGTCCCGTGTGCAGCAGTGAATCATGGGTGACTATGAGCTGTTGATCATGAACACGCTCCTCTCCTCCTCTGATCTCTCTCTTTCCCTCTCTCTCTCTTTCCCTCGCCCTCCACAAGAGTAAAAACATCAAAACGGTCCTGTCTCCTTTTTGCCTAAAGCTACTCTTTAATGGCTTCAGTGGAATTCATGAGTGTTTAGAGTCTCAGTGGTTAGGGCTCTTTGAGGATGTCAGTGAAATAGCTTTTTAATAAGCCTGTGTCTTTTGACTGCGTCTCTGAAAGATAATTAAATTGCTGGTAAAAAGGACAGCATTATTTTGTAATTTAAATTAACGTTTTTTGGCTTCCCTCTCATGCTCTCAGACTAGTCTTGTTATCTCTCTCTCTCTCTCTCTCTCTCTGGGTAATTAGATGCTGCTGTATCATTAGAGGTTGTACCTTGTCTCCGTGTCCTAACCTTTCTTTGCCTCCTCCGCTTTCCCCTTATATATCTCTTTTTCTCTTCCTCTCCTCTCCGATTTTTGTTTCTTTTCACATTCCAGTGGAAATGGAGGTTAGAGTCATCAAGCATGTTGACTGTGAATGCCACACATTCACACATACTTTACACAAATTCAGACACAATTTGCAAGTGTACATTCTTGCAAATTCTGGCCGATTAGTTTCAATAAACCCGATGTATTTATGATGATTTTGCTAGCGTTATTAGATTAAGTAGCATTGTGAAAATTGCAATAATACTAATGCCATTTTTAAAAGAATAGTTCACCCCAAAATGAAAATTATCCCATGATTTACTCCCCCTCAAGCCATCCTAGGTGTATATGACTTTCTTCTTTCAGCCGAACACAATCAGAGTTATATTAAATAATATTCTGGCTCTTCCCAGCTTTATAATAGCATTAAATAGTGCCAGAGTTTTTGAAACTCCAAAAAACGCATCCATCCATCCATCATACAAGACTCCAGTGGGTTAATAAAGGCCTTCTGATACGAAGCGATGGGTTTTTGTCCGAAGCCAGTGATTAGAGTTGATAAAGTTTTAAATATGGATATTTTCTTACCAAAACCCATCGCTTCGTATCAGAAGGCCTTTATTAACCCACCGGAGTCTTGTATGATGGATGGATGGATGCGTTTTTTGGAGTTTCAAAAACTCTGGCACTATTTAATGCTATTATAAAGCTGGGAAGAGCCAGAATATTATTTAATATAACTCTGATTGTGTTCGGCTGAAAGAAGAAAGTCATATACACCTAGGATGGCTTGAGGGGGAGTAAATCATGGGATAATTTAACTATCCCTTCAGGTTTCCTAAAGATTACCTTTTATACAGAACCTTGTCCTGCGTCTGTACGAGAGACACGTTTTAATGGCGGTTATGATTTCATCTTCAGATGCTAAGAATTGATTCCCATCATTGATTCATTCAAAACTCTCATTCGTGGTGAATAATATTCCTGTTTCTTGCTATGTATTGTTACAGCGGTGCATATAAATGAAAATGATGAAATGCTGTATTCTTTCTTGAGTGCATTAAGTGAGAAACGGTGTGGAAAAAAGGCCTTGATAATTTGAAATACATTTTTACTGCATTTTCATTCATGCACTGATTATTTTGAATCTAATTGGCTGCAGTGGCTGTTGGTTGAAATAATTGTTTCTCTGACTGGAGAAAAACATGTTTTCATATATTTCAGAGCAATTACACTGCCGTTCAAAGTTATGGGTCAGGATTTTTTAATGTTTTTGAAATAAGTCTCTTCAAGGCTGCATTTATTTGATCAAAAATACAGTAAAATCAGTAATATTGTGAAAAAATATTACTATCTAAAATAGCTGTTTTCTATGTGAATATATTGTAAAATGAAATTTATTCCTGTGATCAAAGCTGAATTTTCAGCATCATTACTCCAGTCTTCAGTGTCACATGATCCTTCAGGAATCATTCTGAAATGTGACCCTGGATCACGTCACCAGTCACGAGTCGCACGGGTATATTTGTGGCAATAGCCAACAGTATGGGGCAAAATTATCGATTTTTCTTTTATGCCAAAAATCATTAGGATATTAAGTAAAGATCATGTTTCATCAAGATATTTTGTAAATTTCCTACCGTAAATATATAAAACATGTATTTTTGTGAGTGAATGCTGCACAATCGTGAACATAAATGAACAACTTTAAAGGAGATTTTCTCAATGTTTCGATTTTTTTGCACCCTCAGATTCCAGATTTTCAAATAGTTGTATCTCGACCAAATATTGTCCTATCATAACAAACCATACATCAATGAAAAGTTTATTTATCCAGCTTTCAGATTATATATAAACCTCAATTTCGAAAAATGTACCCATGTGACTGGTTTTGTGGTCCAGGGTCACATATTATGATGATCAAGAAACATTTCTTTATTATTATTATCATCAATTCTGAACATTGATTTGAATTGATTCTTTGATTAACAAAGTTTAAAAGAACAGTAATGTATATAAATCTATAAAACTATGTATTAAAAATTTCCAGAGGTCTGAAATAAATCCTCGCTCAGCCATATTAGATAACCGAGTCGCAGGGCCGTAGAAGACAGAATGATGGACGTTAAAAAGCTTTGTGCGATGTGCATTAACAGCGAGAGATTGAGAGGAGGAGAGAATTACAAAAGGATGGAGCATTTTTTTTGTCTGGCCGTCCCAGTGTGCATTGGGGGCGCGTCGCCTTTCTCTCTTTTGTGCGTAAAATCGGGATCCGTTTTAATGAGTTTCACCCTCTTTTATTCTCTGTCTATTATCATATTCTGTCTCCCTCTAATCCTTGTTCTACATTTCTCATTCTGTCTTTGCTTGCTGTCTGAAGGCGGTTAGCACTGATATCCTGACAGCCTGTTCACTGCTGTTAAACTCATTTTACTCCCAAGACTTGCAGCGCTTTTCTTCTGTGTAAATGAGGTTATGCGTTGAGACTGTGAGAAAGCGCTCAGTGGCGTTTCATCTTCTCGAATGGGGGGGAAAATAAAGCTCCAGAATCACAATCTACGGTCCATTAAATCAGTGCGGCGTCCATAAAGGATGGAGAAACACATTTGAGCCGAACGATCATATCAGCGGTGTCTACGTAATGATATTGTCCAGAGACCAGGACCGTGTTAAAGCAATAAGCCGCTCGAGCCCGAGCGCTACCCTTATTTTTTTTATTTTTTTTTACCTTGATTGATGGATGTTGTTAAGCACAATATCACCACATAAAAGCATTAACAATAATAAAAATCACAAAAAGCAGTTCATCCATTAAGTATCATTAGCTCAGCTGTAATGTGTTTGTTGTTGTTAAAAAAACATGCTACATTAAGACAGAATTCAACTGGTGTGTGTGTGTGTGTGTGTGTGTGTGTGTGTGTCAGCCAATTACAACAGCAACACATTTGGCTCATCCAATCAGATTTTAGAACCAGAACTGTGTGTTTTGGGGTTTGATCTCAAGCAGAATTCTGTATCTGGTACATTTGTGTCTCTTGCAGTGTTTATTTATTCTATTATTTATACTATTCATAATTTTTCTGTATTATTTATATAATGCCATAAGAGTATATAAATAATACTTAAAAAAAAAAAACACTGGTCTCTAGTTGTCCTTTTTTCTGCATTTTAAAGAATTATTTGGAGAAAAGATTCAAATATTTTATGATTAATGGATGGATTGAAAGATGGAAGTGTAATTGAATGGATTATTGTTGATTATATGAATTGGATGGATGAATAGACAAATGTATGGACGACATGTGTTGGTTGGAGGATGGATGAATGAAAAGGAAAGCTGAAAGCACATGAAGTGTGTGAATGGGTAAAGTAGAATGAAAGGCGCTGACGAGTGTTTTATGTTGTGCTAGATCGCAGCGGAGGATCTTTCTGAGAGCAGTTTCTGGGTGAAGGCGAAGGAGGAGCGCTATGAGAACAAGGAGCTGTTTGCCAAACTCACACTGACCTTCTCCACACAGACCAAGAGTGAGTTGATCCATCCTCCAGTCACATCACACACACACATCTCACACACATCACACATTAAACCTCTCTCTCTCTCTCCCCTTCTCTGAACACAGCCTCTAAAGGTAAGAGATGCCCCTTGCTCTGTGCTTGCGCATCTGTGTGTGTGTGTGTGTGTGTGTGTGTGTGTGTGTGTGTGTGCTGAGACTCTCCCCGAGGTACTGGGTCAAACATGGATGACAGAATACAGGGATGTGGAAGAGATGACTGTCATCTCAGTGTAGAGAACAACATCATGACCGGCACTGAGTCTAATGATGACCGAGACGGAGTTTAGCGAAAGAGAGCGTGAATTTCATGAAAACAGTTTTTTTTTTTTTTTTTTATAAAGGGACAATGTATATTAATCAACATTCATGAATATAATTACCCAAATTAGGCTGGTTTTCATTGGCAGTCCCTTTGCCAGATGTTATTAAGCTTAAAAACTAGAGAAAAGAAAAACAATAATCAACTCTGTAAAATACAATTAAACAACACGTTATACAAAAAGACAATTGAATAAAAATATGAAATTGAATAAAATTAAATGTCTACATTTCACCACAAAAACCAAACGAAAAACTACTATGAAGCATAAAGAAAATGAAGCCAGATTTAGGATTGATAAGATTTGTTGCATTGTGCATTATTCTCATTACAAACAAGTACATTTTCCTCTCAAATGTTCGTAATTGTAATGCTAAACAAATCTGAATCTTTACCCCTTTAAAAAAAATACAATTCTCATTATTCTAGATTTAAATCCTCATTAATTTACTGCAGTAATTCTTTATCAACTGTTTTATTTGTTTAATTATTCCTGATTATTGTTTGGCTTTGTGATTTTATTACTGATTTGACTAAATATTAAATACTAGTTTACTTCATCTTTTACTTAAAAAAAGTGACATTTTTAAATGTCAACTTCGCAACTAACTGTAATAAAAAATGTATAAACATTTAAGATAAAGTACTGAAATTACTAAACTGATGTAGTAAGTTATGTTACTAAATATAATAAAAAACTGAAAAAGAAAACGTTAATCACAACAAAATTACTAAAACTTAAAGTAAATTAAAATATAAATATAATAAAAATATATCAAAATAAAAGCTAATTTAAAATAGATTTTATATTATTTATTATTTATGTTATGTATTATTTATATATTATTATAAAATAATGATATAGTATATAAAAATACGTAAATAACACTGGTATCTTGTCGACAAATATTATTTTATATTAATTTCATTTTCTAGAAATTATTATATTGATGATTTCTTGGTTTTATTATTTATTTGTAATTGTTTTTATTTAGTAATTGTATTTATTTATTATAAATACAGTGTTTCCTTTTAAAATGAGCAATAATTACTACCATGATGTACAAATACAATGAATTATATGATACAGGTTATCATTTTGCTGTAGTAGTAATTGATGTTTGTGGTAAATGTCTTACAATTTCATAACAAAAAAAACAAACAAAGCAAAAACAAAAGTATAAAAGCATAACAATGCAAAAAAAAAATATATATATATTATTTCTTATTTTTTTCCATCATATTTTGGTTTGAAATATGACCCGCACATGTTCTTAAAGGGTTTCCTAAGATTCGCCTGGATGTCATATTTTTGGTGACTGTATGCAAAAGCCCCTCATGAATTAGAAATGAGCAAGAAGCAAGTGTCACATATGTGTGTGTGTGTGTGTTTCCTGCCACCTGCTCTTTGTCCTCTATGAGTGGCCTTTACAGTTTTATTGCATATTTATATCTGATACGATATACAGCACTGTCAACTTTAACAAGGTGTGTGTGAGTTTTTTAGGCCTGTGTATGTGGTTACGCCCTTCAGCAAATGACCTTCAAAGATTGTGATGTTGTCATGCATCCGCCGCAGTCTCTCTCTCGATCTCACACACACACACACACACACACACACACACACACACACACACACACACACACACACACACACACACACACACACACACACACACACACACACACACACACACACACACACACAGAGAGAGACAGTGTTTTCTGTTTTGAATATGGAAAACGAAACCTTGAAATGTCATCTTTGGCAGCTGTTTTCCTCAGGACCACCTGAGCTCGCTGTGTGTGTGTGTGTGTGTGTGCGTGCGTCCAGCTGTCTGAGTTGATGTAGGATAACCTTTTCTGATATCTGACTGTAAATGAATGCTGCCCTTTTCAGATCTTCCATCTGTCCGATCCTGTCCGTAAAACACGAGCTTGTGTGTGTGTGTGTCCTTGAGCAGTTCTTTTCCATCAGACGGCCGCAGCCGTATCGCTCTCTCTCTCTCCTCCAGTCACATCACTCTCTCCAGCCGAGCGAAAGGACGCCACCGACAGCCAGAGCTGACCTCTGACCTCTGCTGACGGTGGGGTCGCAGGTCGATGACCTCTTCAGTGAGGTCACGCCACTGATTGTTGATTTAATTTGACAGGACCTCAAGCACATTATCTCCCTCTTCCATTCCGAGGGTGTTTGTTCCATCACAGTTACTGTTGCTCATTCTCAGCATTAGTGATTTGAACGCATCCTGATTGCAAATAGGGATATGACAACCCACAGATAATGTGATGAAATCCATCTCTGCATGTGCTGTGATGTCGTTCACGCTCGCAATGCAACACACATACCTTGTGTTTTCATGGCCATTGTGATGGTCTTTCTCATAAAACTTAAAGGATTTGTTAATATCCAAATGTTTGTCAGTCCATGAAGTCCATTTTGATGATTCATTTATAGCGGAAGTATAGATTTGGGGCTGATTAACATGGAAGAAATGGCTTATATTGCTAGTCACATCACTTCACATCCGGTTAGTTCAGCATTGAACATGAATTATTCCATTCATGTGTGCTGTTACTTTACTAAGTCATCAGACGCACCATTTTCACCCGCTGGGCCTAAAAACAAGGGAAAAAATCCCACGGCTGTACATTCAAAGGGCCCTATCTTGCACCCAGCGCAATTGACTTTGTACACCGACGTATGTCTCATTCCTATTTTGAACCTTTAGGAGTTTCAGAAAACAATTTCCGCCACTGACTTTAGACTAGACTAGATTTTTCCTGGTCAGTGGCGGAATTGTTTTCTGAAACTGCAAAATAGCACCAGGGAACGCGTTATTCAGTGGCACGTTCAGATGCTATTTTAAGGGCGCATGCTTGGCCATAATGTGTGTGCACAACGCTCATACACTTTGCTTCTCTCATCTACACACAGACGCAGCAGTTCCCATTTTTGCAAACCATACATAATTACAAGGAAAAATATTCCACACGAGGGAAATCGTTGTGGTGTCCATGAAGATGTGAAAAAATAGGCATAAATCTAGCTTACACACTTACCCAAATTATTCGTTTAACCAAAGCTTATTCGGGTGGGTTTCTCCCTTCCCCATACAATGTCACTTCTCTGTGTTTTACGGAGACGGTCTCCTCGGCTGTGAACCGCTCCTGGCGTGCGTCTGTCAAATCCGCCGTTATAATAGCAATCCGCCATGGAACAAGCGCGCCTGCTCTTAAAGGGAATGTGAGATGACGCTCTGATTGGTTTATTTCACGTTACGCCCAAACCACACCTATGAGTAATGAAGCTACTTCAGACCAACTCATTTTAGATTTGCGTCGGGATCTGCCCACAAAGTTACTTGCGTTTCGAGTTTGATACTTTCGTTTCAGATCGTTAAAATAGGGCCCAAAGACTCAAAGCATATCTACAGACTTCAGACCACCTAGCAACCACCCAGAACAGAGTAGCAACGGCCTGGCAGTGCGTTTTCCACAGGCTATAACCGCTCTACTTCATTGAAAGATATAAAAATGTAGATTGCTTTCTCTGATCGCGTTTATATCGGTGCATGTGCAGGCCAGAGACTCATTTCTGCATTTTCTAAGCCAAATGCTGAGGCATTTTTATAGAGGCTATTTGAGTTTTGATGACTGAACCTGTAGAGAGAGAGAGAAAGAGAGAGAGATTTCTCGATGGAGGGCGGTTTTATTTTCCTGCAATTTTCCTTCCATTTCTGCGTTTAAAAGCGAGTCAGGTTTGTTGTGTGTGTTATTGATTGGTTTCTCTCTGTGAGTGTTTTTATGTTTCTCTCCGTCTCGCTGGTGTCCTGCTTTTCCCGTCTCCACGGAGACCAGCTGAGTCTCTCAGGATCTCGTTCAGCAACTCACCTCTGCTCTCACACACACAAACACGAGCACGCGTACGTCTCCTCCTCTGATGTATACTCCGACCTACTTTATTATCTCACACACACTTGCGGCTAGTCTCGTCTCATATCAGTCCCTGCTGTCCAGACTCACTTAGAGTTATAGACCCAGAGCCACAAGTGTGACAGCAGAGGACACACGCATACATCTCAACCAAAAGGGTGGGATGCAAATGTACGACTCTTGCTGTTTTCTGTGCTTCCTTGTGATCTCACTGTATTAGTCATGAACTTGAATTATAGCCAGACTAATGTGACTATAGATCTTCTGTAGCTCCGCCCCTTTTCAACGCTGCACTTGTTGTGTTCTGGTTTGTGTTTCCACCACATGAAGGTAAGATCTTACGGATTCATGAATAAACCGCTCGTTTTAAAATCTCTCCTGTCTATTTACATTTGCTATGACATCCGCATCAAACATTTCAATACTCATGATAACTTTTGTTAACTCTACAATAAGTAAATCCACTTCACAAGCTAATTAAAACGCAAGTTCAAACACAATATTTTAAAGATGGCTGCGCACTTGTTTCTCTAGTGCATAAGGTCTATAAGGCATGTAGATACCAAGTTATTATAAACTAGGGCTGTGAAAAGATTAATCGTGATTAATCGCAGCCAAAATAAAAGTTTGTGTTTACATAATATATATGTGTGTGTACTGTGTATAATTATTTTGTATATATAAATACACACACATGCATGTACATAATTAAGAAAGATTTGCATGTATATACTGTGTATAACACATTTTTCTTATATATACATATATAATTATACAAAACATGATGGCTGTTTATGCAACTGGCAGCAGGATTAGCCAAATCAGGACATTTAAGTAGCTTTATAAACATGCCTTAGAAAAACACATTACTGATGTGCATCTTAAGACAAAACAATGACACTGATATATTTTAAGATTTGTCCGTGCAATTTGCTTTCAGTTAAAACAGCTCAAACATGCATTTTACTCTGGGACCAGACCTAAACCTTGTCTGTGAAGCCGGGGGTAAATATGTTAACATCAGACTAGTGTGTGAAATGATTGCCTTTGGTAATCTCTAAATCACAAATTAGTGTTTCAAAAAGTTTGTAACACAACAGATCCATAATTTGTATTGGTACTTTCTCAACGTTTAGATCGATATCTTCCTGCTTGACCCTCATTTGCTCACTCATTTGTAGTGAAGGCGTTCGACTTCTAAAGGTCGACGGGGTGTTTTGCTGTCGTCCACCTCGTGTCTCAGTAGAATGTTAATTGAGCCCCACTTACATAAAACAAAATGTCTTAAACGCTTCTTCCTGAATCTATGCGGAGGTTTGGCAGTTATAGAGGGAATTTACACATGGAAGTTTTAAAGACACAGTAGCAGAAAGTTCTTGGTTCTCAAAAACCTCATGGCTCATATTTACCCCAAAACCTAAAGGGGAAAAATTATGTATGCATTTATTTATTTATTTATTTATTTATTTATTTTCATAATTATATTTATATTCATCATTTCAACAATATATTATTGTTTTTTTTATATATAATGATGATTATTATTTAGTTTTTATTAATTTCTTGTAAAGAGACTGGATACAATATTCCTGACACTGAGCTTTGATCTAGAATATATATATATATTTTTTTATCGTTTTACAGTAATGAGAATCTAATTAGAATCAATAAATTACAAAAAGATTCCAAATGTCCATATAACGATTACTGTAATATTGGGTAAAATGTGCTAAATTGTCACAACAAATATTGTACTGGTCCTGCAAATTGGCCACATTCTCTTTTAAGCCAAATATTGCTATATTTTTTTTTAGTTTGGGGTGAAATATGATTATTCTTTTCAGTTGATTCTGGTACATTCTGTCCTCATATCTCGCTGTTCTCATATTTCTTGTCCCCAGAAGACCGTCATGTCTAAATCCTTCATAAAATTCTCTTAATACCTTCTTGTTTTGGTCCTCACGGGCGGTTGGAACACATTGCTCGTCTGCTGTGTTTGTCTATAAGGGTCTCAATCTTAATGTGTCCTTCATAAAACAGTCTTCAGAATGGACCACCTGCTTCAACGATTCCCAAAAGCCCAGATATAAAGTCAGGTCTTAATGTCCTCATAAACCCAGAGGTTCCCTGAAGTGCGCTGATATGAGCGTGTCTGTTTATACGGGCTGTTCTTATCTCAGTGGTGTGGTTTTGTGCCATTAACTGCTGCTTTACGGTCCCTCAGAGTCTGTCGTTCTCTTATATTGGAAGCAGTTTTGTGCGGCTCAGCTGGTGGGATGTAGGAAATTGCTCTTGACCGGCCTATCGGAAGTAAAAGGACTTCCGTAATATCTTCGGAATGTTCTTCCTACCGTTTTATTCTCCTGCATCAATCTCTCTCTCTCTCCATCTGGTTATCTGCGCGTTCATACGTTTCGCTTTTCCTATTATAAGTGATAATGAAAAGGAGTCATATAAATGAAAACAGGATTTTTCTAGCACTTTTTAAAATAAGACTTTAAGGACTTAAAGTTTTCCCTCCGCTCCTCACAAAAAAAAAAAAAAAAAAATTTAACCTGAAGTTAATTTAACATTTTAACTATTTTTGGTGTAAAATAGTCAAATAAAACTCCCTTGAAAGTGTCATCACATTTGTTTATAACACTTTATACATTACAGATTGTACCAAAGCAGCTTTACATTATTAAACAGCTAAATAACTGTGTTAAGCCCCGTTTACATCAAGAATGATAACTATATTAGTGTCCACACAAGCGCATAATATTGTTCTGTTTATTCCAAGTATGAAACAAACTCAATTTCAGCTGTAAATGTACATGTTTCATAAGTGTAGAATATCACAATTTTAAGATTTTAAGAGCATTTGTTTTAGTAATGGATGGAGAAACAGAGGGAATCATTCGTGATTGTTGTTGCACTTCGAGACCACGTTGGTTGTACCCAAGTTTGAGTTTTGTTGAACTTTCTCATGAGGCAAATGGAAAATATCTTGTGAAAACAATAATAATGACCATAAATCACATCCAGAGTCTCGGGGAGAGTAAATTGCTGAAACTGTCGTGGGAGAATAAGATGAATTTTCTCCCTGCGTGAAATTAATGCTGTTAATGTTGAAGAAGTGTGTTTGTTTACAACTAATATTAGTCGGATTTCACGTTGGTAATTTGATTTCTATTAAAAGAATTAGATTTGTACTTTTTCAGAAGAAATCTGAACACTGCTGTGATAAGAGTGTAGTCAGACGCGGCCTTACCTATGTTTCACCCGTTTCATTTGAAACAGGCCCCACCCTCCAAGGGGGGCCCCAATAGACCAGCAAAATCCCATTCATTTTCTCCATAGGATATTGATTTTCAGCCATAATGTCTAAACCATCCAAGGTAGATTGACCACGAGCTACGAGGTTGTGAAACAAAAGGTTCTGCTCCTATAAAAGCCACAAGGTATGAAATCAACCTTGTTATTTGCGATCTTCTGGAGAAATACTACATTACCCACAATTCTAAGCAAAACACTGACGTCTCTGATTGGTTGATCTCGCGCCGCGGTTACCATGGCGACGTTTACCGCCCACGCGAAAGGCTTAAGCGATCTGAAGTATATATTTTTCTGCTCTATTATGTTTATGTTTTATGTGGGTAGGGCCCCATATTAGTTATTGAAACGGGCCCCCAGATGCTTAAGGCCGCCGCTGAGTGTAGTGGTTGGTTTGTCTAAAGGCCCTGGTATATTTCATTTTCCACGTTCTCCACGTTCTGCATCACCCGCAATTTTTGTATTTCTCTTTACGCGCTTTTCTTCGATTTCTGCACTGTTCATCATTGCCACCTAGTGGACTCTTTGGTCTCAACATTCACATTGCACATGCGCTGTTGTACGCGCACCATCCACAAAAATCGTCATGCTGAACGTGGATGGCCGAAGTATAGACCTTATTCACAGCAGCGCCATCTTTGAATGAAAGTGAGGCTGTGAGGAACAGACACACATCTCTTCAGTGGGTTGAACTGTTATTAAGTGTGCTTTTGGATTGTTCTGTTGACGAAACGCTGCAAAAATACAGTTAAACTCCAGACAACATGAGCTGTGGAAAATGATGTGATCTAGGAGCTTTATACAGTCAATCCCTCAAAGCCTCACTTTCATACCTGTTATGACTCATGACACTGCTCTGAATAAGGTCTGTACTAAAAATATGGATGTAACTTTGCTTTTCATTTATTGCTTAAAGCTCACTTGAAATACTTTGATACCACAGCAAAAACTTTTTTCAAAGTTCAAACATTATGAAAGGCAAGTGAACATTCAGTAATAAAATAAGAACAAATAGTAGATTAATAGTAAATACCAAAATTGCTAACTCTATAGCATTCAGGTACAGAAATGTAATAATGTAAAATAACACTATTGTGTTCACTGTAGAAATTAAATATGGATAAATCTTTGTTAAAGCTGTATTTTGTTGTTTTATTAACATGACACAGACAGCATCAGAATTATTAGGCTGCTGTCACTTTAAATGAATGCACGGGCCGAATATACTGGTACACATCTGGTTTCTTTCTCAACTGTTTACGTTCACTTAAGACATAACTGAAGGTACATTTGCTGAGACGGGTATTTTGACATTTTGAAACGCGAAATAGGAATCCATTCGGAAACGTGCCTCTCTTCTCTCTCTCTCTAACAGCGCGAGAGTCCTGATTTTCGCCTCTTCTTCTACGTTTAAAATCACTTGAATGTGTAAACTGGCAAGGCAAAACACGTTCAAATAACAAACCTTCTCTCTATGATGGTTAAACTTAGCAATTAATCCACGCATCACATGTGTGCCGAACCGCGGGGCCTGCATCCGTACGGATCACTGATCAACTGCGATCCGTTGCAACTCTAATGTAATTGGTTTCCAGGAAGTTGCTTTGTGGTTGTTAAAATGTTCAGAGTAGTGTTTAGTGTTGTTTCATCTAATATTTATGTTTTATTTTATTTCAGCTTTATTTCACTTAAAGGGGTAGTTGATTATGATTTCACTTTTCTGAATTTAGTTAGTGTGTAATGTTGCTGTTTGAGCATAAACAACATCTGCAAAGTTACAACGCTCAAAGTTCAAAGCAAAGGGAGATTTTTGCTTTTAAAGAAATCGCTTTTTAAGGACTACAACAAACGGCTGGTAGAGACTACACAAGCTTCCTCCCGGGTTAGTGACATCACTAACCCTAAAATTTACATAAACCCTGCCCCCTGAACACGACTTATAGATTATCAAGACAAATTATGCTAATCAATGACTAGGAGATAACTACACATTAGCTACATAAATTCATCAACTAACCATTCAGAAATGTCCTGTTGCTTCTACATGTCGTCACTTCTTCTTGAGTCTCTCCATCTTTGACTCTGGTGACATCATCTGACTCTGGTTTGAACATAAAAGGCTAAAAGTTTTTGAAATTTTCAGTGCATGTCTGTGTGAGGTAAAATGACGCAAGGTCTTGAAGCTCCGCCCCCTGTGCCGGGAGCAGCAGCTCATTTGCATTTAAAGGAACAGGCACAAAACGGTGCGTTTTTGCTCACCCTCAAAAAGTGACAACTTTAAAATGCTATATAAAAATATCTGTGGGGTATTATGAGCTAAAACTTACACATACACACATACACACTCTGGAGACATCAGAGACTTATTTTACATCTTGTGGAAAGGGAATACCACCCCTTTAACAAAAAAAAGACGCCACAAGCCACGTAGTTCGAGGTGTCGTTCGTGCCGACGAGTTATGCACCAAAGTTAAATATTAGTGTGAGGCGTTTGTTCAAATAACTCATCAAATGAGCAAACAGCACTAATGAAATGCCTCTGTGATCGCGCTCAGAAATGCATTCAGCTCGGGTTTGAGGTTCTAATGGATGAATATCTGCGGATGAATGAGATTTCTTTGTGTTTTTGCTGTGTGAAGAGAGCTCGAGTGAATGCATAATCTCACATCTGGCTCTTTCATTCACGTTGAGGTTAATGCACGGCGCAGAGATGCTGTACGGTCCACTTCCGTTGTGCTTTGTGCTTTAGTATTCTGTGCGCATTGTAGATCTCGTCTTGTTTTTGAAGCTGTTTGCTGTTTTTCTGAAGATGAGCCTCATAATGTGTTTATACGATAGTCGCATTATCTTTAATGCTTTCTAGAAACAGCGGTTAATGCGTTAAGGTGCCCATCTTTTTCTTAAAGGTGAAGTTTGGTCTGTCAGTCCTTCTAAGCTTGTTTCTGACCCTCTTCTCGCATTCGGGTTGCATAACGTGTTGTTTTGCGCATTCATACCTTCTTTATCATCCGCAAACACATCTGTTCATTGGCCTCACCGGCTCTGCCAAACGCAACAGATTATCGAGCAAGCCGTCTGTGCCTTTGTGCGGCCGCCGGTTCTCCGTTCCAGCATTCGTTTGCATTCAAATGTTTGCTGGAGCCGCAGATACGTTTCTGCGCTCGCTCCATTTAATCTGCGCTTTATCTTTGTGAGATTAGCCACTTTTTAAACGAGCTCCAGAGAGAGAGAGAGAGGAAAGTGTGTTCTTTTGTGAATTTTAATTCTTATCCCCGTTTAGGAGGATGCAAAAGAGAGAAGGAGATTTCTAATGGGGATTTGGAGAAACGCTGGTAAATAGGCAAAGAACTGTGAAAAGCGATAAATCACACGCTCCACATGCGACCTACCCACAGAAGAAGCAACGAGCGACAGGGTGCGTATTTGTGTCTCTTACCATATGCACTCGAGCATATGGCGTTATTTGAATATGACCCAGTGTGCCGCACAAAGGAGAGAAATGTTCATGTCTTGGCATTTATTTGACATCTCAAATATTAAAGCGTCACATGGTCGCGTTTCCTCCTCCAGCAGGAGAGGGAGATGTGGAGAAATGCACACAAACATGCAGCGCTGATTGAAGATGGAGATTGTTTTTAATTCCTTTTTTTTTTTTTTTTTACCACGCACCCTGCAGGCGTTAAGCTCACAGTGGCGCATTTTATGTCGCGTGCGTTTGATGCTTCTAATAACTGGGAGAAACCACAGAGAGATGCGTCTTCAAAGATAGAGATGACAAGATATCAGAAGTCACATGCGTGCTCTTATCGCGGGAGAAAAGCGGGATCTGGGGCCGCGGTCGGGCGTTTACGCGTGTGCAATTAAATTAAGCTGAGGGAGATGTCACGGCTGTGAGATTATCAGAGATTTTGCTTCATGTTATCAAATATCATCAAAGTTGGAGAGTTATACTGTACTTTATACACGCACACACGGGCACACAGGCTTGCACACACGCAGTGAAACTAATTTGCATTTTCAAAGAAATTAAAGCCCCGTGCCTAAAGCTGATAGCAGCATGCTGATTCTCTCTCTCTCTCTCTCTCTCTCTCTCTCTCTCTCTCTCTCTCTCTCTCTCTCTCTCTCTCTCTCTCTCTCTCTCTCTCAGAATTTTCATATTATTTTTCCGTTTTAATCGCTGATTATGGTGTCTGACTCTTGCTTCAGGCCCAAACAGACAAAAAATAATTACGCACTCTGAACCTCGGAACAAAACTCTCGCCGAATTGAAGATGTCAGAGCCTTGGAAAGTAGGTTTCTGCGGTCGACTTTAATTCAAACAGCGTTTCGGAGGAGCTTGCATTCGGCTGTTTCACCTAAAGAAACTTTTCCAATTTATTCTGATTAAATTTTTACATCAGCACTCTGACTGAGTTTGTTTTATGAAGTTTTATGAAACGTTCAGTGTTCAGTTGAGCATAGTTTGGTCTGATTCGTGAAATCTTTATTTTTTTCCCCTCAAGTGAACAATTTGCGCATGAAGAAACATTCTTTGTTAGCGAGTCTTGATGAAGTGACATTTTAACAATCGTGGTATTTAAAGCGTCTTACATTTCAAACTGACCTTAATTTACAACCTTTAAAGCACAAGGGTGTGTGTTAATTTCTGGAGTCCTACTTTGTGTGTGTGTGTCTTTGAGTCCTGTTTTTTCCTGCAGGCACATTTAATTTTTCACCATGCTTCTGTTGTTGCATGGAAATGCATGTTGTTGTTCCCCCTCGTCTCATTTTCATGACCTCTTTCTCATTTTCCTTTCCCAATTTCATTCGTGCGTTTCCACCAGTAACATTCATCATTTCTCCTTCTCTTTTTTCCTTCACCCGGTAGCTTGTTCTCCTTTCATTTCTGTTGTTTAATATGTCACCTTTCCTCTCTCTCTCTCTCTCTCTCTCTCTCTCTCTCTCTCTCTAAATTATTCTTCCTGGATATTCCGACTCCTCCATTTGTCTGGGTTCTAATCAGAGCAGCGTTGGCTCTTAATGCAGTCCTTGAGAGATTCCCTGCAGACATTCATTCATTTTGTCCATTTTCATCTGCTTTAACTTGCTCCTCTCCCTCCACCCTCCGCATCTCTGAATATTTAAAGAGCACCTATTAAAAATACAGGGAGAGTGAGACGGGTTTCTGCTAACACCACTTTTACATTTATATCTAAAAACCCAACCTCTGTTTCTGCTCAATTATTCATGACACACTTCTCGTTTTCATCTATCCATCTGTTTCTCATTCAGCCACATCTATCTGTTTGTCTTTCTGTCTCTCTATCACAGCCGCTTTTGTTTTAGTTTTCATCCACTCCTCTGAGTGCTTTGTCCGTCCGTCCGTCCGTCCGTCCGTCCGTCCGTCCGTCCATCATCTGTCGTTCTATCCATCTATCTGTCTCTCATTCTATCTATCCATCCATCCATCTGTCTCTCGTTCTATCTATCATCTATCTATCCATCTATCTGTCTCTCGTTCTATCTATCATCTATCCATCTATCCATCTGTCTGTCATTCTATCTATCCATCAGTCGGTCTATCTGTCTTTCTATCTATCTATCCATCTATCTGTCTCATTCTATCTATCCATCCATCTATCTCTCTCGTTCTATCTATCCATCTATCTATCCATCTATCCATCTGTCTCTCATTCTATCTATCCATCTGTCTGCCATTCTATCTTCATCAGTCGGTCTGTCTGTCGTTCTATCTATCAATCTGTCCATCTGTCTGTCGTTCTATCTTATCTGTCCATCTATCCATCTGTGTGTCGTTCTATCTATCAATCTGTCCATCTGTCTGTCGTTCTATCTATCAATCTGTCCATCTGTCTGTCGTTCTATCTATCCATCTATCCGTATGTCTGTCGTTCTATCTATCCATCTATCCGTATGTCTGTCGTTCTATCTATCAATCTGTCCATCTGTCTGTCGTTCTATCTATCCATATATCCGTATGTCTGTCGTTCTTCTTAGCTATCTATCCATTGGTCTGTCTGTCGTTCTATCTTATCTGTCCATCTATCCATCTGTCTGTCGTTCTATCTATCCATCTATCCGTATGTCTGTCGTTCTACTTAGCTATCTATCCATTGGTCTGTCTGTCGTTCTATCCATCCATCTGTCTGACTGTCGTTCTATCTATCTATCCATCGGTCTGTCTGTCATTCTATCTATCTATCTATCTATCTATATATCTGTCTGTCTGTCTGTCTGTCTGTCTGTCATTCTGTCTATCATCTATCTATCCATCCATCTGTCATTCTATCAGTCGTTCTATCTATCGTTTTATCCATCTGTCTGTCATTCTATTTATCTGTCCATCCATCCAGTTTATCCGTCTATGTATCGTTCTATCTTTGTCTGTCTGACTCCTATTGGTCACTTGGTGTTTTATACAATGTTCGGTGCATATTGCTCTATCCATCATCCTGTCTTCCTGCCTCTCTCTCTCTCTCTCTCTCTCTCTCTCTCTCTCTCTCTCTCTGTAAACTTTTGTCCTGCTTGTTTTGTCACTTCTGTAGATGTTGTGTTCTGTGTTTTGTACGTCACAGTGTTCTGCTTTCTTATCTTCCGTGGGTCATCGCGGCTGACACGTTTTCCGCTCTCAGCCTTCAGACGCCTTTACTTGCTTAATTAACAGCGATCTTTGAATTTTAATTAACTCATGCGTTCACAAAGTGCCATTTTCCCCCTCTTTAATGCTGCTGTTGTGTTTGATCGGTGAGCAGACGCAGAGAGAGAGCGCACGCAATCAAAGCGACAGACACTCTGATTGAAAGTGACGGAAAAGAGAAAAAGAATCTCAGGCTGCAGAGATGAAAGTGTGTAGAAGTGACAGATAAGAAAAGAGAAAGACGAGAGGAGGGAGGGAGTCGTGTTGAAGGGAAGATGACTGTCCGTGTGTGTTAACGTTGAACACGATGCTCGTTGTCGCGAGCAACATCCGTCCCACGTGCGATTGCTCGTCCTGATCTGGAGCTCGACTTCCCGCGACACGCAAACGCGGAGCGATGGAGCGAAAAACTGGAACGAGAGATCAGGGGCCATTTTTATGCCTTTATCACCCTCTCGTGCCTCTCCGAGGTCCCGCGAGCCCTGCGGAGAGAGAGATCGAGAGAGCGTTTTAGCACCAAACTACCACAATAACACACAGGCCCGTTGAGGATCAGGAGAGAAATGCGCAGGCTTTCTGAATACTTCATGCCACTTAGAGCTGAACGTGTAGAGTCGTTGAGATCCTGAGAGACCCTGAGATCTAGTTAGAAGATAAAGCCTGTTAATGCATCCTCTCCTGACAGCCCTCCATCTCTTGTCTCCCGTCTCCCTGCGGGATGGACAGACGGAGGAGAGTTCATGCATTCATTCAGCGAGCGCCAGAGAACGCCGTCTGAATGCGGAATACCCTGAATGAGTCAGAGAAAGTTTGTGGGTTTATAATGGTTTGTTTTTTGCTGCGTCTCAGTTCTGGGGTGGAACTGCTAAAAGTGGCAACATCACTACAATTCACACGAAAATGATTATTTACTTTCTTTAATGTGATTTAAACCTATATGCCTGTAAACTGTTTTTTTTCTTCTAATTATACTGTAAATGCGTGTGTGTGTGTGTATCATGAAACATTTTTTTTTGCGTATTCTTTGAAGAATGTAAAGTTCAAAACAGTAGCATTTATTTGAAATATAAATATTTTGTAACATTATACATTTTTCCTGTCACTTTTGAGCAATTTAATGCATCCTTGCACAATAAACACATTAATTGCTTAAAAAAAAAAAAAAAAAAAAAACCTTACTGGCCCCAAACTTTTGAACCACATTATGTTTTCTATGTAACCTCCTATATATAGTATACCATATACTTGTTTGGTCATGAGATGCACAAGAAGAACCACTGATATTTGATGTTATTGACATCCATATTACATCAGATTTGCTGCTATTTATTTTGCAAACTAGTGCCATTGTTTGAGGCAGAAGTTGACACATCACTCAGTAACCAAGTGAATGTTTTGCATCCCAGTGTAACACTACTCTGAAGGTTAACCAACTGATAGATTACTTACAGTGACTCTGAACATTGAAGTATTTAAATTTTGAGTTGCTTTCAGCAATACTGCAGTTTCAAAGTGATTTTCTTCACACTTACATGTCAAAGCGGCTCTCGAACTCTGGTGACCAATAATAATTCATAACCAGAGATTACAGTTCACCCATAAGACGCGTGAGTGTGAAGACATTCGTTTCATCTCTGCTGTGTGTGTGTGGGTTAAGTCTCTTTGAGGCGTGTTCTGGAGTGTCACGCTGCCTCTGGATCTCATGTTGGTCTACAGTTATCTCATTATAAGGCTCATGGATTGTGGGATCCGGGTTTCAGAAGTCAGAGCTGATAATCCCTGTCATCTGGATTAATTAGGACTTTCTTCTGTCATCTGATCGCCTTCATACATGTCTCTCTCCTTCTCTCTCTAAAACTCTTTTAATAGCTGGATTACATTACAGGCTGGATTTGCTTTAGCCTTTACTTTCCCTCTCTTACAGTATTTCCGCCCACTTTCTTTTTTTCCTCTATTGCAGCATCTTTTACCTAGAAGTGATGATTGGCAAGTCAAGCATTAGTGATTTCAATGAAGCCGTACTATTCATCATGATAGTGAGATTTACATTGGGGAAAATAATCACATGTACTTCAGTTTCTTCTCCAGAATCATGTTCTGATGTTCTTGTTTTTTTGTTATTCCTGGTCTGGTCATGTGTGATTGTGTTTGTTGTTTATATCAAAATATATGAAAATATGAAGAAAAAAACAACATGTTGTAAATGGCTTCCCAAATCCCATGAGCTCTGATTCGATTCTGTGTGTGCTGCTTCTGTTTCTTTCATTAGCTGTGTGTGTGTTAATATTTTAGGCAGGTGTGTGGGTTGTTCGGTGGGAACACGGTGTGTGTTAGAGTGAATATTTCAGGTGTCTCTGTGTGTGTGCGCGCGTATCAGAGTCTCATTATATCAAACCCTCAGGCCTCAAACCTCCAACAAACTCACTGTAGAACACACACGCACACACACACTGTCTGTCTCTCCCGTCCCTTTCAGAGTGTCTGTCTCTCTCTCCGCTTCATTATCAGTTTTTTCCTGAATTCTGAGACCATCACTCGCTCCAATCTAACACACCCTGAGAGAGAGAGAGAGAGAGAGAGAGAGGCTTGTTTCTGTCGTGTGTGTGTGTGTGTGTCTCTGTCACAGGTGCAGATTGACGTGATTGTTTTGACTGGCTGTTATGATGATGTCTTTAGTAATGTGAAATCTCTTGAGTCTGTCACTTAAGTCTCTCTCTCAATCGCTGTTTCTCTCACACTATCATATTGGTTTTATTTGTCGTTTCTTGTGTTAATTCATGGTATTCTACAGCGCTCTGTAATGCTTCATTGTGACTGGTCAAAGGCTGCGTTCTGCAGTCAACTGTTTCTGTATATTAGATGTTTCACAGTGACGCAATCAGTTGACCACATCACTGCCCTGATAACTACACACACAACACCCTTCAACTACACAGAACACCCTAGCAACTGCATAGCAATGCCTTGGTAACCACACACAACACAGGTGAACTCTCTAGCATCCACCAGAACACCTTATCAGTGCCTTGGTAACCTCACACCATACCCTAGCAACCACCCAGAGCACCTTAGCACCCTCATAGCAACACCCTATTAAAGGGATAGTTCGGCCAAAAATGATTTTAAACCCATGATTTACTCACCCTCAAGCCGTTCGAGATGCATATGTCAATCATTTTCAGACGAACACATTTTCAGTTATTTTAGAAAATGTCTTAGATCTTTCAGTGGTTATCTTTCAAAGGCCTTCTCAGGGTAATCCGTGCGGTTTTGTCGTAAAAATATAAATATTTAAAACTTTATAAATGAAAATAACTGGCTTCCGGCAACGGTCGACGCGCGTTCACGGGAGATGGATGCCGGCGTAGGACGTAGCGTAGCGTTTGTATATGTTTGCGACAAAACCGCACAGATTACCCTCAGAAGGCCTTCGTTTATCCCCCTGGAGCCGGATGGATTACTTTTGTGAAGGATGCATGCACATTTTTGGGACTTGAAGGAGGTGGACCCCATAACTTGAGATCATAACCACTGAAAGATCTAAGACATTTTCTAAAATAATTGAAAATGTGTTCGTCTGAAAAATGATTGACATATGCATCTCGAACGGCTTGAGGGTGAGTAAATCATGGGTTTAATATCATTTTTGGCCGAACTATCCCTTTAACCACCTAGCAACCTTATTAACCACATATCAAATCTTAGCAACCTCCAGAACACCGTATCAACCACATAACAATGCCCTGGCGACCACACACAACACCCTAGAATGGTGCTAGTGAGGTTTTTCACAGGTGAGTTACTTGGCAACCATCCAAAATACCATAGCAATTACATGGCAACCACACACAACACCCTAGAATGGTGCATGTGAGTTTTACACAGGTGACTTCCCTAGCGCCATGGGTGTACAGTAGTACATATGAAAGCGCTATGGGTGTACAGTAGTACATATGAAAGTGCTATGGGTGTACAGTAGTACATGTGAAAGTGCTATGGGTGTACAGTAGTACATATGAAAGTGCTATGGGTGTACAGTAGTACATGTGAAAGTGCTATGGGTGTACAGTAGTACATATGAAAGCGCTATGGGTGTACAGTAGTACATATGAAAGTGCTATGGGTGTACAGTAGTACATATGAAAGCGCTATGGGTGTACAGTAGTACATATGAAAGTGCTATGGGTGTACAGTAGTACATATGAAAGTGCTATGGGTGTACAGTAGTACATGTGAAAGTGCTATGGGTGTACAGTAGTACATATGAAAGCGCTATGGGTGTACAGTAGTACATATGAAAGTGCTATGGGTGTACAGTAGTACATATGAAAGCGCTATGGGTGTACAGTAGTACATATGAAAGTGCTATGGGTGTACAGTAGTACATGTGAAAGCGCTATGGGTGTACAGTAGTACATATGAAAGTGCTATGGGTGTACAGTAGTACATGTGAAAGTGCTATGGGTGTACAGTAGTACATATGAAAGTGCTATGGGTGTACAGTAGTACATATGAAAGTGCTATGGGTGTACAGTAGTACATATGAAAGCACTATGTAAATGACTTATTCATTCATTCAGCAATTACCCTGAACTCCTTAGCAAAAAGCTGTTTTGCAAAAGGCTGTGTTGATAAAAAGCTTTAAAGTGTGCTCTCTGCTGACTTCAGTGCACTAAATGTGAAGCAAAAATAAGTGTGTAAATGTGTTGCTCTTTGTGTTTGTGTGTGTAAGGGCTTGACTTGCATTATGGAGCCGAAATTGGCTTCACAGTGTTGCAAAACCTTTTTTTTTTCTGTATTATTGTAAGGACATGCAAACTGTCCCCATAATTCAAAAGGTTGAAAATAAACTAAACAATGTTAATTGAAATGTAAAAATATAGGTTTAGTGGTTTGTTTAGGGAAGGTGATCTCAGTATAAAAACAAATGTTTGTGTCGTGTGTGTGTAATGTATCTGTTTGTGTTTTGAGGGCATGTTTGGCCTGCAGATATTTTGCCTCTGAATCAGCCTTCTGGTGCACACACACACACACACACACACACACACACACACACACACACACACACACACACACACACACACACACACACACACACTTTGTAACTCATCAGTTTCCCTTTTTTTTGGTCGTCTTATCAGCATGTTCTTTATGAACATCATAGTGATTCTTGTTATCGCTGTATTGTATTAATACTTTGGATCAGTATTTTTGATCCATTTATATGTGCATATATTTCATCTAAGGAAGAAGCACGTTGTCACTCTCTTTTGCTTTTGATTGGTACGTCGCCTTAAAAGCAAAGCAAGAATGTATGAGAATTTGAAGTACTGGTCGCACTGATCCTCTTGCTGCTATTTCAATCACAATCCAGGATTTTCCCATAAGTTTATCATCTAAACTGAGACTTTCACTAGCATGTCCTTTAGTGGATCTGGACACATTTTCCAGTCTGGGTCGGACTGACTGATGACTGTCGTTAGTGCTGGATGATATTAATGAGCTCCTAATGGATCAGATTCTCTCGTCTTTCTGACTACCCCCCCCCCCCCCGCCCCCCTCTGTAAACGTCTGTAAATGCACAAGCTCCATTAAAACCATCATCATGCACGACTCGGACCAGAGAGAGAGAGAGTCCATGAATAATACAGGCCGGTTTGAGGAACACATGTTCTCTGGCCGTGCGCTAATGTAGAAGCGCTTTAGAGCCGACAGCTGAATGTCACCAAACATCTGAATCTCTCTGTTCAGAATAGCGTACTGCAAACTATTCTCGAAAGAAAGTAGTATTCAGTGTGTATTAGGGCTGCACGATTTGGGGAAAAACATTAATTGTGATTGTTCTGATAAAATCAGTGTCTTTTTGCTGTGAATTTTAATTATTCCTCTAAAGTATAAACGTAAGAATACATTTTATGTTGTTAGTAATATTTCAAGATGAACACTAAAGCAACTTAGATTTACTTGATTATCCGTTAAAATGTTTCAAATATCACCAGGCTTTTGAGGAAGGTTTATTTCTTCAACTCTCAATCATCATTGCATTGCATTGCATTATATTTTTTTAAACTACAGAGCTTAGATCATAAAACTAAGCCTTTTATATCATCTTAAGACATTATTGGCAGATAAAGAGCGACGACTGATATATATATATACAGTGAGGAAAATAAGTATTTGAACACCCTGCTATTTTGCAAGTTCTCCCACTTAGAAATCATGGAGGGGTCTGAAATTGTCATCGTAGGTGCATGTCCACTGTGAGAGACATAATCTAAAAAAAAAATCCAGAAATCACAATATATGATTTTTTAACTATTTATTTGTATGATACAGCTGCAAATAAGTATTTGAACACCTGTCTATCAGCTAGAATTCTGACCCTCAAAGACCTGTTAGTCTGCCTTTAAAATGTCCACCTCCACTCCATTTATTATCCTAAATTAGATGCACCTGTTTGAGGTCGTTAGCTGCATAAAGACACCTGTCCACCCCATACAATCAGTAAGAATCCAACTACTAACATGGCCAAGACCAAAGAGCTGTCCAAAGACACTAGAGACAAAATTGTACACCTCCACAAGGCTGGAAAAGGCTACGGGGAAATTGCCAAGCAGCTTGGTGAAAAAAGGTCCACTGTTGGAGCAATCATTAGAAAATGGAAGAAGCTAAACCATGACTGTCAATCTCCCTCGGACTGGGGCTCCATGCAAGATCTCACCTCGTGGGGTCTCAATGATCCTAAGAAAGGTGAGAAATCAGCCCAGAACTACACGGGAGGAGCTGGTCAATGACCTGAAAAGATTTGGGACCACCGTTTCCAAGGTTACTGTTTGTAATACACTAAGACGTCATGGTTTGAGATCATGAATGGCACGGAAGGTTCCCCTGGTTAAACCAGCACATGTCAAGGCCCGTCTTAAGTTTGCCGATGATCCAGAGGAGTCATGGGAGAAAGTCATGTGGTCAGATGAGACCAAAATAGAACTTTTTGGTCATAATTCCACTAAACGTGTTTGGAGGAAGAAGAATTATGAGTACCATCCCAAGAACACCATCCCTACTGTGAAGCATGGGGGTGGTAGCATCATGCTTTGGGGGTTTTTCTGCACATGGGACAGGGCGACTGCACTGTATTAAGGAGAGGATGACCGGGGCCATGTATTGCGAGATTTTGGGGAACAACCTCCTTCCCTCAGTTAGAGCATTGAAGATGGGTCGAGGCTGGGTCTTCCAACATGACAATGACCCGAAGCACACAGCCAGGATAACCAAGGAGTGGCTCTGTAAGAAGCATATCAAGGTTCTGGTGTGGCCTAGCCAGTCTCCAGACCTAAACCCAATAGAGAATCTTTGGAGGGAGCTCAAACTCCGTGTTTCTCAGCGACAGCCCAGAAACCTGACTGATCTAGAGAAGATCTGTGAGGAGGAGTGGGCCAAAATCCCTCCTGCAGTGTGTGCAAACCTGGTGAAAAACTACAGGAAACGTTTGACCTCTGTAATTGCAAACAAAGGCTACTGTACCAAATATTAACATTGATTTTCTCGGGTGTTCAAATACTTATTTGCAGCTGTATCATACAAATAAATAGTTAAAAAATCATACATTGTGATTTCTGGATTTTTTTTTTTTTAGATTATGTCTCTCACAGTGGACATGCACCTACGATGACAATTTCAGACCCCTCCATGATTTCTAAGTGGGAGAACTTGCAAAATAGCAGGGTGTTCAAATACTTATTTTCCTCACTGTATATATATAATGCATTTATTGTATCTCTTCTATACTGTTATAAAGATCAGAATTGCATCTTACTTTTTGTCCATATAAATATCAGCATCTGCTCTAAATTTAATATTTTTGCTCAGTTTGGGTCTCTAAATAAAATGAAAATGTTTTTATCATATCACACTATATCATAGGCTATTATATGAGCCATAAAAGCCTAATGTAGCCATTTTTATGTAAAATGGTTTCAGTAAACGATTCCATTTAAAGAAAAAAAAAAATCCTGACTCATTCCATATGTCAGGGGTTAATGTCTTTATCACTTCATCTTAGGTTTTGTCATGTATGTCAGTAGAGGATGATCTTAAAACATTGATGCTGTTACCGTGATTATTTTTTTTGTATGCCACTGATAATTGAGGAGTGAAATTGAAAAGACATTTTAGAAATATCAGAACAAATATTTAATTAATTTCCAGACGTTAAACCGTCAAGCTTTTATTTCGTCGAGAAATTGCGGGAAGCCCATTATTTTGATTTTGTATAGTGAAGGATAATTGAAAAGTGAAATTGCAAAGATATTTGTAGAATTACCAGACTTAAATGCGACTCTGACTATAAATCAGTCAACCTTGTTATCTTTCCGAAGGCATAATTATGTGCTGACATGTTCAGATCTGTTCGTCTAGTTTTTAGACTGCACAATGCAATTGATTAGCACATGAAATCTTGCAGAAAGTAACTTCTGAAATCAAGGTATTAGACTGAGGAACGGGATGGCATTGACCGTTCACGAGCTCTGACTCTCGGGGTGTTAATTGTAGGGTCCGCTGTGATGCCAGTAATTAACCGGTGATCAGACCTTTAGTCCTCTAACCACGGCAGACTCTCCACAGGAGGCTGAGTGTGAGTGTGTGATTATTTTTAGCACACACACTCCTCCAGACATTGTTCCTCTGAGATTCACATCAGTGAATGGGTGAACTAATAGTTCTGGGAGGAAGAGTTTCACCCACACTACCTTCATCATCCTCGTGTTCGCTGGTGGGAGGAGAGCAGAGAACCTGCTTTCTGTTTGAAAGGGGAAGAAAAGAACAAATTACACTTTTATAGCCATCTGCCACCATCACTTTCTCTGACAATTACTGGTCGTTTGGAAGAGCGAGAGAAAGAGAGAGAGAGAGAGAGAGCGGTGGGTTTTCACGTGTTGGAGATCACTAAAATAAACCCTGGAAACGATTTCTCAAACTAATATTTCTTCTAAATGGCATGTGCTACAGATGCACCGCCATCCTTTTTGATAGTTTTATTTTTTGTATTTATTTATTATTTATAAAAAAAAAGTGATTCAATTCAAGTACTTAAATTTTAGTGTACATTGTAGTATAATTACATTTTATTTGTTTGTTTATATTTAGGTAATTCATGATGTATAAAAAAATATATATACTTAAAGTGGTGGTATAATGCCCTTTCATAAGATGTAAAATTGATGTCCCCAGAGTATGTATGTGAAGTTTTAGCTCAAAATACCCCATAGATATTTTTATATAGCATGTTAAAATTGTCACTTTATTGAGGGTGAGCAAAAACGCACCGTTTTTGTGTCTGTCCCTTTAAATACAAATGAGCTGCTGCTCCCGGCACAGGGGGCGGAGTTACAACAGCTTATGTCCTTGGCAGCTTTGATTACCTCACACAGAAAAGCACTGAAAATTTCAAAAACTTTTATGTCCAAACCGGAGTCGGACAATGATGGAGAGACTCAAGAAGTGAAAATATGTAGACAACATTTCTGAATGGTTAGTTGATGAATTTATGTAGCTTATGTGTAGTTATCTTCTACTCATTGATTAGCATATTCTGTCATGATAATCTATAAATCGCGTTCTCGGGGCGGGGTTTATGTAAATTTTAGGGTTTGTGATGTCACTAACCCGTGAGGAATGTGGTGTAGTCTCTACTAGCCGTTTGTTGTAGTCCAATGTTTTGAGGAGAATGTGCGGCTGTCAATCACGGCGTTGGTCGTGTGGATACTGTCATTCGCAATCACAGATTCTACTTTTTGGAAGTATGACCAACATAAGAATTTTCACCGGAAAATGTCGTCTGAACAAGTAACATCCACTTTTGTTCTGACCAACTAAGGGGAAAAAAAGCATTGCAGTAAATCGCCTATTAAATCTAACGATCGCTTATCATATCACGTCAAACCGTGCAAATTATACTTTGTTCTCAAATTGTTAATGTTAACAGCATCAGCATTGCGTGACTACATTTATTGCCCTTCCGATATTATCCTTGTTTTACAGCGGGTGAATGTCTAGTTGTCACTGGTGATTGTCGTTTGAACCTTTCTGGATCCGCCATCAAATTAATAAGTTTAATTATATCAAGTGCTGTGAGAAAAGGCTATATCTCCACCTCCAGCATCCTCACACTCATCGCCTACTAGCCGAGACTCTTCTTTATGTGGACAGATGTGACGTGATGACGCAAAGACATGCTCGAACTTCCCGCGGAAATCCACCAGTACCACTGGAGTTAAATACATTTTTACAAGCTTACCGTTGTGAATCGAGCTAAGGCAAGCATGTATTTGTATTTGCTCAAATTTATTTTGGATCATTTTTAGCCCAAAAAAGTTACGGACTGCAGCTTTAAATTATATTTTTTTTATAATGAAGAAATTCAATTGAAGTGTTTAAATTCAAGTACTTAAATTTATTTGATTTTTGGATGACTTAAATTTTGGAAATAACTTAAGCTTTAATAAGATGATGGATGGATGGATCAGAGAGAGTCGTTGTGATGGAGAATCTCAGCGGAGCTCGTGAAGAAGATGCTCAGTTCATGTTTGATGTGACACGACACATGTTGACATGAGTTAATCTTACAGAAATACAGATATTACAAGTCTTTAATCTTTCTGTTTGTATATATATTTAATACTCGTTTAATAATCCTTGTGTGTGTGTGTGTGTTTAATCCATTTGACAATCTGTCAAACTGAAGATTTAGTGACCTCCAGTCGTTCTCTCTCTCATCTATCTCATCTTTCATTTGTTCTTCTATCTTGTTTCAGTTTCCAGGTTAGCATAATGTCCTTGTGTGTGTGTGTGTGTGTGTGTGTGTGTGTGTTGTGTGTGTGTGTGTGTGTGTGTGTGTGTGTGTGTGTGTGTGTGTGTGTGTGTGTGTGTGTGTGTGTGTGTGTGTGTGTGTGTGTGTGTGTGTGTGTGTGTATGTGTGTGTGTGAAGGTCATGTGAAGGGCAGTGCATGCTGGGATTGATTGTAATCATCTATAATTTTTGTTGCTGCTGTAAACGGTCTCATCGGCGCTCGTTTGTTCATTGGATTCTCCTTCATGCTTTGTGTTTGTTTATCCCTCCTCTCTCTCTCTCTCTCTCTCTCTCTCTC
>NC_138732.1:5408351-5433351 GCF_965113295.1 Leuciscus leuciscus
CCGTTATTACACATCTACTTGCCACATAAGTAAATAATTAGACACGAAATATAGACTTGAGTTTAAATATTTAAAGGTCAAAGCTTCCACAAAGAAAGAAGTTACTAGCAAGCAGGGGAAATGTAAGGGATACGGTACCAGAGGTCGTGTTAACCGAAACTTTTCTGTCATTTACTGAATTTTTTTAGCAGTAACAGAAAAATCTGAAGGCCGTTCGTCATTTTTACAGATTACAAAGCACAAAGCTTATTGCGATTTATTGGACAAGCGTTCATGATGAAAAGTGATGCACAGTCTTTGTTCAACATTCTCTCAATATATAAATAAATGCATAATCTATGCTTGTCCTGTAAGTGCCACTGCGAAAGTCTAACTTGACCTCTGTACGGTACAGTCAAAGCACTTATCACACTGTATTTCACCACTTATTTAATAATTATGGGGATAAGAGATACTGATTTGAGATTAAACTGTTGTAAAATCTTGCCTGTTATCTTATAATCCATTACAGTGTACCAAACAATCATTGCATAAGGGCAGCAACTGCGTTTGCAAGAAACAAGAGAGCGAGTCTGTGATACCCGGGTGACATAATCAAATAACTGTACTCAGAATATTTTATTAGCTCACCAAATGCAAATCTTCCACGAGGAAAAAACATTCCTAGGAAACGTAAAGCGCCGACTTACCTGGATGAGCCTGTGTTATCAGTTTTTATAGGTTTTTATTGGGGGATAACATAATGCTGGCTCAGTTGACCAATCAAAATCAAGTATTCCACAGAGCCGTGTAATAACCACTGATAACATACTTTGATCAGCATAAAATAATGCATGTCCTTTTGCTTCATGTCTCCTGAAGCCCTAAAAGCTCGTGCAAAAACCCCCTTGTTTTCTCGTGATCACTTTTCTCACAATCTCCACATTATAAAAAGTGTTTTTTTTATTTTATTCTCTCACCATGTTCCCTTAACTAAGTTGTTTTCTTGTGATTTCGACATTAAAGGCACAGTATGTAAGTTTTGCCGCTAGAGGTCGCTTATTCAAAACAATAACACAGGTATAGCTTGAACGAGCGTGCAATCATAGCTAAAGGCGTTAACTAAAGTCACTTTCTGTGTTGCAGGTTACAGCAGGATCTGTTTTCGAAAAAAAAATCAGAAGTGATTTTATTTTATTTTATTGTTGTCTTCGAAATTTTATCGCATAATGTCACTTAATTAACCGTTCTTTATTTTTTTTTATTTTTTTTTTTGTTACAACAAAGTGTTTTGAAAGGAGACATCAGAACTCTGTAGCCAGAACTAAAAAACGCTGTTGCTCAGAACAAGCCGAAATGTTAAGCAATTTGTTTTTATTATCATTCATCTTTTTTTTTTATTATTTGTTTGTTTACGTGTACACAGAAAAATGAAGCCATTATCATGAGAAAACTAGTTATGTCGAGATCACAAGAAATTTGGTCAACAGAAAATATGACGAATATTGAGCTTGGATAAACATTTATTGTTGGTTTGCTGTTGTTTAAAGCAAGACCTTCAAGTTTACAGTCCTGGGATCCTTAATCTTTAAAATGCAGCAGGATTCAAGTCCACATGAAATCAAAATAGCTATTTTGGGTCTTATTGTGAATGAATTAAAAATTATAAACATTTTGAAAAACATCAAAATGTAATGACCGCTTCTGAAACAACTTTCCTTTTTGATGACATCAGTCCCTCTTATTTTTTTTATTGCCACCTTCATACAGATAGGGGTGTCACAATACATCGATATGGATCGATGCATCGATCAAACGTCTAACGATACGATGCATCGCCACACATAAAATATCGATATACGGTACCTTTATTTTGACACACTCCACATCCTCATGTAACTTTCCTCAGCTGAAATAGACGCCTGACAAGATTGACTGAACTCTTTGTCACAAAAGCCGGTATTTTCCACTGTCAAGGCATCGCGAGTTCATGTTTTACAGCAGAAACAACAAGCCCCGAAAAGTCTGTTTTAGCGAATCAGTGCGCAGTATTCAGGTCAGGTGACAAGGCTGCTTGTTTGTCACTTTGAAAAGACGCGCTATCTGAGAGGAGTTTCATCAAAGCTGACTAAAAGTGATCGAGGATGGATTTCAGCGAACTTGATGAACCCGTGATATCTTCTTCGGGGCGTAAAAGGAAAATAAAAGCTGAAACTTTTTCACGGAATCTTCCTAAAACAGCTCGTTTAGTGGTGAGGGAAAAGCTCTCTGTATTGCGTGTACGTTAATCACAACAACAAAGTTTGACAGGCGTCTATGTCAGCTGAGAAGATTAACGTTACAAAGATTAACCAAGTATTTTATTATGCATCATAGCAATTACTTGGCTTTGTTTAACTCTGAAACATGAAATGTGGAGTTATCTGCTTTTGCCACAAAAATAAATAAAAATAAGAATTTTTTTAAGTTTTAATTTTAAGTTAAGTTACCTGTATTTTTTTTGTTGTTATTATTACTTAATCAAAACAACCCAGCTGCAGTTTGATTGATATTCAAATGCACAATATATTAAAAAAAAACATGATATATGAAAATGAACAAGGATGGAGTTATCTGTTTATGCAAATGAACTCTTAGTTCATTTGCAAAAACAGATAACTCCATTCTTGTTCATTTTTATATATCATGTTTTTTTTAAAACTTGTAACAAACAACTTGTAAATGTCCCAATTGGGAGAGGGTGTGCAATTTTCAAAGAGTTTAATTAAACTTTCATGTTATATATTTTTGCATGTATTGGTGTGTATTTGCATGTATTGGTTTCCACTCAATTAATAAACGTAACTGGTTGCGTACACTTGGCACATAATATCTAAATATCGATTAATCGATCGATATAGCCCTGAATCGAATCGAATCGTAATTGTATCGTAGAATTTTTTGAGGTATCGGCAAGTATCGTATCGCTGGCTGAGAGAATCGATATCGTATCGTATCGTGATTAACTGTCCAATTTACACCCCTTACATCAGTGGTTCTCAAAGTGTGGGGCGCGCCCCACTGGTGGGGAATAGAGACGTGACAGGTGGGGCGCGCCAAACGGGAGGAAATTTTCCTTTTTATGCCTTTATATCTTTATCCAGACATCCCAACTGTCCCGGAAGTTCCGGGAGTCTCCCACATATTGATAGCGTCTCCTTGACGCCCGCAAATGAGATCCAATCTCCCGGAATCGCGCACTAGAGAGTGACTGCGCGCGCATGTGTGTGTGTGTGACTATAAAGGCATATTAATATTAGCGGAACAAACTTTCACGCCCATAGATATATGTGTAGCTATATCTATGTTTCGTGCCGATGGGTAGCAGGCTAGTGTGGGCAATAAATAAATTGTGCAATGCAAAACAGGCTCATTTTAGCCACTAATGCAGGGATAAATAGACCTGTCTTGCCAAATGGATTTATCTTCTTTTCTTTTTTAACAGATTGCAAAGTGGCACTTTTATTGCTTTTCTATTTTTGAACTTGATACAAATTTTGACACCGCTGCACTTTTATTTTCTCTATTTTTGAATTTCATGCAAATTATGGCACAGCTGCACTTTTATTTTATTTATTTTTGAACTTGCTGTTATTTGATGTAGATAGTTAGTTTGTATTTAGATATAACTTGTTACTATACTGATACTACTTGTTAATTCAATAAATTTGAACATTTTATTTCTTTAGCATGTTGGGGTGATGGGGGCAGGTGGGGCTTGAAAATTCCCCCTTGTCCAAAGTGGGGAATTACCGAAAAAGTTTGAGAACCACTGCCTTACATACAGAGTCACTCATTTATCATCATGATATTAATCAAGTCCCACTTTTTTTAGTACTGTTTCATCTCATAAATGTATGGAAGCTTGTTTCCGCCACAGAATAAAAAAATAAAAAAGGTAATTGCGACTTTTATCTCACAATTCTGACTTTTTTCTCACAATTGCGAGTTCACTTGCGTGAAATAAAGTCACAATTGTGTGTTATAAAGTCAGAATTGCATGATATAAAGTCGCAATTGCGTGTAATAAAGTCAGAACTGTGAGATGTAAAAAAAAAGACTTCTTCTACTTCTGTAAACTCATAATTCAGCCTTTTTTTCTCAGAATTGCATGTTTAAATCTTGCAATTCTGACTTTACATCTCCCAGTTGCGTGTTATAAAGTCACAATTGCGTGTTATAAAGTCAGAATTGTGAGATATAAAGTATTTTTTTCCTTAGAATTGGACTTTATTACTCACAGTTGAGAGGTTATATCTCACAATTGCGACTTTATATCATGCAATTCTGACTTTACATCTCGCAATTCTTTGAAATAAAGTCAGCATGTCTCCAGTGAAACCTGCCAATCTCTGTGTTTTAAGTTTTGGTAGGCGAACCAAAATGGACAAAACCGGTGAAACTGGTGAACCACTTCTCCTGAGTGGTTTTCTAGTGGTAAACAGCTACTGTGTGTGTTTCAGAGTTTGCTGAAGCTGCTGCCGGAGCAGGAACAGCTCAACACATTGACAGAGCTGAAAGACGAGTACGAGGAGCTGGCTGAGTCGGAACAGTTCGGAGTTGTGGTGAGAAACACACACAGTACTGACTTCTCACAAACACAATCACACAGAGACAGAGAGAGCATGTGTGTGTGTGTGTCTCCAGATCAGTTCAGTGAAGCGTCTGAAGCCCCGTCTGAGCGCCATCCTCTTCAAGCTGCAGTTCGAGGAGCAGGTGAATAACGTGAAGCCTGAAGTGGTGGCGGTGACGGCCGCCTGTGAGGAGCTTCGGAAGAGCGAGGGATTCGCCAAACTGCTGGAGATCACGCTGCTGCTGGGAAACTTCATGAACGCAGGATCGCGCAACGCCAAAGCTTACGGATTCAGCATCAGTTACCTGTGCAAGGTGATGTCCTGATCTGCTCAGATTGACAAATGCGATGAACACTACATTTTGTGTGCATTTGATGCATTTTAAACTAGCAACTAGCTCATCTAGCATATCGGAAACACTTTACAATAAAAACATCCCAATAGTTATCGTTAGTTAATGCATGAACTAACAATGAGCAATGCATTTGTTACAGTATTTATTCATCTTTGTTAATGTTAGTTATAGGAATAGTTCACCCAAAAATGAAAATGATTCCATAATTTACTCATCCTCAAGCCACCCTAGGTGTATGTGACTTTCTTCTTTCAGCCGAATACAATAGGAGTTATATTAAAAAATATCCTGGCTCTTCTAAGCTTCATAATGGGAGTGAATGGTACCTTATTTTTTGAAGCCCAAAAAGCACATTCATTCATCATAAAAGTAATCCATACGTCTCCAAGGGGTTAAATTAAGGCCTCCTGAAGCGAAGCGATGCGTTTTTGTAAGAAAAATATATATTTTTATAACTTTATAAACTATAATCACTGGTTTCCGGTAACGGCCGTACGTGGGTCTAGTTCCGGCAGAAGAGTGACCTCTGACCCGACGCATAAACTCCCTGAAACGCCTCCATTGTCGCAGGGGCGGCGCCAGAGAATTTTTTAACGCATGTGCTGAGGGGGTGCTAGATCATTGACAGGGGGAGCTGCGCAAGTATAGGCTATATATATATATATATATAGAGAGAGGTATATACTATTAATAAATGAGCAAAACTTGGCCACTAAATATTTAATATTCAATTATTTTAATGATCACAATTAAAGTTTTAATTTTATTAAATTGAACAAGCGCAACATTCAGCATTCAATCAAATATTCTAAAAGATTTATTATTAATAATAATGTTATTTCAACATAATATCTCGTTATTTCGACATATTATGTGTGTGTGCAACAAGCAAGATGTGCATTTGTAAATCCGGTGACGCGTGCATTGATTTTTATTAATAAACTAGTGTTTTCTGTGTCAGTGTCGGCTGCAAAGATGAAGTTGACGATCGCCGTATTCGTAGTGAACGCACCTATAGAGAGAAATGCACATAATGGATTACATAATCAGAGAGTAGCCTTTTTCTTTTAGTTTTGAATTATTTCGTTTAAAGACATTTCAAGCTTTGTGTATTTGATGTATTTCTCATGTCTGTGAGGCATATGAGTTTCGGTTAAGTTAGGATGAGATGCGCTCCAGTTAACGTGCAATGCAAGTGACCGCGCGGGCGCCTCCATGATTATATTGTCTGCTATATTTGCTTCTTATTTATTCAATCCAGGCAATTAGTTGATGAAAAATTTATTAAAATTAAGATACAATTTATACAAAACGAAATTCACTTTAAAGAAAGGTTTTCTACAAAACAAAACTTAATGAAGTGGTCAAAATCATGTCTGACCCGCTCCATGTCTCTCGATATATTGCGCATCCTATCTTACTCGTGCTGTTCACTTTTCATAATCAACATAGATGGAAAAAAATAACATTATAATATTTTAACAAATATAAAACTAAATGCGCTTTTTTAATGGCTACAACAGTATAGTAGGCCTACAGACTCTCTATTTGTACAAATTGCTGCACATTCATTTAATTCTGAATTTTGCACAGACAAGTTGAAAGGCATTTGTTCAAATCAAGTTCACGGATAATTGTGTGTGCATTTATTAATCATTATGATACTAAAATCATAACAAAGTAGGCTATGCTATGTACAAAAAATCAGATGAGCCAAGAATATGACCGCAACGTTTAATTACACGTTAAGCATTTTCCTCCCATAGAAAACCATTATAAGAACGCTTAATGTGGCTTAATGCAGATTAGAATGTCCCCGTATTATGTCAAAATAATGAGTTATGTCGAAATAACGAGATATTATGTCGAAATAACATGTTATGTAGAAATAACGAGATATTATGTCGAAATAACGACTTCTTATGTCAAAAAAAAAAATTAATATCTCGAAATAACAAGATACGTTTTCTTTTTTTTTTCTTCAAAATGCGGTTCAGTGCTTCCATAGAATACAGTCTGAATATGGTTGAGTTAGTTAGTAGTGTGTTAAATTGGCGGTTATGGTAAGGGGCGGGACATTTTCCAAACACACTCGAAGCGCTCGACCAATCACAACACACTGATCCAGCCAACCAATCAGAGCACAGTGTGCTTTTCAGAAGGAGGGGCTTCATAGAGACAGGAACTAAACAGAGCGTTACTGACAGACTGGGAAGAGAGGAGCTGCAACAATGGAGAATACGAGAAAAATAATGTGCTTTTAAACATTCAAGCATGAAAACCTGTTCTAGTAGAGCTCAAAAACTAAATTAAGAGTTTAAATTTTTTTTAGCATAATAGGTCCCCTTTAACTAATGTTAACAAATGGGACCTTAAATTGTTACCAACATATGTAATGATTCACTCTATGGGATGAATTTGTGTTGCCCATGCCTTTTATTGCACAAACATTGGAAATAAATGCATGTGATTGCTTGTGAGAACACATTTTGTACCTTTTTTTGTAGAAAGTGCCTGATGTGTTGGTCCCCACAAAGTAAATAAATGTGTGTATGTGTGTTTAGTTGAGAGACACTAAATCAGCAGATCAGAAACAGACTCTCCTGCACTTCCTGGCGGAAACATGTCAGGAGCAATATCCTGAGGTCATGACCTTCCCAGACGAACTCATCCACGTGGAGAAAGCCAGCAGAGGTCAGTCTCAGTCCCGTCTTCACGTCACTGATGATGCTTTCCTTATTCCTTACACTACCATTCAAAAACACTTTTTATTATTTTTTTTATAAATTAATACTTTTATTCACCGAGGATGCATTAAATTGATCAAAAGTGACAGTTGACATTTGTCATATTACAAAAGATTATTTTTCACAGTTTCCTCAAAAATATGAAGCCGCACAACTTGTTCCAACATTGATAATAAATCATCATATTAGAATGATTTCTGAAGGATCATGTGACACTGAAGACTGGAGTAATGATGCTGAAAATTCAGCTTTGATCACAGGAATAAATTACACTTTACTATATATTCACATAGAAAACAGTTCTTTTGAATTGTTATAATATTTCATAATATTACTGTTTTTTCGGTGTTTTGATCAAATAATGCAGCCTTGGTGAGCAGAAGAGTCTTCTTTAAAAAAACGGTCAAACGAGGTATGTTTTTTATAAAACAAATTCTCTCTCTCTCTCTCTCTCTCTTAGTGTCGGCAGATATTCTCCTGAAGAATATAGATCAGATGGGAAAGCAGATTAAAAGCCTGGAGAAAGACATTGAGACGTTCCCCCCTCCGCAGAGCGACAAGGACAAATTTGTGGAGAAAATGACCATATCCTTTATTCCCCCTGACCGGAAGTGTCACTTTGGTTTCCACTGTCATTTCCGCAAAAAAATAATGTTATATAAATACAGTGTCAATGATCCATTGTGATGTCACATCCTGTTTGGGTTCTAGTTGAAGTGTGCCGTCCTGTGAAGTTCATCCATTACGGAAGTTTGGGAGGATGTTTGTTTTAGTACTTGCTCTCTATTTTGGGAGAAAAACAACTAATTTCATGCTTTTTAATTATGATTTATAAATATAAATATAAAAGCTGATCCCTGTGTAAGTGATATTGAGTGTTTTTCTTAACGGAGTCCTGTACAGTTTTGTAGCGTCGGCTCGGGAGCAGTTTGAGAAGATGCAGCTGATGCACGAGAACATGGAGAAGCAGTACGAGGATCTGGGCAAGTTCTTTGTGTTCGACCCTAAAAAGATGAGCCCAGAAGAGTTATTCGGTGACCTCAACAACTTCAGGACCATGTTCCAGGTCAGATCACCACCGGCAGTCCACAGAAAACTGCCCAGTATTTACCTTGGAATATATATTGAAGCTTTTGTTCCCAAAATTCTGACATTTGCTTGTTTGTATCTCACAATTCTGACTTTATTCACCTCATGTAGCAGCGCAGAATAAAGCTGTTTTCTGTGGTTGTGTGGGCTCTTCTGAATAACAACATGCAGTAAATGGTCAAATAAAAATAAGCTGAATAACTCTAAATTTTGATTTTATAACTCACAATTGCATGATTTTAACTTTTGTAACATGATAGATGTCTTTACTCTCACTTTGATCAATTGAATCCATCCTTGCTGAATAAGAGTATTAATTTATTGTAAAATATGAGTTTAAATCTCTCCAAACTTCTAAACCGAAGTGTATTTATATTTCTGTGTAGATTCAGTGTTTATAGTACCAACATGGGTGTTAGTGTGTGTATGCGCGTGTGTGTGTGTGCGCGTGTGTATGCGAGTGTGTGTATGTGCGTGCAAGTGTGTGTGTGTGTGTGTGTGTGTGTGTGTGTGTGCGCGTGTGAGTGTGTGTGCGTGCGTGTGAGTGTGTGTGTGTGTGTGTGTGTGTGTGTGAGTGTGTGTGTGTGAGTGTGTGTGCGTGCAGCATATGGTTCAGTCATCAGTCTGTTTAGTATATTAAAACAGATTTTGTCTAGACATACTTGCATTCTCTCTGTCATAAAGGGAGCAGAGACTCCATGTCAAACACACACACACTTATGATCTTATCTGTGCTGTGATTTCATCTGTTCTTCATAACGCTTTCTAACTTTATATTCTCCTTCAGCTGAACAAACAGAAGAAGATCTGAATCCGAGATCTTGAGTTCAACTCGTCACCTCACTGCATGCATGTGCTTTTTTACAGCAAGCGGTGAAAGAGAACCAGAAGCGGAAAGAAGCAGAGGAGAAGATTCGCCGAGCCAAACTGGCAAAAGAGAAAGCGGAAAAAGAGAAAGAGGAGAAACAGAAGAGAATGAATGCTGGACAGATACTCAACATCAATGATGGTAAAGATTCTGTGTGTGTGTGTGTGTGAGAAATGGACATGGACAATGGAATTGTGTCTCTCTCTCTCTCTCTCTCTCTCTCTCTCTCTCTCTCTCTCTCTCTCTCTCTCTCTCTCTCTCTCTCTCTCTCTCTCTCTCTCTCTCTCTCTCTCTCCTCTCTCTCTCTTTTTCTCTCTCTCCTCTCTCTCTCTTTTTCTCTCTCTCTCTCTCTCTCCTCTCTTTTTCTCTCTCTCTCTCTCTCTCTCTCTCTCTCTCTCTCTCTCTCTCTCTCTCTCTCTCTCTCCTCTCTTTTTCTCTCTCTCTCTCTCTCCTCTCTTTTCTCTCTCTCTCTCTCTCTCTCTCTCTCTCTCTCTCTCTCTCTCTCTCTCTCTCTCTCTCTCTCTCTCTCTCTCTCTGACCTACTTTTCTCGTCTGGCTGTAGTTTAAAACTTTTGGGGCAAATTTCCACTCTCATTATTACTGCAGACCTGTGTGTGTGTATGTTTGAGGGAGGTTGACACAAAAAGATGGTAATAAGGTCTCATTTGTTCATATTAGTTTATTCATTAGCTAACGTGAACTAAAGTTGATCAATATATTTACAGCTTTTATTAATCTTTGTTGATATTAGTTCATAAAAAATATGTTTTTCGTTGTTCATGTTAATTCATTAACTAATCATAATGGATAACTTTTGATAGTTTTTATAAATGTTGACTAAAAATTCAGATTAATAAATGCTGTAGAAGTATTGTTATTTCATGTTAACCAATGTAGTTATTTATCAGTTTTTTTTTTATTTGTTAATTATATAATTATAAAATATAATTTCTATTACTTATTTATTCGTTTCTTTTTCTTCATATTTTTGTTCACCTTTAATTTATTTTCATTTCAGTTTAGTTTTAGTAACTTTAGTTCTTTAACTTATTTGATCTGAGTGAAATGCCAAGGCAACATTTCTCTTTTTATTTTAAGTTTTTAATGTATTTTATATATCATGTATGTAGGTGCCACGATAACTGGTCATTTATGAGGTCTGATTTGCATACAGGTGGCTGATTTGAAAATCAGTTGAAAGAACACACATATAACACACACACACACACACACACACACACACACACACACACACACACACACACACACACACACACACACACACACACAGAGAGAGAGAGAGGGTTCATTGAACTCTCAGGGTTCAATATTTGAAATGTTTGGCCTCGACATTCCCACATTCTCAAACACACACACCTTATCTTTAGTTTAGCAGTCAAACCCTGAGAATTAGATTAATAAAAAGTGTTTCCCACATTAGCCTCCGCAGTTCCTGTGGACGGTCAGTAGGTGTCAGTGTTGAGTCACAGATTCTCTGTGTGTGCAGACAGATGTCAGACAGATGTGATGGTCAGTACTGTGATGATGCTGATGTGCCTCTTCACATTAGAGTGTTTAATGGCAGATAATCATACAGATTCATCCAGAGCGTGTCATGAGGGGCACTGAAGCGCTTCACTAACAAACAGGGTTAAACTGTGTGTCCTTTACAAAAACTGAACGTGGTAAAGATGGTATGAATGATGCATGAGTGTATGACACAGAATTGAACTGTTAAAATATCAAGATTTTAGTGTATGATCATTGATGCTGAAACTATGGTCTTTAGACTGACACAATACTGGAGGGAAACACTCATTGTGTCTGTTCTAAAATATAACTCTTAATTTTTCTATTTTCTAGTGACATTATATGTATTAATATAATATATACATTTAATGTGTAATATGCAGCAGGGAGAAAATCTCAGCAGATCAGATGTGCTGTTCCTATAACACACCTCACGGTGGTGTGTGTGCACTGCAAACAGCTCTGTGTGTGTGTGTGTGTAAGAGAGAGAGAGAGAGATCTAGGTTGTCAGGTCAGACGCATAACCATCTGGCTGCAGATTTTCTGGGGATTACAGTGAGACTAGCTGTGTGTGTGTGTGTGTGTGTGTGTGTGTGTGTGTGTGTGTGTGTGTGTGTGTGTGTGTGTGTGTGTGTGTGTGTGTGTGTGTGTGTGTGTGTGTGTGTGTTTGGGCTGCAGAGTGTTCAAGGTTTTGGTGTGTGTGTGCCCGTTTATGAAGGATGCCGTGTGTGTGTTTATTGGGGGGGAAGTGTGTGTGTGTGTGCCTGTGTGTTTATGGGGGAAGGGAAATTAGATCCATAAATCTTTAACCCCATGTTGTCCAGAGAGGATGTGATTGAAACCATCTGTCTACACACACACACACACACACACACACACACACAAAACACAACATAACCCTGTAATCATTCACCATATCAAGTGGATTAAAATCAAGCCACATGCTTTTAACAAACTATTTTACACAAACAAAATATTTTCAGAGCATACAGTCCTTCCCATCATGTGTGTGTGTGTGTGTGGTTCAGTTATGTAGGTCAACAGTGTGTATCAGTGTGTGTAAGGTAGGGGGCGCTGTCTGCTGTAACTGGTCTCTGAGGATGTTTACATTCCCATGATCCTTTGCTCCTCTCTCATCTGATGTCACTGTGGCGGAGACTGTTGCTCTCTGGTTCTTCAGTTCTGCATGTGTTTCAGCAGTAATACTTCATATGAGTGTGTGTGTGTGTGTGTGTGTGTGTGTGTGTGTGTTTCAGATAGTGACGATGTGACCATTATTGATGTATAATATTAATAGTGTTTTTTTGTGTATGTTTGTGTGTTTCAGATGGAGATGAGACTGGTATCATGGATGGTCTGTTGGAGGCGCTGCAGTCTGGAGCCGCTTTCAAGAGGAAGAGAGGACCACGACAAGCAGGTAACACACACACACACACACACACACACACACGTCATTGCAGTTCATTGGTCAGATGTGCAGTTATTGCTGGTATTGAGGGAACACAATGCAGAAAAGTTTCAGTTGTGGAAAAACTTACACAGTAACAGATAAAAGAACAACTGGACACACACACAGGTTTGTGGGTTTGATTTCCATGGAAAGCATGATGAAATGTGTCGTTTAAATTCAGTGTAAGTCGCTTTGGATAAAAGTGTCTGCCCAATGCATAAATGCAAATGTACAGTAGCATTCAAAAGTTTGGGGTAAAAAAAAAAGAAGAGAATACTTTTATTCAGCAATCTATGCATTAAGCAAACGTAACATTACACATGCCTTTTACTATATTACTATTTCAAATAAATTCTGTTTCTGGTCATCAAAGAATTCTGAAAAAAAAGTCACGGTTTCTACAAAAATATGAAGCCGCATTCATAATAATCAGAAATGTTTTTTGAGCAGCAAATCATCATATTAGAATGATTTCTGAAGGATCATGTGACACTGAAGACTGGAGTAATTGAAAATTCAGCTTTGATCACAGAATAAATTACATTTTAAAATATATTCACATTGAAAACGGGTATTTTGCTATTTCACCATATTCCTGTTTTTATTGTATTTTTGATTAAGTAAATGCAGCCTTGGTGAGCGGAAAGACATTTTTCAAAAACATAAAATAAATCTTACATACCCCAAACTTTTTAACAGTAATGTATTTAATTTTTTTAAGGAAAACATGAATTTAATGTGTTTCAATAGATAGATATATAGTTCAGAATTACAGTTGTACACAAACTATGTGTGTTTTTATGTTCCTTCTCTTCACTGTAACTTAGACTTACAAACAGTGTGGAGCAGCGGTGTGTGTGTGGATCTGTTGTTGAATGAATCCAGATGTGCTGCTATGTGGCAATAATGACCATACACACAACCCCCCCCCCCCCCCCTCTCTCCGCCTCCACAGTCCCGCGCTTTTATCTTTTGAATTTAGTTCCATGGCAAACTCTTTTCCTGTTTTCCCTCCTTTATATTACTGCTCTTTACTTCTCTTCTCTTTGGTAATTTTTTTACTTCATCTTATATTCCCTCTCTTTCTCTCTCATACGTTTATTTCTCTATATCTATGTACAGTCTTTACTCTGTTTACTTTGCTGCTTCAGACCATATATTTTCCTTGGAATCGAATCAAAGTGTGTGTGTGTGTGTGTGTGTGTGTGTGGCATGAGTCATCAGTGGTGTTTTGTATTTTTAGCTTTTCTGAAGCAGCCTCCACACAAGCTATGTTCCAAAACCTAGTGAGTTCCCTACCTAGACAGCATGTTAAGGCGTCCTCAATGCATTAAAGGTTTTCCAAAATGATGCTGCCTTTTAAAATGCTTTGAGTTCGTGAGTTTTAGCCTTTGTAGACGTTTCACATCATTAGAATGCTGCCTTTGAAGGGAGCTGCCTATGTAGACGGCACAAACGGAGCAACACACGGCACATGTGACTCAACCCCTCAACATATGCCACACACACATACCAACACACACCCATTCTGACCACTTGTGCGTTCTGCATATGTATGCATTCACTCAAACACACACACAGTGTAGATGCCTTTAGACAGACCGCAGGCATGCAGTGTGGAGACAGGAGACGCCCTGTAACCTCTGACCTCTGACCCTCTGCATAATGAGTCATCAGCCAATCAGAGAGCTGCTGAGCGACTGACGGCAGCTGCTGCTCGACACACACACTTACAAATACACAAAATACATTTAAGTTGCAAATGCATTCATAAAAACACCTCGTAACTGACATAAATCTGTGTTTAGTATATTAGAATAAAACAATAAAAAAATAAATAGAATAATAAATAAAGATATATATAATATATAAATATATATTATTAAATATTATATAATAATATATATACATAAATATGTAGATAATATATATACTTAATCAAAAAAATAAAGTTTGCATATGTGTTTTTTGTTGAATATATTTGATACATCAGGCTTTTATGGCTCATATTATCAGATATAGTGAGAGTATAGAGCTCATACTTGAGGAAAAAACACCCACATTTTATTCAAACTGATTAAAAATATGAAATTTTGTGCAGATGCTGATATTTATTTGGCCAAAAAGTCTGATGAAATTCTGATACTTGTAATGTAAATCAATGAGACTTTATTACAGTATAGAAGACTAGCACCACAAAATGCTTATGAATATCAGTCATCACTCTATATCTCCAATAATATGTCTTAGTAAGATGATATTTGAATGCTTAGTTTTATGATCAAAGCTCTATAGTTTTAAACACATAATGCAATGCAATACAATGATGATTTAGAGATGAACAAATAAACCTTCCTCAAAAGCCTGATGATCATGTTTAATACTCGCACAATTTTTCCCCAAAAAATTATATATGGATAAACAATTAAACCCAAGTTGTTTTAGACCAGTAAGTGATCATCTTTAAATATTACTAAGAAAAGTTATATGTTTACTTTTGAAAAATCAGTAATAATACGTGAAGCACAAGCTGAAGGGGGACGTCTTACTATTAAAGGACTTTTATTTGTTAAAGAAACAACTTTGTCATATTAAATATGAGACAGCAGTTTCTATAGGGTAAAAACAGTCAAAACAAGCACACACTCCTAAGTAGAGGATAATGGATGTTATTCAGGATAGACACCATATTTCATTTTGAAGTGAAGGAAAACAAGGCTGTGACAGATGTTTCCAGAAACTTCCCAGTGGTCAGAAAAATGTTTGACCCTTTTTAGGTGTACTAAGGTGGACACACTAATCCTAGTCTCACATGCTATTTAGGACTGAAAGTATGCAAATTGGGATGTAGCCGGTGTGGGTGTGTCTGTTTTTAGACTCTTCATTAATATACACACATCTGCCGTGTCGTGACCCCACACACACACACACTCCTGACTCCTCGACGAAAGACACACACTTCAACATAAAAGACACACACAGACTAATACAAAGAGCCAGAGACGCACCCTGTGCCCATCACACAATATCACTTTATAGAGACACCAAACTCACAAACACTCTGCCAGATGTCCACAGAACACACACACTCACACACACACACACTCCTTTGTCCAGCTCACAAACACTGAGACAGACACACCCTCTCTTTAACCATCCTACGAAAAGAGCAACACACACACTCCTGTTGTCAGCAGAACAATACCACACACTTAATCTTGTTAGACGCACCACATTCTCACTTGTTTTTCAGTACAAATACATAAGCATTCTTACATCAAGGTATTATTTACTTGAGGGAAAAAAATACTTAAAATATTAAGTCTTGTTTTAAAAAAATTATAAAAGATCAAAATGAAGTGCTTAAAACAGAAATGGAGTCTTGGTTTCGCTTTGAATTCAGATTATTTTTCTGACCCCATTAGCAGATATTTTTTTTAGTTTTAAACTTAAACACATAATTTTGATAAATTTTTTAGAAAACAAGATGTAATATATGTTGTCACTTTCCTTCCCAATTAAATGCATATTGCTTTAATAGTGTTTATAAACTTATACAAAAAAAAAAAAATTTAAAGCCTGATGTATCAAATATGATATTCAACAAAAAACACACATGCAAACTTTTTTTATATATATATATGAGGAAGATAATGATTTTCTGCAGTGCCTCGTGCTTCACAGTGAGCTCAACACTTCCTAACACTGTGAAATCATTCTTATTTTTAGCTTCATTACCCTGATGATAATTATCTCTGCTCTCTTTTTACACCCAGACTGTCTGAATCACACACACACACACACACACACACACACACACACACACACACACACACACACACACACACACACACACACACACACACACACACACACACACTAGCAGCAGTAAGACGTGTGATGAACAGTTCTGTTCATAAGTTTAGGATGCAAAACAAGACAGGAGAGTGTGAAGGTGGCAGAGTCTGTTCAGATGTGAATCAGTCATTATATGGGCCAGTTATATAATGTTTACTCTCTCTCACTCGTTCTCCACTAGTTATAGAAGTTTGTTTTCTGAAACTGATCAGAATTAAGTGAGTTTGCTTGTAACACACACAAAAATAAAATAATATGCCAAAGGAAACTTTTTCCCCAAAATGTTTTGCCATTTCTTTTTATTTAATTTTTTCTGATCCCGCATTGGCAGATATTTTTCTTATTTTAAGCCTAAACTCACTTATTTTTGATAAATTCTTTAGAAAATAAAACTTATTATCTTATGTTTTGATATTTGTAATAGAAAACAAGAAAAATACTGAGGAAGAAAATCACTTTTTGCAGTGAAGTGTGACAATTAACTGAGGTTTTGTGAGCTCGTATTATATATCTGTTTCACAGTGCTCTGTAGCCCCGCCCACATAGTGCTCTGTAGCCCCGCCCACAGTGAAGTGTCATTGGTCCAAAATCCACATGACTGAATGTTAAAGGTGAAGTGGTTTCTGCGACACTAGCGGAATTACTTAAATAAAGCATATAAGCACATAAGCCCCTTTCATCCCTATCACATAACTGAAGGTTATTTACAATAAAAGGTCCAACATACTAGCGTTACTTTTAGCTGTGTTGCTATACGTCATGAGTTAGCAACTTAGCAAAACCTGCTGCGCTGTCTGTGTCATTAATGTAAAACAAAAGACAGACAAATTCACTCACTGCTCACTGAATAATTAACTGAACTTTTAATAAGAATCAGTGTATATTTAATTCATACACTGAAGACATGCAGTGTTTTAAAGTTTAATGACTGTTTTGACTACTGATTGTTTAATGCAATAATGTCTTTTAAATCGTGCAAATAGATAAAGTCCATAGGCTTATTCCAGTCTGGATATTCTCCATAGTGCATCTCAAAATTAGGAAGATCATGACTCAGATCATGGATCATGATAGTTTGTTATAAGATCGTGATATGAAATTTTGTGTAGATCGCCCACCCCTACTTGAATGGGATACTGTTAGTATTTAATGAATAATAAACTGGGCTAAGAGAATGTTTTAACAAAATAAAAGGCTTCACCTTTAAACATCAAACATGTTCTGATTGACTGTTATAGTGCCTTTGCCTTTCTAGAACATGGTGTAATAATAGAAACTTGCCCATTTTATTGGTATTTTGGCTGAAACTATAGTTCCAGCTGTAAATGTTTCTAAGGGTCCCATCTGTCTGACACTCATAACCTGAAGCTATAATCACACCCATAACGGCTTTTCTCCTCAACAGACTCAGTGCTGTCCTTATCACAGCTCACACTGGACACCTGCTGGGTAACATGTGTGTGTGTGTGTGTGTGTGTGTGTGTGTGTGTGTGTTCATCGCTCTGCATGCTTCGTTACAAATGTTTGTTCAGAGATTGTTATCAGTAGCACTGGGAATTCTGTGCGTGTGTGTGCGCGTGTGTGTGTGTGTGTGTGTGTGTGTGGAATCATAGCTTCCTCTGCATGGTTGTGATTTGCATACAGGCTGGAGAATGCGAATGAAATATGACATTCTCAGACAATATTCCCATATTCTCACCGCAGGAGTTTTGTTCTGCAGCCGTTACTTGAGTGTGTAAACACTTGACAGTCTCCTACTGATCTAAATAAACCAACATTAGCCAGCGCACATAAATGAAGACATATATGATATTCTGCGGCTCTCTCTTGTGTCAGGATATGAATCTGATGGGTGTTTATAGGAATATTTCAGGTTGTTTTCAATTATTAATGTGGATGAACTGCACGTGTGGCATGTTTTGAATTAACGCGCAGACAATAAACTATACAAATTAAAATGAGTCAATATTAAACTTAATTAAGCTGAATAATGACACTGTTATCTTAGTCAGAATGCTTTAGGGCTGAAACTGTATTCGTTTCATAACCGAAGAACTTTGCAACAATAATACTGTTATTTTCCCGTTTATTAATGTGAAGCTGCTTTGATATTATCTGTATTGTATGAAGCACTATATAAATAAATAAATAATTTGTGACTTGACACATCCGTCAGCTGCTGGACAGATTACAGTAAAACATTTACAATAATAATGCTGAAAAACATGCTTGGTTCAGGCATATCACACATTTACATGTTAGGGGTTTAACAACAATATGAGTTTTTACATTTATGCTTTTAAACTTCCAATCTGTTAAGCTTATTTTGTATGATTGTAAAATATGGTGAGTTTGTTTTCATAACTGAGGAACGAGTTCATTAATTTGAAAATAATTAATATTCCTATAAAAAGGTAAGTTGTTGGTTGTTTTTGACACACTTTTAACCTTTGAAGTCTGAACACCTGAGTGTGGCCTTCCCAGCATGACGTTTGACTTGCGTGAAACATCATTTTTTATAATTATTATTATTATTTAGACTTTTATTTCCCGTTCTGTTTCAGCCAACAATCGGAGAGCCGGTCAGGCCGTGACGAACCTCCTCGCCAAAGAGCTTCTTCAGGAGAGCGCCCCGTCCAGTGCCGCGAAAAAGACCCGGATGAACTCGGAGGACAGGAAGGAGTCGACTCCCGAGGACACGGGCTCGCTGGAGGATCTCTTAGATGACGCTCCGTTACGCTCAAATTAAAGACTTCCTCCGCTGATCCCGCTGGATAAAAGACAGAATGCGTTTTAAGGGACCAAATCTGCGAGGGCGGGGCTCTCGCTAAGCCACACCCCCCTTGAGTGAGTCCATATGGCTTCCTATTGGCCGTCACACAGGACGAGCGGTTTCGTCGTGTCACTTCACACTCGTTTTGTCCTTTTCTAGCCTCTTTCGCTCTACACACAAGATTTCATCTGTTCATCTCTCTCATCTGCTTTTTCCAAGATTCCAAAGATTTGTATATAGATTCCAGAATGTTTCATTCCATTCCAAATTCTTTTCTCTGGGTTCCTTTTCAGAACATCTGTTCTGCGTAAACTTTTTTGTTTTGGTTTTGTTCTTGACTCTGAAACATATCACGTGGCTGAACGTTTGAAATAAGTTACGTTATTGTTCTCGAAACGCACAGTGCCAATAATGTCGAGCCCATAAATGCATGTTCGGTTGGTGTGTGCTTGAGGTGTTCCCACTGAGGTTCTGTAGCCCATCACGAGAGTTAAAGAAGGTCTGGTACCTGTTCACGAGATTAGTTCTCTGTTCTGTCGTTTTAAGTGAATTATGTCGTTTAAATCTCAAATCCTCGTCGCTTATAAATCCAGTCTCGTCACGGTTTATGCAAAAACAGTTTCCGGGGTCGAATCGATAAAAAAAAAACGTGCATTAATCGTCGCGTTGAATTGAAAGCAATAAATGACTTCACAACTGTTTTATGAAATAATTGTTTAATCGCTGCACTGCCTAAACTTTCATATACTCGGTTCAGTCGGGTTTTTGCGACGTCCGTCGTGTGTTTTCGTGTTTGTGAAGTGCTGTAGTCCGTCTACTGTTTACTGTAACTCACTCATTCTTCATCATCACAAGTCATGTACATGGTTTAACTTACTGCCAGACAGTGAGGAAAACTCTTGCGTGTAAAAACTGTAAAATACATACATTTTGAGGGCAAAATTAACATTGACAAGACCCTTTGGCCTTTTATTTCTCTGGTAAATGCTTTGATGGAGCCAAATGTGATCATTGATGCTGAAATATCTGTTCAAACCTGCACATAGATTTATCAGACTGGAGATCCCTGTGTTTTACATCCCCAACAGACACTGTTCACAAGTCATAAACTGAGTTTGTGTCAGTGACTATATGACGTACCTGAATGTTGATGTCGGCTGAATGTTTGAGAGTAGAGATCACTGTTTAAAGCCATAGCTCTAAACCCTGAGATATTTTCTTCCAAGATTATACTATATTAAAACCATATATATGCATTTATGTAATGTGTGTAAAACATGACGATTTGCTGCCTAGACACCATCACACCTGAAAGAGCTCGAGAACATCCCGTCTTTTTTCCCCCCCAGAGTTTTTGAAGCCAAATTTCCCATTGTTGAGATGTTTGAGGACTGATTTTGGAGAACCAACAGATTCTGCTTAATCGTACTGAAGCTTGTGCAAGTATACGGTTTCACTTTCTTGGAAAATCTGGATAAAGATCACTGGAAAGACAAAGAGACTTTGCGTTTTCTTTGTTTTGATGTTTTTTTATGAACAGTTTTTCTGTCATTTTTATTGTTGATTGTTTTACTGTAATAATAGAGATTGTATTGGTGAGATCATTCGGTCAAATTGTGTATATTGCGTTTTGACTGTAGAGATGTTTATTCTGGTTATCTCTAAACCTACACCATTAAATTCTTTAATACTTATTCTGTTTTAGTGTGTGTTTATGAACAGATTTAGCTGAAAAGGCCCACAGAAGAATAGCGAATCACAGGACGATGACAACCCTGGCCTGCAAGACAAAACTGTCAATAATTGGATGAAAAAAATTCTAAAAGGTGTGTTTTGGGGTTTACGCTTGTAGTAACTGAAATCTGCAAAAAAAACATATTACTTAAAGTGTTACTTTTGGGACTTTTTGATTAGTGTCATACATATATTTGTACAAAAAAATGGACAAACTATATGTACTCCATTTATAATGAAATTGATGGCTCTATCCGACTGAAAAGCCATAATGTAAACCCCTCAATAAATCCGTGCTCGATCCGAATGCAAACCGTTGAATCTGACTCTTCTCAATCGGATTAACGTGGTTTACGTCATACGAACGTGTGTGTGTTTATGTCTCATGTCTTATGAACTGGTCAGTGGATGAGACTAAATATTTGCTAATAAAGCTCCTCTGGCAGAAATGTGCTCTGCACATGTTAAAGATTTGTTCGGAATGCATTTAAAGTATGTAAACGGATTGCAATGTTCATAAAAACAGAACTTTTAGAATATGAAATCCGATACAAATGTGTGGTAACATTTAAGGAACATGTTGTGTGTGTGTGTGTGTGTGTAATTTGGTATGACGGGTACAGTATTTATTTGACATTCCTGTGTGTGCATCTGTGCGATGGTTTTGTGTGTCATGAGTGTGGAAAAAATGCAGCTATGATTTGGAATTTCCTCTCTGCAAATCCCAGACTCACACACGCACACACACACACACACACACACACACACACACACACACACAGTTCTCTGTTACAGCTCACATACAGACAGAGGTAGACATGCATTCCTCTTATAACACATGCGTGTCGCACAGAGTCTAATGTCCTGTTTGTCAGTTGTTTGGCACATGTTAAATGGGTTAGCTGTTTCTGTCGTGTTCTGTGAAGTTCTCAGAGGTATGTGGGAGAGATGTTCCATGAGACGGGGAGTTGGGAAAAGGGTGGAATGTTTACTTTGGAATCCCTCCATTCCCTGTAACCACAGTGATTATTCCTCTAAGAATAGAGAACTCATCCACAGTGGGTTAACCAGAGCAACTTCTGCGGATGCGTTTCACCCTCCTCGTTTGTTCTGTACATGTATCACTATTACTATTGCTAATGCTGAGTGTCAGGGGTTTGTTCAAATCACTTACCCAGGACGGTGACTACCCTGGCCTGCAAGACAAAACTCTCAATAATTGGATGATTTTTTTCCAAAAATGTGTGTTTTGGGGTTACGCTTGTTGTAAATGAAATTTGCAAAAAAACATGGTAATACGATGGGACTTAAAAAAAATTTTTTTTTATTAATTTGGGCCAACTATGTGTACTCAAATAATCCATTTATAATCGAATTATCGAATATGAGCGATGATGATGTTTTGTGAATTGTTGAGAGTGTTTGGTGTGGAGTTTGACTCTGATCATCTAAAGCCTCGATCTGTTTGCGTCTTTAGAGCTAAAGATCTTGGATCTTAAAACACTCCTTGTGTTGTCAGTGAAAGTGTGTGAGTGTTTTCATGTCACTCCTTTATGGCAGGTTTCTATGAAAGCTTAACCTTTGACCCCTTTGGAAGTTCATAAAACAGTGGCTCTCCACACTCTTCCACCCTAGCATCACATCGGCAGGGTTTGCGGCAGTGTTATTAATAATAAAAAAATAAAAAAAAGTGTCTATTGAAATAAAGCTGAAAAAAATATAAATATTATATGAAAAACTTAAACATGAAAAACATTTAAGTTAAAGTATTAAAATTACTAAAAGTTTAAGACAACAAATGAAAGCTAAATATATATATATATATATATATATATATATATTTTTTTTTTAAACTAATACTACATTGTCTTATTTGCTAACATTAATGCATTGGTTGACATGAAAACGTTAACCTTTGTTAATGTTAGTTAATAAAAATACAGTTGTTCGTTCGTGTTCGTACACAGTGCATTAACTGATAAAAATTAATTAACATCAAGATTAATAAAGGCTGTAGATAAATTGTTTGCTCTTAGTTCATGATAACTAATGTAATTAAATAATATTAAAAATGAAAGCTTAAAGTGTTACTAAATTTTTTTAAATGACATGCATAACAAATCAAATTAAAATGAAAACTGAACAAAAACAAAAGCTAATTCAAAATATTAATAAATGCCTTCAGAAAACAAAAATCTCGAGATCTAGATATTAAGATTCAGTGAAGTGAAAGACAGGACGAGAAAACTGGACTTATGGACGACTGAGAGCTCTTAAAAAGAGAAAAGCTGCTCAGAGTTCCTTTGTTCATGATGAGATGGTGTGTGTGTGTGTGTGTGTGTGTGTGTGTGTGTGTGTGTGTGTGTGTGTGTGTGTGTGTGTGTGTGTTGACATTTGCTTCCATTTAAACACATTGTTTAGTCATAAAGGCGTAGAACTCTTTGTTCTTGTGTTTCTCGTGTCATTACAGAAGTCCGAACACACTCTTAATGTCTGGACCCCTTCATTTCCTCCTCTGCTTTTCTTCATGATCTGGTTGTGTGTGTGTTCTTCAGGAGATCTGGCTGTGTGTGTTCTTCAGGAGATCTGGTTGTGTGTGTTCTTCAGGAGATCTGGTTGTGTGTGTTCTTCAGGAGATCTGGTTGTGTGTGTTCTTCAGGAGATCTGGTTGTGTGTGTTCTTCAGGAGATCTGGTTGTGTGTGTTCTTCAGGAGATCTGGTTGTGTGTGTTCTTCAGGAGATCTGGCTGTGTGTGTGTTCTTCAGGAGATCTGGCTGTGTGTGTTCTTCAGGAGATCTGGCTGTGTGTGTTCTTCAGGAGATCTGGTTGTGTGTGTTCTTCAGGAGATCTGGTTGTGTGTGTTCTTCAGGAGATCTGGTTGTGTGTGTGTTCTTCAGGAGATCTGGTTGTGTGTGTTCTTCAGGAGATCTGGCTGTGTGTGTGTTCTTCAGGAGATCTGGTTGTGTGTGTGTTCTTCAGGAGATCTGGCTGTGTGTGTTCTTCAGGAGTAATTGTCCAGAAGACACAATGACGCTGCATTGATGCTGTAATGAGCTCTGGAGCAGCCGGCCAATCAGAAGGCAGGAGCTGAGTTCTCCGGCTGCTGATTGGCTGGCTCAGTGTCACAGTGGTCTCCAGGTATCAGAGGGATTGTGGGAGAGTATGTGTGTGATTCTGGACACTGAAGGAAGGGTGGATGTCTAATTCAGCAGTCTTCATTTAGACTTTAGCAGTACATTTGGATTAAACTGCAAAATATACCTAGTCTCTGCAGTTCGGGCGTCTCTCTTAGAAAATTGCAGTCAATTTCAAACTCCTTTTAATATGTTTTACACAAAATATTGATAAAACATCAAGTGTTTGATTCTTGAGTCTGCCTATCCAGAGAGAGAACAGGAGATAGATGTAAGAGACACAGTAGAAGAGAAGAAAAGACAAGTTGTTGATGAAGAAAGTGTTTCCAAACTCTATGGCAAGCCGTTTTAACATTTAATCCTTAAAATTCGGGGTTTAATTTTTTTATTTTTTTTTATTTTACTAAGCAGAAATGTTAGTTTAAAAATTACTATAGTACCTATTAAGTTCAGGATATCTTTGGTCTAAAAAGTTACTAGTACTAAAAAAATAAGTACTAGTTCAAATTTTTCTTAAGTAAAGTATAATTAAGTTCTAGACACTATTAGAATTAGAATGGTCACATTAGTGAAACTGTGCTGTAATAAAGCTCAATTTTCACTGTCAGTAGAGTAGTGAAGAAGCACAGCTCCCAAATAATCATTTTCCTGCAGCCTTCTGTTGTTCAACATGGCAAATCCACGTGAGCAACTTGAAGCCGATGCAACATTTGTGCGGGAAATCTTTTGTTCCTATTGAAAATTTGCCAAACACCTGCACCTTAAATCAGGATAATGAATAATCCTTCACAGCCTTGTGTTCATTTGTGTGAACGTCCAGCATCTGCTCTGACTAATGTCCATTACATTAGAAAATGTCCAAGATCATCC